>NC_089408.1:7080000-7413287 GCF_018416015.2 Coccidioides posadasii str. Silveira | reverse complement strand
TTGAAGCTATTCCGCCAGCTAAACATACCATTCTCTATCAAGTCAAACAGATATCACATTCTTGCAGCCATCATGCCCTGGTACAGTAAGGACAAAGGCGTTTATGATGTTGCTAATAAGTTTGGTGTTTGAAATGATGAGACTGTAATTCTTGTAAGTAGTGATTCATGTTTCACCTTAACCATATACATACCGACTTTCAGCTTCCAGGATCTTTTAGAGATCTCCTATGTTTCCAGATGCCTAGAATGCGATGTCAACGTCGCGAATTTCGCGAGAATGTCCCATCAGTCCGTATGGGATTTCAGTGCGGTCGAACAAGCTGGCCACGAACAAGGCAACAGATGCCAAGTGGTAATGTTCTCGGTCTTCGTCTGAGTTATACTCGACAAGATTGTATCAAGAAGCCATGAACAAAGAGTTCAGTGGTTGGTTGGTATATGGGCGTTAACGAAGCGAGGAGTTATAGGGAAATAAGCAGGAGGAAAAGTTTGCCTAAACAATGTAAAGAGGAGAGATCGTGATCAAACTAGGAAGTAGATAGAGATGAGAAATGATTGGGCAAAGCTGCAGCATTATGTGTACTGGGTACCACGAAAGCTGAAGGCCTGGGGAAATGAAAGCCTAAGTAGGGAAGCCGTATCGGGGCGGGTTGACCCCAGAATATTCTCTTAGAGGGAGAGGTCGCAACTTCGCTGGTGGTGGGTGGCAAACTCCCATGCCTACACTTTGACGCATATTGTTGGAAAGTCCCGCGCACTGGGGTTGTGGGGCATATATCGCACGTCTAGGCCGCGGAGGTATAGTTCTGGGGGATATCGCAGAATCGGAGGGGCTAGGAGGTTCAGAAAGATACTGAACATGTTGAGGGCTAGAGTCATGGTGAGCGGCCTGTGTCGCGGGGCTTAAGGCGGGCTGAGAGACAGGAGAGGGAGGATGGCGGGGCTGTTTAGTTGATCGCATGAGAGTGCGATATACCTCGACTGGCTGGTAGTAGGAAGTCAAAGGACTTGGAAGGCCTGGGTGGTACGGACAGGTCTGATAGAGGGCGCCTTCCGGGCCGTAGAATACCTGCAAGTTGGTTTTCGGTGTCCCTATGGAACGCATCGATTCATGATGTCGTCTGAAGGTATTTTCTGGCGGTGGACTTCTGAGATTCCTTCGGGTACCTTTGCGCGTGAATCTCAATGGGATGGCCCGGTACCAACTTTTTTGATACCGGGCGATGACCAGGATACTCAGAAGAACTACTCAAGAAGATATCAGCCACACAGTTTCTCGTGAGGTAGAATTCAACCTCACCACACAATCCACCAATTCCCGCACCAAGGCCGATAATTAGCTTCTCGCGGCTTGACAAGCCCTGATGCTCACTCTCTAAAGCCCGGGCATAAATCCGGTGCACATGCGCAGCTGCATCTTCACGTTTGTTGAAGGAAGCACGGTTGCCAGGGAAACTGAAGAGAGCGAAGTAGGATGTATCACAACGCCCTGTAGTCGATGGCAAAGGGGAGGCAGGAGATCCCCGATTTTCAGTGGCCGCTCCTGGTCCAGAGAAATACGGGTCAACTGGTTGGCCGGTGACTAACTCAAACAATATAATGACAGATATCAAAAGGATGACGAAAGCTCTAACCGAAGAGCATGTGGACGCCATGATGAGTAGGATATACAGAAGAGAAAAGACAGTGTGTCGAGGGTTGGCTGACTGTATGCTCCTGGACTGGTGGGAGAAACACCAAAAAAGGGGATCAAGTCGGTGGGAGCAGCTTGAATTATAGAGAGCATTGCTTCTGGAGAATATGCCGAAACAAAGCCATGAGAGGACGATGGCAAACGCTCCCCGGGAGCAAAAAACATGAGGGCGGTATCTTCAATGACCAGGCGGCCGGCTTGCAGTCGGCGCCAAACCGCTCCCTTTGCCCTGTAGGGCTGGAAATTCTTCTAGAAGCCTTCCAAATCGGGAAACGTGCAGCCTGTGGCTTGCAGCTCGGCGAATGACGGCGCTTCTATTGACGACCCCAAGCAGGAGAAGCCGGGACCCTGGCCTTCTAGTGGCCTTCTAGAAGCCTTCTAGAAGTCTTCTGGTTGTTGCTGCGCCGCCATTTAAGTGGTGCACTCCGGAGTCGTGACTTTCTTGTTTGGACAAGACCAGACCCAAGTTTACTCGCTGGGAAGCCACCTTCTCGCCAGCGCGTCGAACACGGGGTAGGGACGATCTTGGTCGGCCCGACAATCTGGTCACTGGCGCGCCAACGTAGAACGATTGGTTTAAGGACCATGCTTGGCGGGTCTATTCGGCCCTGAGTTAGGCTTAGCGTACCATGCTTGGGCTCTCAGACATATCAAAATTCCGACCCCATCGCGACGAGAAGAGCGCGGGGATGGCTAATATGAAACTCGACAGTGAGAGCTGACATCCATGGCTAATGCAGCTGGTGGTTAAGACCCACAACGATCAGCGTGCAGAGGAGAGAGAGAGAGAGAAAAAAAAAAAAAAAAAAAAAAAGGAAAGCGTTCTAAAATCAACATCGGCTAGGATGGCCCCCTTTCCAGTCATACTCCCTGCCCGACCACGCTTTCCTTCACCGATGATCAAACATTGGCGATCAGAGCCATCTCAGGAAAAGAAACAAATATCCTAGTTTTGTCTGCCACTAGGCTGATTGGCTCCTAGACCACCCCTTCATTACATCCCTGACCGACAAAGTTCTCTCTCATACCTGCATGGAGGATCGGGCTGGCTTGGTCATGGTGTGAGGGTGGCCAGTTGCATAGAAAACCTAAAACTCCTTCAGCTATCTTGCCGCTTCGTCAGCGCCTACCTCAAAATTGTGGTCGTTTCGAAGGTATTGCCATGCGCCAGATACACGTATCGGCAGTACGAACCTCGCAATGGCCCAGTGGCGCAATAATTAGTTCATTGAGGCCATTGGCAATCCTGAAAAGGTTGATACTCTGGAATTCGACAAACAATCCTTTAGTCATATTGCTGGCTTACGATATATTTCAAACGAGACTCGGGATAACTACCTCGAGCTTGACACAGCCCTCTGGAAACAACTATTACAGAATTTCTGGCAGAATTTGTAGATAAAAATATCATGACTCCAAAGAGTAATTCTTGTTACACATCAAAAAGAAAAAGGCCAACCCAATACCCCATACAGATTAAATAGTTCCAGCGACGCTTGTAGAGACGTATTCCCAGTATTTGTCCCTCGAGAATTTTCTCAGCTTCTTGCCCCAGACTGTCATAATTAAGAAAGTAGCCGTCGTCGCGAGCGAAACCATACCCACCGTGATGAAGCAGTTACGGAGACCCTGCGCCTCAATCCAAGGGGTAATAGCATAGCTAAACCCGAATCCGAGGGTGTTGCGAATGATAATTACAGACACCATCGATTCACCACTGAGTTCCTTAAAGCAGTCGATGTTGTAGGAGATGGCGATAGAGCCTCCTGTGATGCAGCCAAACGCAAGCATGCCAAGGCCGAACTCAAGACCAACCCAGTGTACTCCATACGAAGCGCCAACGCCCCATATGATCAGACCGGCAGTGGATACGACACCGGAGACAACAAGCGGCCACAGGCGGTGCTCTGGTTCACGAACACCCTTATTGCGTCGAGCAAGATAGATCGCAACCTTATCAGCGACGATTCCGGACCAAGCGCAGGCAAAGATAGCTCCAATGATAGGTGCCGCATAGGCGGAACCAACAAGCGCCGCAGTCCAGTTGTACGGAGCTGCGGAGAGGACGGGGGAGGCGGTTGCGTTTAGCACATTGTACCAAGACAGGTTGATACCGTAAAGGAATCCTGCCCACGAGGTACAAGGGAAATAGAGAATGATCAACAAGGGCCGGTACATCATCGTGAGCATTTGCTTGATGGTTGGTCGTCCTTGTAGAAAGACGAAGAGGTTTAACTTCTGAATATAGGTGCGTGCAAGCGGGAATGATTCGACGTTTTCGGAGGTGGATGCGGCGTGGACCTCTCGCTTCTCCTTCGAGCTTTCTCGATTAAGGGAATTCCCATCACTTGATGAGACGTCTAACTCTTCACCTTCGACGGTCTTTCGAAAATACAGCGTTTCTTCCATGAAGAAAAAGATAATAACTGTGGCAACTGCACTGATCATTGCCCCGAAATGCATGACCCATCGCCACCCGTAGGCGTCGTTGAACCAACCCGCGATAAGGGGAGCAATAAAGTTCGATCCAAACAAGAATAACACATAACCGCCCATCCACCTACCACGCTCGTGAGCAAAGAATATGTCGGGGATCGACACTTCTGGGAGAGATTCGATGGGCGAGGCGGCCAGACCCATAATAATTCGATGCGCATACCATTCTCCATAGGATTTGGAGTATGCCGTCCAGACCATCATGGGAACGCAGAAGAGACATGAAAGGACGTAAACGCCGCGACGGCCGTACGTAATTGCGATAGGTTGCCAGAGCAGGCATCCCCATCCGAGAAATAAGAACATGAGGCCGGTACCGTTGACCAATTGAGCAGTAGTTATACCGGTATCGCGTGTAATATCCGCGAGCACACTGTATTGTAAGGTCGTTGGAATACCCACGCCGAGGGTATAGATGAACAACATGGCCATGTGTAATAATTTGCGACGACGACTCCAATTCAGAGGATCTTCCGGGTCTGCGCTCGGTCGAGGAACTAAAACAATATCTTTTTCGCGTTTCGAATTTCCTGCCTCTCCAGCGACGTCCACCAGATGGACTGTCCCTGGGACGAGGTCCGAACGATCGAGGTGGTTGGGCGCCATTTCGACCGGCGGCGTCAGATTTCGTCTTCGGTGAAGCCCGGCAGGGAAGGAAAGGGTGGTTAAACCGCAATAGAGTAACGATATCACTGGATAAAGATCAACCAGGGCTTCGCGGTCAGCTTTGTATAAGCTGCTGATAATACGCCAAACCTGTGGCAGAGTCGAAATGACACAGATTTTTGCAGGTGAAAGCAAGCAGCTCCAAGTGGGATTACCCCGGATATTAAGTACGGGGCCGTACCTGGCTTTTCGAAGCTGGAAATATAAAGCCAAAACCACGGCCACGGCGCAACCCAGAAAATATCTGAAGAATTTCGGATTCTAGCCAGCTGGATTCGCCTCCAGTTTTTCAGTCAGAGATAGCGCACTGATGATTGGCGTAGAGCTCAAAGCTGCCAGCTCCAGCTCTACGTCCCGGCCAAAGGAACCTTGGCCGTGCGGAGAAGGTGGAGCTCGCTATATCTGACGATATCTCATCCTCCAATCGTGAAACAAACAAGACGGATAGAGGTTTAATTACCCCACGAGTCACCAGGTGTCCACGATAGTCTTTCGCGCCGTTATCAGCTCTGCTTTGCAACTCTAATCCTCCTTCGGACGGGCAGTATTCCCAGATAATAATCCTTCCATTCGCAGGGGAAGTAATTCTCAGGCCTCAGCAGCCATAGCCCTGAATATGCTTCAAACCGTAGCTACCCCGCATTATTGTTCTATCATCCTGTCAGTAGTGTGCGCTTTGTTCCACGGTGGAAATCGCTGTTCCGTGTACGCTGAGTGCCGGTGGAGATAGGCATCTCAACCAAGCCTGCCTCCGCCGAATACATCCCATTACCCACAACACCCACCAGTATCCCTAGGGTGGGAGAGTAATATTTGAATCCAGAATACTGGCCTAGTAACCGACCATCCCTAATACAGCCTAGCGCGTATTAGCGTACCCGGCCGGCTGGATCCCTCGGCAATGCGTTCCCCACGGGTAGACTTTCCGTTCTTCGCCTCGGTGGCAGCCGCCTTTCCGCCGCCCACGTTGCCAGTCAATCTGATCTCGCTTACAAGCAACAGGTTTCAGCGCGATGAGGTCCCCGTGCGCTGCCCTTCTTATCGGTGACAAGATCCGCCCTTATCGCTGCCGCTTTCGGGACTGGGTCGTGAGCCGCGCGCCTGCGGGGCCTCTGCCTGCTTCGCGTCTGTCACGAGAGACAGATACATTTCTCCAGAAAGCACGCAGATAGCGATGCAGCGATATCGTGATGAAGCTATCGATGGGATCAGCGTTACGCCAGAGACACAGCAATCAATACCCTATGCCTGGAGGAGCATCCGCTACCTCTTTCCCCGATTATAGACGCGAAGGCTGGACTGACTCGTGTAAATTTATTTGGTAGAGTGGATCACTGCGGAGAGCTATACAGCATCAACCAATCGCTTTGATCCAGAATAACCGGCTCCGAGAGACCAACGGTAAGCTTCAGCCCAGAGCTAAAGGTGGACGTAATGGGCTGCAGAATGGCGAGGCGGACAGGAAGCTCTAGCTTTGCGACCAGAGGCTTCTCACCAGTACGTATGTCAGACGACATGACAACCTTATATTATGCTCCTTTCCCCCGGAATCACTAGCCTGCGCGAAGGGTGCGGGTTCCGAGAAAGGTTTGTCACCCCACGGGGCAATGGGGATCAGAAGACGATTTAAAGTTCGAGGGACGGCTCATCCGATATATCAATGTGTATTGGAGTAGCAAGGAGCGCTTACCCTATCTGGCCCTTCCTTTTATCCGTGAGTCCACTTTGTCTGAGATATTGGGTGAAAGGAGATTTGCCCCTGAAGGCTGGTGTGAGCAGCCGCCACCAGCTGAACATGTCTTAACTGTTGGAGAAAGCGGTCCTGAAAACTGTATTTGAATAGCTTCCGCAGAGATAGTTATGGATGTTAGGGTAGTCATCACTTCACAGACTGGAGGGTAGAAAGAAATTTTCCAAGACATTGACCTAAAAGCAACCTATCAGCGTTGCAGGGCCGGAGAAGACACGAGGTTTTATCAAGCTGGGCGCTGGCAGGGTCTCTAAATTCCTCGAACACCTGGAATCCATCATAAGCTATTGTTTTAATCGACAGGCTCACCTCAATAAAGTCCAAAAGCATTTGTTCACGAAAAGTATATTTATGTGTGGAAGGCCGAGGGTCAAGGCTAAGTGTCAGTCTGTCTGACGCTTTAAGGAGATTTTACACCTCAATGTCCATTTAACATAAGAAACCCTTGGTCGCCAATACTGAGCGTGAACGCCTCTTGAAATGTTGACAGCCAGACATGTGAGATAGAAAAAATTTTTGCTCGTCTGCATCCTGTCAGCAATAGACACAAGGTTATCAAAACCATTATATCTTTGTAAACACGGCACAGCTTCCAGGTTACTCTAGTGTAACACTTGCTTCCGGGAAATCTGGGTTAGCATCTAGACAACCCAGTCCAGCGATAGTGACAGCGAGATGTTATGAAAAATGCGGTGAATCTCTTTCAATGAGGCTGCACCACCTACAAGGTAGGTCATCTCACGTAAGGTGTTCCCTTTTCGTTGGAATGTTCCGGACCGCTGCCGCAACGACCCACCTCGAGCTCCTTTGCCTTGCTGCGTATTACAGTTCATCGTACGAACGGGCGGCGAACATGTCCAGCTTTGACTAAGACATCAGAGTAAGCTTCCTTTCGCACTCCTTATTGATACCCTCTAAGCGCTGATGGCGACTACGTACCTAAGTTGGCCCTAGTAGCATATGAATTGCTTTCGGTCTTTCTATCCTGGCGCTATCGCCAGAAAGTCCTCCATCTATGGTAGTCTCACTTTGGCAAACAGGAACGGTCTTCCAGCGAGGCATCTGGGCTCCAAGTGCGATGAGCTCTCCGATCTATGCCTTTGTCCCTTTTCTCCTATACCTCGGGCCACTCTACAACGAAGCCATTCGACTCCGCGAGAGATATGTCGAGTTCAATGTTGCAGGGCACGGGAAAGTTGTGGGCCTCCGGAAGCTGAGCAAGGGCGGGTTCAACCGTATGGTCCTTGCCATGCTTGAGGATAGCATCTAGGTCATTATCAAGATTTCATATGACCTCTCCGTGCCAAAAAAACTATGCAACTGCTAGTGAGGTGGCAACACTTATGTACCTGTGGTTCAAGAGAGTCCCTATTCCCAAGGTGTATGCGTGGTCATCAACAACAAACAATCCTCTTGGAGTCAAATATATTATCAAGTTAGAGGAGGAATACTCTGTGTGCTTGTCATTCACTAAAGCTACTCCGTACCTCAAGGAGTATTTCATCTAATCCTATTTTTGGTCACGTGAGTGAGGTGCTGCTGAGAACAAAATTCACTCCACAAACAAAACTTGGGGGGACATGCGTCTCTGAAGACCGTTTGTTTTACCCGAAAGAGAAAAATTCGGATGCCGAATCACAAGCAAAGAAGGTTGATGCCGAAGGAGCCGATAGAATCAAACACCGGTGTTGTTTCAAAATTGCAGGTAAAACATTATGCATACTCGGCCTCCACACAGGCGGCTAATCCAGATTTCTCATTGCGCCGCCCTCGCTTCCCAGATTGCGTTGCAATTTGCCATGCATTTCTAAACGGCCTATTGTAGTTAGAAAAAAGAAATCAAGAAGAAGAAAAGGAACAATTGTGCTATTTACGGACTCTTCTATGGTGAATTGTAGACCGCCTGGAGACATCCTGATGAGCCCAAATTGAAATGACGAACACAAAAATAGCAGAGCTAACTCTACTCCGTATAGCTGCGTGCTATTGAATGGCCAACCACAGTAGGTGATTCGTTGCATGAAATATTAAGCGGACTGCCTGTTTGTTACCTGTGCATGTTATTACTACTCTCAATAGTTTATAGGTCTCCATCTGGTAAGGAGTTCAATGGCATTCTGTGTTCTCTGCCAATGGCTGAAAGTCTGTAGAGTAAACAAAAACTCCTGAAATTAAGATTCATTTGAAAGACTAGGGGTATTGAAGGCATTCAAACTAGGGCCAAAGCATCTTCAATCTCAGAACCAGCTTCATGATATCGTAATGTTCACACAATTTGGCGAAAGAAAAGGAACAAGTACTCCATCCCAGCAGTAGAAGCCAGGTTCACCTAACTCCTAAACTCCAAAAATATAAAACTCCTTCAAAGGCCGCTAAAGTGTAAAATGCAACGAGGCAAGGAAAAATTTTTAGGGATATCATCCGAAAAGTTCCATCGTAGATGGCACCAATTCTTCTGTAACGGCTCGCCGTGACTTCTTCTGCTTCTTTTTGGTGCTCAATGGTATTGTAGTTAGGACTCGCTTTTCTACGTCCTCGTCCGTAATCTCGTTTGATCGCGTCGACAGCGCGGGGCTGTTCGCTCGACTGCATTGTGCATGCAGCGGGGGGCTCCTGTGATAGCCGGAGCAAGAGCTGCCGTGTGGCGATGATGTGCGTATGTTCCTCTGGTAAGAGGGATGGCAAGGTATCTCTCCAGCCGAACTCGGGTCGAGAGAACTTGCACTTCGCATTGAGGTTTGCCGCCGATGTTTCTCTGTGATTGTGGAGGGGGGTGGTGAATATTTCGGTCTGCCGATTTCTGCCATATCTTTAAAGAATGCCTCACTGGCAGGTTTGTAGACAAAATCTGGCGGCTTCTCGTGGGATGGCCTTGCTGGGGTGTCATAGACCGACTCGCTGATGCATACGAAGGGTTGCGCCCCCGTGTGTGCTCTGAATTGAACGTGTCCAACACCTTGTCTCTGACGTCTTGTGCCGCTTCGTGATACCGGCACGGAGGTCGAGCGTTTCTCAGATGGGAACGAGGGAAGCTGGTTCCATCCTCCATCCATAGGGCCACTGATGTCCATATCTCCATAACGCTCGTCTAGCTGCCTGGTCCCTTTCCGATGCCGTTGTCCCAAACGACCTCGCTCGAAACAACATTTCACCCATGTCGCCATGACCGCGTCCAAATAAAGAATCGAGCTTCCAAGGTAATGACGGCCGTAGTCCTTTAGAATATCCTTGACAGATGATAAGGTGTCACCGCTATTAAAACGTATCTTCGGTAGAACTGTTCAATTCCTTTCAAGCACTGATGGGGGTGGTATAGTAATAATAAGACGAATGTAAAGGAGGGAGATAGGCAGTAAAAGAATGGAAGGGAAGGATTCAAGCCAAGAGAGACACGCCGTCTCGGGCAGTGCATATCCAAAGGGTCATGAAAATCTGGCGGCACGGCTGCTGGAGCCAGGTATAAAATTCGGATCAGGAATTGAAGATCAAGAGCTTACTCCTCGGGAAATGAAGTTGCCGTTGCACGGCAAGGCACACTAGATCGCTGAACGGAGGCGCGACTGAAGTGTATTAGTGGCACCCGAAGCAGCACGAGAGCACTGGGAGTAACAATAAAACCTAGGTGATAACAGGTAACTAGCCAGCCCCGAGAAGGGTAAGAATGTTTGTTTCACAGCATGCGGCAGATCCGCCCATGATAGAGAGTAGATAATAAGCGTCACACGGGCACGGACAGCGGCCAAAAAGCGCTTCCAAGAATATCGCATCTCCACGACAGCAATGCATAATGTGGAGCATGGAGTTTGAGAAATGACATCTGCCTTAAGCGCTGCGATTATCGAATTAATGGCTGCATCTGAAGTATGGAGTAGTGTACTCCGTAGAGGCCAAGCAATATGGCCGGTTTCGAGCCGGCAAACGGCAGCTGGGGGCCAGGGGTCTGAACGACCCATGGTGGCGCACGACCAGGGGGTGGGCGGGATCAGTTCCGACTGTGGTCTCCGGAAATGGCAAACTTGGACGACAGGCACAGTCCGATTGAACACAAAGGGCGTACTCCGTACATTGAGCATAGACTTCCTAAGAAGATCATCGCCTAGATTTTGACTACATTTTGTAAATCTCGGACCAACCTGTCTTAAAGCTTCTTTAACTTTGGTAGCTGCCTTCCAGAATTCTCTGGTCGGATTTGAGACACAGATGGAAGACGTAACTCTTTCGACTGTGAATCGGCCAGTCTCTCTGTAAGTACGAGCAACGAGATGGTGGGAGAGCGCTGTACTCTGCTGCGTGTGGCCGCTGCGCCGGACGCAGGAGCTCGTCCAAGCAAATTCAGGGTCGTGAGGGCGGGGCAAGCTTCTCTCTCACAAAGAACAGATCCAGGATAGTTCATCAACTAACCAACGATCCACCTAGTCGAGAATAGGATCAGAGAACTTGTGAAGAGTTACAAGAGCGAGCTGAGCCCCAACGGCTTTCTCTCCGGGCGAAAACGCTGTGAAGCCTGTGTCTGGCCTGCGCTCCGTCGCTCTGTACTTCTGGAGTTCAGAGGGCGCAGCATTTTGATCGAGCAGACGACACCATCAGCCATCTATTCTCTGGATTACCCCGTCCAACCCCATCGACCTCGTCCTTCCGCGAAGCAAGGCGAAGAGGTGGTGAGCAGCGCGGCCTCTGAGTGGTCGGCATCTCGCGGCTTGGTTCGCCGATTACGCGAACGGTGCGGCTACTGACTCACTGATTGGTCAGATTCCTGGCTGGTGTGTAACGAGGCCTCCAGCCAATCAGCACGCGTATTTAGCAGTTGGCGCTTAACTTTCCTCCCACATCCTCTTAGTCATCACTTTTCGGCCAAAACAGCGAGAATCAGCCTGCATCCGGCCTACATACATCCCACGGAGTGCCCCCCTTTAGAGACGTGTTTCGTGGTAATGATAGCAGCGGAGGTTTGCCGCTCTGAACTAGTGTGCACGACATACGAGAGACTTGAATTGCCGGAAGAAGGATTTGCGCCCCTCGCTGTTGGCAAATTGTGGAATGGCGGAAGAACGCACCGGACATAGTGTCACAGGGCATGTCGTATCATGCGCACCTCCGTTGCGCGTCTACCCTGGCTTGACATTCTTTATTCTGCAGGCGGCATACATATTCCGCGCCCCTGCACCATATCATGATGTTCCCGAGGCCAACCCATGCTGCTTAGTGGGAATGCACATCTGCATTTTCTCAACTACTTCTGTTATCGGACACAGAGATGCTCACGCCGAAGAGGCAAAATTTTCCAGCCTGGTATCGCTACCTGCTTTTGAAAGAGCCGGCATAGCCAGCAAACTTGCGAACTGCTCTTGTTCTTTGTTTGTATTGGCGGAACCCGCGCCTCTTGGATTACCTGCTACAGCCATGTCAGCAAGCCTCCAAGCATCCCTGTCGGCACGGCCATCCTTTTGCGGCATTTTCAGTATCGAACGCCAATGGGATGCGTGACCTTACCCGAAAATGTCGAAATTCAAAGTACAAGATGCGATCTCAGCGCCCTGATTCGAGTACCGACAGCACGGTTGCGGCGTCAGGGTTGTGGATCGCCGTTCCCTGCTGCCAAGTCCCACCTTGGCCTAAGCGAATGGGCCTCGTCATGAGTGATCAGGGAAATATTTCCGGGACTTCTCACCTGCACCGCAGCCAGTCTCAATTTTTAGACAGCGTTGCCCAACTAGCCGCATCCGACACAATGGCACAAGTAATGACGATGATGTGGCAACTCGAGCCAAACGCTCTGCCGTCCTCTTTGGAATAATTATAGAGTACGGAGTACTCTGTGCATCTTTTTGATTTCGGTGAGGCTAACTGCGTCCCACCCAGAAAATCCAAAGTTGAGAGATAAGTACAAACATGATTCGCGCTCTCCAAAACCCTTCTCAAAGAAACCGGCAAGATCAACATTAGAGATCGACGAGAAAACACATGATCTGTCCTTCCATCTGCCCTGGAGAAGCGAATAATTCTACAATGCCACTAGCTCAAATGTCGGGGATAAGAACATGGAAAACGCCGTCAACATCCTTGTCCCATTGTAGCAGGTTGGTGTACCCCAATTTACCCACGGTTACTCCATACGCGCTTGTGAATTCAGATCCGAGCCTGGCCTGAAGTACATCTGGATCACTATCGACATATCTGCCGCCAGTGTTGATGGCCACGCTGATTCATCGAGGAGGCTATCTTTCAAAATCAATCCACTTTCCCTCAGCTTGTTCGGGCGCGACCTCTCAGCCCCAATACCCTTTTCATCCGAAAGAAGCGCTTATCCATATATATGTATTCTGAATGTATATACATCCGTATGTTGACATGCAGGGCCCAAGACGACAGGGTGTATTCCTGCTCTTTTTCTCGTCGTGTCTCACCTGGACCAGCCCAACGGAACCGGCGATGGCTCCATTTACGTTGCATTTTTCATCTGGTAGCACTTCCATACGAAAACAGGCAACACTTCCTCATGTACCAGCCCATCAACCAATGTGGTGCACCAGTCCATACCGCGATACTCTCAAACATGGCTCTCCCTGACCCCTCAAAGGGGAAAAAAAAGGTTTCCACAGGGTTGATTCCGCCGTTTTGCGAACCGGGATGTGTATATCAAGGTAAATCTTATACTCTTCTAGGTAGTGGCGGAGCGAGAGCCCTCTATGGCAAAGAACACTAATTTCGCCCATACCAGGTAAACTACGGGGTAAAAGCAAAGTGATAGTCCTCCATACGGAGTAGTGTTTTGGCATCACTTGGGACCACAAAGCGCCCGCGCCCGCATGTATTACAATGGAAATTGCCAGCTTTGATTCCAATTTCCAATCCAAGTATAACCTTTCCCTTGCACGGATACCCCACAGAACCAGATATGCCAGGGAAACAATGATCCTGAACTGGTGATCAAAATCTGATTGGCAAAGCACAAAACTCAGGAAAAGACCCCAAAGGGCCATCTTGAGATCGACAGGAGATCCAGTAGGGGAGGGAGCAATGAGGCCAAGTGCATACAAATTGAAACTTGATCAGTGGTGCATTCCCTATCATTTCCACAGCAAAAAGGCAGACTCAACTAGTTGTTTATTGCATTCTGGATCCATACTAATGTATATCAGCAAGGACAGTATCAAGCTACCCCTTAATTTATGATTGCAGGACAACTAAAGTGCTTTCTCTACAAAGAACCGTATTATAGTCAGTGAGCCATTCCAAGGTCCGGGAGTCACGTATAACTAGACAGCCCTCACTTGCTTTGAGAAACAGTGTGAGTGTTTGGACTCAACCTGCTGAGCTACCTAGTATTAAATCTTCCTTTGAAATGAGCCTACATGAGGACCGCACGGGATCCCTCTTGCAGGGTCATGGCATAGACATCGGGGAAAACACGATGGCTGGTGTTTTATGGTCCATTTTATCAGATCTTGCTACGCCTTTGCCCCTCTGGTTACCCCTTTAACTACCCTTTCCCTCCTATTTGATCGGACTATAACAGGCATATCTCGGTTCCTGCTTAGAAGTACAGAGTGGGCTTTCAGCATTATTTTTCAAGTTTAGGGTAGCAAACTTTCACAAGAAAGGAAAACCCTGCGAGTTTTGGGGGTGGCCTAGTTAGTGGAATCTGGACAAGCGGGTAGGTGGTCAGGTAGGGGCGGCTATATTGGGTTCGCAACGTAACCGACAGCGACTCTGAGCAGAGGCATGTTTCGGGAGCCCATTTGTTCGGTGTCTTATTTACATCATATCCATCTACTCAGTGGCATGGCTACCAGATCACTGGATTCGCTATGAGACCTATCTAAACCACAACCTATTACACTTTAAAAAGGGACTTAGTGTGGGAATGCGGCCGAGAAATTGACATCCACACATAGTTACGCTTGAAATCATGCCCAGTCCTTAGCCCCGTCGGGGGGAAAAAAAAAGGCCTGCCTTTCCCATGATTCGACAATGGCAATATCCAACGATACCACGTAGAACATGCCCCTAAATCGAGTCCCGTCAACAATTAACCGCCCGGTTAGAATTCGAATCGCTCGATTGCTTTCGAAGAAACCTATAGTGCTCGTGTTCACGCACCGGCGATGGAGGCCCGGTTTGAACAGCCATGATTAGACGCGGAAGCGAGACAGTTGACAGGGATGTTTCGTAGGTGTTCGCACGGCGGGCCCGTCGACGCTGGGTGGGAAGGGCTGTGCTCTGGATAAAAGATCCGCGACGTGATAGAGTCATCGGTGTGTGCCTCTCCGATCTGGAGGATACATATGATAAAGATGGTCGTCTGAACCTTGCGGACGCGCCGATACCTGATTCAGGAGGCATGTGACGAATTCTCTCCCCGGAGAATGTGATTGCTGGTATCCACGCCGAACTTGACCGCTTGGCCTTAATTGGTATACTGTTATATGGCTGAGCATAAGATTTGAGGCCACGCCGAACTTCTGGCATGTGAAGAGAACCTTTGCTCCTTTGAAACTGATAACTTGCGTCGAAGTGAGAGTGGGCGCGGATCGGCTTTAGTCTATGTACCCCTTTTTTCGGCGGTGCTAACTGCTGAACTTCTGGCATATCCTCTTCGGTGTAGACGTTTTCCTCGATGTAGGATGAAACAGACCTCAAAGGTATATTAGCATTTCTTGCAGCAGCGGCGACCTTTTCACGCATAATCAAAACCGCTGCGTCCAGAGCAAACTCGAGAGCACAGTGGTTTCTAATGCGGCTTAGTTTGGACCATGTAGCGCGCTCGCCACTGAGACACGCTCGTAACATGAAATCGGGCGTGGGGTTCCTAAGCATGCTGGGAAACACCTCATAAGTGATCTCTGGAAGGATATTGATATCACCATAATATTCCTGTCTCAGGACAGAAGCAAATTTGCTCAGGGGGTTAGACAGCACTCCGAGTTCGGACAACATAGTGAACTTTCCAATTGTCTCCTCTTTTATCAGCATCTTGGGAAGATCAACCGGCTCAGGTTCGGGTTCCCGCGGGCGTTCGCTGAGTTTTGCAAATAAAACGGCTTCTCCCGGGGGAACAAATGGTATCACATGAGGATTGACTTGGGACACGATGAAATGGTTAACGTTAAACATTTCCGACAGGCGAGCCATCGGCAAATCACTATCAACGGACCCGTCGATCCACTGAACAAGGGATTCTCCCCATTCTAGTATATTTCCGGTAGTCGGGTCTTTCGCCATTAACGCGGAGGTTGAAAATATAAGTGGAGCAGAGCACGATGTAGCGCTAAGACCGTTAGTTCTCTGTTGATGTTTGAGGTTATGGGTACTTACATTGCAGACCAAATTATGATATTTGGGGCAGTTATGTAATTTAATAACCGGGGCAGCTCATGAGTCTCTGCGTGGGAAACTGTGATGTTGAGGATCCTTCTCGTCCGATTATATGCTTCTAGGAATGTCACATCCCCTAATATGTCTCGCATAACCCGTGTTAGATGAGCGATATCAAAGAAAGAGCCTGAAATAAGAAATCTCCTCAATCGGTGCCACAGGGTCTCCACGCCGTCGTTCGATTCAAAAACGGAGAAGTCACCGTTTCCGAAAGACGATAAAATTTGTGGGATCTCATCGTCCATATGAGCACAGAGAACGCCGGCAACGATGCTGCCGGCGGAAGAACCAGATATTACCCGTGGCAAAAGCCTCATCTGCCAGAGAGTCTTGACAACGCCGGTATGATTCATTCCAAAGGTAGCACCACCAGAGAGCAATAATGCTGTTCGTCCAAAAGCTTGTCGAGTAGCTTGCAGTTGCTCCAAAAGAAACCGAGATTCGGCAATGTTGAATTCCAGCTTGTCTGCCATTTCCAGTGCCACAGATACCGCGTTCGTGGCTGTTGTGACATAGAGATCTATCAAATTTTTGGTACCGATATGGGCACGTGTATAGAGATCCGGATTTGTCATATTCGCAAGATGTCGACTAAAGGAGGTTCGAATAATATGGACGAGAGCGCCGAAATCGTCAGTACGCAAAGCCTGCTCCAGATCATCCAGTCGCGCCCGGAGTAGGGCATGATCGTACTCGTTGGATTCATCAACCGACTTCCACTCTTTATTCCCTTCAAGTTTATCCAATTCCCCCGCTATCTGAAGCCACTCATGCAGGGAAGTCGCCTGCAACAACTGTTAGCCGTTGATATCTTTTCGAATGTCAAAGACCACCTACGGCCTGAAGCTTGAAAGAAAGATCCCGTTTTCTCCTCTCAATCTGCAAGGACCTCTCGTATTCATCACGCGAGAGCCCGCGCCAGAGACCGAAAGCGATAAAACCCGCATGCGCGAGGGAGTCCCATGCAAGTGATGATAGATATGAGATTGAAACATATTTTCGTAGGGCGCCCAGCCGAGACTGTTTCGAGGGGGTTAAACGCGACACTACTGGAAACGTAGTGTCGGTGATCAAGGACATCGCGAGTCTGTTCTGGAAGCCATTAAAAACCAAACCTCCACTCGCGGTTCTTTGACAGCATGCGCCAAAGGTCCCATTGACGCGACCAATAATAAGAAATGTCTGTGTTCAAGCTAATGCTGCAACTTGGTGCTAGTGTGCATAGAACATATAGCTCAGTGAGAACAGCTGAGGATGAAAAGACTGCCGGTGCAAAGCATATCGAACAGGTTCCTGTCTAAATACCGTCATTCTGATCGGGGCCCAACCCAACCAAGGCATCAGGTCATGCGCACAGGCGTGGGGAGAAGGTACCGCCATGTACCAAATTGGATCTGACAACTTTAGGGAAGAGCTTTTCTGCGTGGGAGGCGAGAAACGGTACATCGAGGTACACCCATGTGGGGATGCGGTACCCGGTTCATGATGACAGCTGAACCAGACCGTGATCTGTGGCGGTGAACTTTCATGATTCAGTTCATTTGGTAAAAATTCCCGGAGAAAGAGAATTGAGAGTGCGCCTCATGACTTCATGTTCTCGGAAGCTTCATTTAGTTAAAATGCCCGCCTACCAAACATAAATCCTGCTGGGCCACGAAAGTTGAGCTACCTCGCCAACGAAAAGTCTCGTATGGCGCTTTTCAATAAAAATTCTACTCCGTTTTCGCGCCAAAAGTGACCTGCTCCTCGGATTTCTAAGAACTCGAATGACGAATTGGGTTTACTCGATAGTTCACGAGACCAGTCTCGTAACTTTTTGATCGAAGTAAAGAAGTCACTGTCCCCGTAGATGGCGAGGCTTCGATGACTTGTCAGCGCTTCTTCAGGTAGAAGCCCAGTGATCGAAGACCCGTCGACGGTTGTGCTAAGATTTTTATGTGAAGCGAAAAACGACATGGTCACGAAAAGTGACACCGGAGGTAGTATCGGGGAGACCAGGAGATAGTGAACATCCGGAGGCGACGGATTGATTGTCTCTACTCCCTTGCCTATCCGCCCTGATACCCGCGATTCTGGTTGATAGTTACATGCTCCAGAGGGAGTAGCGGGCCTTCTTGCATTTAGTATTCCTTGAGAGCGTGAGAAGACAGGGAGCAATGCGTGGAAAGCAACCTCGTACCTGATGGATAAGCTGTGTTCACGCGCCAATTCAAGTGCTATTCGCCTGATCTTCATAGCTGAGCTATCATCCTCGGCGGATGAAAACGTCTCAACAACTTGAACCGCCGAAGGAAGAAGGGTGGCCAACATCGATCCAAAGGAATATCCAGATAGGATAAGCTTCATATTATCATCTTCTCCCTTTACAGAGGGATAATCATCCTCTTCAACTGGCGAACGGATTTCTCCAGACAATTGGGAGCCGTCTTCCATGAGAAGATTGTGCATATAATGGATCACGAACCCATAGAAAGAGATGTAATCCGCCAGCTCCGGCTTAGCGGTCCAGCTTGTCCGGCCTTGCGATTCCCCCGCACCTCTAAACCAAGTATGTTAGAGGCATTCAAGTAGCTAATAATTTGCTCCATCTGGAGAAGAGAAAGGAAAAGAAATTAAGTCTTGCCATGACATAGTTACCTTAAGTTAAAAGTGCCTACAACATAGCCTGCTTGTAAAAGCTCGTCTGTAATCACACCCACAATGGGGTCATCAAAACATCCTCCAAGTGGGGCATACGGGTGAGCTACAATCGCTGCTTTCTTTTCTACCTTGCATTTCCCACGGGCGTGCACTGACCTCGGAGAGTGAAATAGACGGCATTCGAGATGGACACCATCGTAGAGGGAAGGAATAGTGAACGAATAGCTTGGCGGTATTAAGTCCATGATGCAAAACAGGATTCTACTTTGTATCTGATAGCTGTGATTTTCAAAATCTGCGCGTGATGCACTGATGGGTGGCTTCTTGATGCACTTTGTGGCGAGAAGTTTTGTGGTTGATGGTTCCTAACAAATTAACTAATAACTTGGCGCTGCTCAAAAACAAGAGGTATTTAAAGACCTCCGAACAACAGGCTCTGCCCATACAACCAGGGGCTACATAGTAGTTAGGGAGCAGTGACATGACAGAAAGTGAAAGGCGGATTATGTCATTAGGCAATTATGCCTTCATCTATGGGCTAGTCTACCTTAGAGAATAGAAAGACTTGATCTTGCTCATCGTCGTCACTGGGTCTAATGGGGGAACACCGAGGCGAAGATTTCACAGTGTCACTCACATCACTACAAGATGCATTTGAAGGAGGTTCGGGTTGTGGCGTTGGCGACGGTGATTCGGTTACCCTCAGCAATTCTTCTGGAACATTTCCAACGGCAGTGCCACCCTGGTCGTCCGTAGCCTCCTTGTCATGATAGTCAAACATTTCCATGAATGCAGATCTACCTTGACGAAAAGCTTCAAGCTCGGCACCAATGCTGCAAATGAGTAGATTCCAGCTCTTCTCCTCGGCAACTTGCAGATTGGCGGCTAACTGTCCAATCACATCATTCATGTCTCGTACAATGCAATCCTGAATAGACTTATCGCCTGTCTCAAGGCGACTTTCTGAAATACGTGACATTTTCTTGCGTATTGATGTTTCGAAAGTTGATATTGTGGATATAACTTCGTGCCACACTTTTCCTCCTTCTTTGAGCGCACCGATCTCATGATCAACTTTTCTTCTCCGTTTGCGAAGTTCCATGCTTTCGTGCTGCCAGTGTTCCTTTGCCATCTCTAGTGTCCGACGTTTCGGATGGAGCGAGTAGAACGTCGGTGTATCCGGGAACATAGTCAGAAGGGGCTGAACCGGTGGGGATCTCAGATAGTTTTGTACGTCCTTGTGAACCAGTGCTAGCGACTCTTTGTATGACGACAGTTTTGAATCGACGGAATTTTGGAGCTGCGTTATCTCATTGAAAATTTGCCTGTGACGTGCTTTCATCTCGGCGAGATGGTTCTCTAATGCCATGATTTCCTTTTCAAGAGCACGGGACTCATTTTTGAGAGAATCCATCCTCAACGTTTCTTGGTCTCCTTGCATCTGGGATAGTGCTATTTCCAACCCGTTATGCTTGCTGACAAAATTATCGACCTCTCTCAAGGCTTCCCGCCGGCAACCGAGCTCGAAGCCAATGACACGGCGTTCTTCTTCTCTCAAAGTCAGAAGCCCATCCATAGCTTTCAAAATACCCCTCCTAGCTCCTCTCAAACTAATTTTCTTCTTGGGCGGCTGTCGAACAGGGATTGTCATGGTCGCCTTTGGGCTCGCAAGGCGAGACGTGGAAGAAGTAGAGCTCGTAGTCGAAGTGTGATCGTTCGAGGACGCTGACAGTCCGGCCGACAAGCCGGCGCTTTGTACATCGAGAAGCGCCTGTAAGTCATTCTGGAGCTGTCGTGACTGCCTCTCGATGAAGATAAATGGATCCGAATGATGAACAGAGGCAGAGAGTGGCACCGGCAGGAGCTTGCCGCTCTTGTCCAAGGGTGACGTCGCCATGACCTGGACAGCGAGTAGCTTCAACTACGAGTTGTGAGACACACACCTGGCAAAGAACAAGATGTAGCTAGAGCAAAGAATCGATGCGATGGCTCGATGGCCATTTCAGATCGTGCGTTGTCTCCCCATTGTTCGATCTTCCTAACATCGCCATTCTGGCCTCGTGCTGGCGAGCCGAAGGTCGTGTGACCTGATTGGCTGGTCACGCAGTGAGGCTGGGGAGCTGGTTCTCGGATGACTAAGCAAATATACGAGCTTGTTGGGCCAGCCAATCAGTGCAGGGCGCCAGGTTCCCAGCATCGCCAACGCATTTGACGTGCGTTCCGGCCTGAAGCTCTCTTCATCAGTCAGTCTGACTAGCCCTCATCGTCTTCCCTCCATCAAGTTATCCATTCCTCATCCTTGGTTTTACTCTTTCTAGACGTTTACCTGTGAGTTATTTTCTACGTGCAATCTTGTCTGGGGGTTCTCTAATAAGCGTGCCTTCACCGATAGGTTTCCTTTTCCCAAGGCCACCGTGACAGTTCTGCGTTCCACGTCTGCCTTGATATAGAATAGATCAGTCGGAGTGCAATAGACGGCGCAATATGGTCGGACTCGTTTCAGCAGCCGGCCTGGTGGGCTTTCTATCGGAGCCTGACACCGAGCTCAAGGTATTCGCCCTGAAGACTTTGGATACTCAGGTGGACTCGTTATGGTCCGAAATTGCTGGATCCGTCGGCCAAATGTAAGCAAGAATCTACCGGTCGCCCATCCTCACTGCATTTGCCTTCCTTTGTCCCATATTTTTAGGTTCAAGCGTCCATTTACGTGTTTATCTTTTGCCTAATGCGTCTATAGCGAAGCTCTCTGCGAAGACGAATCCTTTCCTGAACGTGAACTTGCCTCTCTCGTTGCGGCTAAGGTTTACTATAACCTACAGGAGTATAACGAAAGTACAGTTTTCGCATTGGGAGCGGGGCATCTGTTCGATATTGAGAACGGCGGCGAATTTGAAGAAACCATCATCTGTAGGTGGACTACAAGTAAGAGCGGGCATGACTTCCTTCAATACTAATTCGGTTGGTGTAGCAAAATGCATAGATACATTTGTGTCTATATCTGCGATGCAAAAGAGCAGTCCAAATGTCGATGCGTCGGGTAAACCCCATGTCAACACCTCGTTTCCTCAACAAGTTAATGGAGCTGCAAGCACGTCAGCCGGTCTTACGTCCCCCATTACACCATTTTCGCAATCTACGTTACCATCCAAGTCTCTTCTATCCCGCCCCGAATCGTCGGCTGATAGTAGCTATCAGAGAGGTGAGAGTGATGACGTTGAAGGCCCGACTGAGGTGCCACTTGTGATTCAACGTGGAGTCCAGAAGCAGCTTCAAGCAGTCATCAGCCGCCTCTTTGAACGGTGTTTCCAGCAGAAGAGATATCGCCAGGTCATTGGCATTGCGGTGGAAGCAAAGAATTTGGACATTCTCCGAACGGCTATACTACGCGCTGCTGAAGATGAAAAGAGCCAGGGAGGTGAATCGTCACGCCGCGGGGAAGAATTAATGGAATATGTTCTCGGAATTTGCATGAACGTTGTGCAAGAACGGGCATTTAGAAACGAGGTATGTCGTGTCTTTTGTGATCCCATGGGAAATTAGCGCTGATAAAAGGGTTCTCTGTGAAGATTTTAAAGTTGATACTCGAGCTACTGAGCGAAATTCCTTCCCCCGACTACTTTTCCATTGCTAAGTGTGTGGTGTACCTGAATGAGCACACTATGGCCTCCGACATTCTTCGACAGCTTGTGGAGAAGGGAGATGCGAGATCTCTGGCAGTCGCTTATCAGATTTCTTTTGACCTGTATGACAACAGCACACAAGAGTTTTTAAGGAAGGTTCGTCAAGAAGTGGCTGGATTTTGCCCTGAGGACGACCCTACGTCGGAAAATCCAGATAAAATGGAAGAAGAAGCAAAAGAAACGGATGCTCTCCTTCAAGACAAGGACGAGGCAAATGCTTCCAGTTCAGGGCTTGGAAAAAGTAACCTCTCATCGGAGGCGCGTTCCGCATTCACCAATATTCGCAATATCCTAGACGGTGTTAATTCGATTCAGCTGAATCTCGAATTCCTTTACAGAAACAACAAAGCCGATATTGCGATATTGAATAGGATTAAGGATAGCCTTGAAGCTCGGAACTCGATTTTCCATACCGCCGTGACTCTATCGAATGCATTTATGCATGCTGGAACTACACACGACAAATTTTTCCGAGACAACCTGGAATGGCTTGGGAAAGCTGTCAATTGGTCGAAATTCACAGCCACCGCTGCCCTCGGTGTTATTCATCGTGGAAATCTCACACAGGGTCAGAAACTTTTGGCACCCTATCTACCTAAAGAAAATATTGCGGGAGTGGGCAGTTCGGGTTCTGTTTACAGCCAAGGTGGATCTCTCTATGCTTTCGGTTTGATCTATGCGAACCACGAGGGTTGGGCTGTTGATCTTATCCGTGAGCATTTCAACAAGGCAACCGAAGAAGTCGTCCAGCACGGTGGCGCACTTGGTTTGGGCGTTTCAGCTATGGCAACCGGTGATGAGGACATTTATAGGGACTTGAAAAATGTTCTTCACACGGACTCGGCTCTAAATGGAGAGGCTGTTGGTCTTGCAATGGGGCTGGTAATGCTGGGGACTGGAAATATGAAGGCTCTCGAAGATATGATTCAATATGCACACGAGACTCAACATGAGAAGATTATTCGAGGTCTTGCGATGGGGATGGCTCTCATTATGTACGGCCGCCAGGAAGCGGCGGACGAGCTGATCAATGGTTTGCTGGGTGACCCGGATCCCACTCTACGCTATGGCGGTATTATGGCTATTGCTTTGGCTTACTGTGGAACTGGTAGCAACAAGGCCGTTCGCAGACTGCTCCATGTTGCTGTCAGTGATGTTAATGATGATGTCCGACGAGTTGCAGTGATGAGTCTGGGATTCATCCTCTTCAGAAAGTATCACAGTGTTCCCCGAATGGTCGAGCTCCTTTCAGAATCCTACAACCCGCATGTCCGGTACGGAGCTGCTATGGCCCTTGGCATCTCTTGCGCTGGAACCGGCCTAGACGAAGCGGTTGATCTCTTAGAACCGATGCTAAAGGACCCGACTGACTTCGTTCGACAAGGAGCTCTGATAGCACTAGCCATGGTTCTCGTGCAGCAGAACGAGACCATGAACCCCAAAGTCGGGACGATCCGAAAGGCAATGCAGAAAGTGATTGGTGACCGCCACGAAGACGCGATGGCTAAATTCGGCTGTGCTGTCGCCTTGGGTATCATCGATGCGGGTGGACGCAACTGCACCATCAGCCTGCAGACACAAACCGGCAATCTCAACATGCCTGGAATTGTCGGGGCTGCCGTTTTCACGCAATACTGGTACTGGTTCCCGTTGACACATTTCTTGTCTCTCAGCTTTACCCCCACCGCCGTTATTGGTGTCGATCAGAAGCTAGAGGCGCCAGTTTTCAAATTCCATTGCAATACCCGACCTAGCTTGTTCGACTACCCACCCGAGCAGCAGGTCAAGGCCGACGAGGCCCCGGAAAAAGTGAAGACTGCGGTCCTCTCGACCACCGCGCAGGCCAAGCGGCGAGCGCAGCGCAAAGAAAGGCAACAGCGCCGAGAGAGCATGGATGTGGACCAAACGCCAACGACGCCCAAGGGGACTGGTCAGTCCCACGACAAGATGGAAGTGGACGAAAGCCAGCCCAAGGGTGAGGATGAGGGCAAGGCTGCTGAAAAAGAAGCCGAAACACCCAAGCGCAAAGTCGAAAAGGAGAAAGTGGGCTATGAGCTGGCCAACATGTCGAGAGTTCTTCCTGCGCAGCTAAAATACTTGACGTTCCCTGATCCACGATATGAGCCGGTGAAACGGGTAAGTGAATAATTGTAACAGGGGGCAAAACTAAGACTATGATGCTAATGATGTCTCTACGAAGCCCACTGGCGGTGTCACAGTTGTCCTCGACAAAAGTCCGTCCGAACCACGCGAGATTATGGAATTGAAAGCCAGCAAGGACGTCCGGCAAGCCGCTGCGCCGCAGACGCTACAGGATCGAATCAACGCTGCGATCTACGGTGCGGAAGGAGTTCCGGCAGCGGGTCAAGCAGAAACGGCTCCTCAAGTGCCTGCCGTTGGTGGCAGCGGTGCTGCGGCGGCGGCAGGAGTCTTAACCGCTGTAGACGAGGATGAGGAAAGCGGCGAGGAAGCTCCAGTGCCCGATGAATTCAGTTACTACTCTGATGCGGAGTGATGATCAAGTATTTAGTCCAGCCACACCCTCCGGCCCACTCCTTATTTTCTTGTTTGTCCCTGATTTCCGCGTGTTAAAGATTCGTGTGATCCGCGGCCGATCTTGTGTCTTTTTCTTTGGATGTCTTTTTTTACTCCATATTCTTTTTTTTCATCTTTCCTGATAGCATCCCAGGCATCTAGAGAACCTCGTGTACTTCTATTGTCTACTAGTAGTGTATGTACGAAATTATCTGTGAACTCATGAGCCTTCCAGCATTTTCAGAGGAGCTGGCCGCTTCATAGGTTGATAATTATATATCAGTCCGTTGGTTGATTGGACTCCCGTGCGTGGACCAATGGGCTCGTAGGCAATTTGCAACTTGTCAGACTCCCAGACTGTCACATGCGTGGCGATCGCCCGCCATGCGCGGAGTATCCAAGGTTGGAATTGGAAGTTTCCCGCCGCGTCGGACAAACTCCTTCCGCCGCCGCATCCCCGCTACCTAGTTAAAGGGAGCCGCAGTTGCCGAGGCTCCTACCATTTACAGCTTAGCGTGATACCAAATTAGCAAGCTTAGTAATAGAATCGGTGCCACAGGACGAAAGTCGGCGAGCATGTGAAAAGGATGTCGAGAAAGCGGCATCGCATGCGACAAGTCGATGCTGAGAGATAGCTAAGCTACGAGACTGTGGATAATGCCCTTGGAGGAATCTACGGGAGTGAGCAGCCGTACTCGCACCAACACCAGTCACTTTAGCTTGACCGAAGAACACAGAGAGAGAAAACCGCCAGGGTGGGGAAGAGGCAACAACCATGGCAAAGCTCAAAAAGACATGTGAAGACACATATGTCACCATCGCAGAAAAGCTGGTAAGTTAGCCATGTGGGCTGTGACCATGAGACCAATTACGGCCGCCGCCAGCGAGCGTTTGAGCCTAGGCAGTTTAACCAGCTCCCACTCCCCTCAGCTCTGTCACAGAATATACTCGCAGAAGGGCCGCCCTGGTCTGCGTCCGCTACTTATTTCTCCTTCACAAGCTCTTTTTTTTTTTTTTTTTTCTCGGGGCCCCGGATTTTCACTTCTTCACCCTCCCTATCCCTACTTTTATCCCACCCTCCGTAGTACAAAATTTGCCTCATCCGCTCTTCTCTTTTGTACTTCTCATCTCATTCCCGCTTTGCATTACTAAATATATATTTATATATACCTTGTACGAATATAGACGCATACTTGTTATAGATTTCGACCATGGCGGCAAAGTTCTCCAAAGACGCTGTTGCGTCGCACAACAACGCTGGCGACCTTTGGGTTATCATTGATGAGGATGTTTTTGATTTGACCAAGTTTCAGGATGATCACCCAGGTAAGCATACCCTTCCGCTCAGAGATCTCGCGGCCTCCAGACACAACTTCGAGATGCTGACAACACCTAGGTGGGAAGAAGAGTACGTTGCATGACTTGGCCAGACGATCTCGAGTGTCTGAACTGATCGAATTACCTTAGTCCTACAACGAGTTGCGGGCAAAGATGCCTCGAAGCAATTTTGGAAATACCACAATCCCGCCGTGTTGAAGAAATACCGGAAGCAGCTCCAGGTCGGATCGTTAGATACTAAGAAGGAGGCTGCTCCTCCTGCTCCTGCTCCTGCTCCCCAGACTCCACCAGCTACTCCCCCCGCCGAGAAGAAAGAGGCTACCACATCTATCGCGACTCCGGCTCCTAGCGCTCCCTTGGAGCCTTATGGCGACTTGATCCCATTCGCCGACCCGGCTTGGTATCACGGTGTATGGACCCACTCATCATTCTGCTACATGTTGTAATTGTACCTTTCTCGGCTGACAGTGAACTTCCATCCAGTACTATTCCCCTTACTACAACGAGACCCATGCTGCCCTTCGTGATGAAGTCCGCCAGTGGGTCGAGACCGAGATCGAGCCCCATGTTTTCGAGTGGGATGAAGCCAAGAAAGTCCCCGACCACATTTACAAGCAGATGGGAGAAAGAGGATACCTTGCTGGTTTGCTTGGTGTCGGATACGACCCTTCACTCTCAAAGAATACCGTCAAGAGCGTTCCTCCCGAGAAATGGGATCTGTTCCACGAGGTGATCGTGACCGACGAACTTTCCCGCTGTGCCAGCGGAGGCGTCGTCTGGAATCTCATTGGTGGCTTCGGTATCGGCTGCCCGCCCCTTCTCAAGTTTGGAAACAAGGAAGTCGTGAAGAGAGTTGTGCCCGGCATCCTCTCTGGAGACAAACGTATCTGCCTTGCCATCACTGAGCCCGACGCTGGAAGTGACGTGTCGAACTTGACCTGCGAGGCCAAACTGACCCCTGACGGGAAGCACTACATCGTCAACGGTGAGAAGAAATGGATCACAAACGGTGTGTGGGCAGATTATTTCACCGTGGCCGTTCGCACCGGTGGCCCTGGCATGAACGGCGTCAGCGTCTTGCTTATCGAGCGGGAGTTCGAAGGTGTGAGCACGCGTAGAATGGATTGCCAGGGAGTTTGGAGCAGTGGCACTACATACATCACATTTGAGGATGTCAAGGTTCCAGTCGAGAACTTGATCGGCAAGGAGAACAGGGGCTTCAAGGGTAAGCCATCTACTTTTATCCATAATCGATTCACCGCTTCTAATTCCTTATAGTTATCATGACCAACTTTAACCACGAGCGTATCGGAATTGTCATCCAATCTCTGCGTTTCGCTCGCGTCTGCTACGAGGAATCTGTGAAGTACGCCCACAAGCGCCGCACCTTTGGCAAGCGCTTGATCGACCACCCCGTTATCCGTATGAAACTCGCCCACATGGCCCGCCAGATCGAAGCGTCGCACAACTGGCTCGAGAACATCATCTACCAATGCCAGAATTACGAGGACATGGAAGCGTCCCTTCGCCTCGGTGGTGCCATTGCCGGCCTCAAGGCTCAGTCTACCACGACCTTTGAATTCTGCGCGCGCGAGGCCAGTCAGATCTTTGGTGGACTCAGTTACAGCCGCGGCGGGCAAGGTGGTAAAATTGAGCGCCTGTATCGTGACGTTAGGGCGTACGCCATTCCCGGAGGCAGCGAAGAAATTATGTTGGATCTCAGCATGAGACAGAGCTTGAGAGTCCACAAAGCTTTCGGCATGAGCTTGTGATAAAGGAAAAAAAAAAAAAAAAAAAAAAAAAAAAAAAAAAAAAAGAAAGAAAAAAGAAAAAAGCAAAAGGCAAAAAAAGGCCTTAAACGCCACATATGCGCATAGTCTTCTAGGGTGACTAGAAGTCCTACTCCGTATAATAAACAGAATTACTCCATAATATTTCTTTCTTTCTTGACTTTGCCTATTATGCATGCATCATACCATGTCATCAAGGATGGGAACTGGCATGGGGAGAGATACCTGGTTTGGATGTGTGTAGATAGCATATACAGAGAGTAGCTGTGTCGTCAAACAATCCGTTCCATCTCCCTTATTGCACCTCTTCTTAAGCTGGCCTTTTTTAGTGCGACCCGTGCAACAAACCGTCTCACGCGGTAACCGGCGGTTTGTTTAGTGTATCACGTGCTATGCAGATTACTCAGGAATTGGTAGAGGATGCCACAGGGACCAATAGCGCAGTTAGCTCCATCCGACCTCAAAGCTGGCTCTCTTCTGCTAAGTGGATGATAAGACCGCTCGTCCTTTTGCAACATCGATCCTCTTCTAGGATTGCCTTGTACAATACCCTCTACAAAGCGGTTTTCACTTGGTTTCCTTTCCTTTTTCTGATTTTCCTTTCCCCCCGAGTCCCGCTAAAACTCCCAGCTCGACTCTCGACAGCCGATGCGACTATGATAAAGTGAGCTTTCCCTGCTACACCACAGCTCCCATCACGATCTCCCAAATCTGTCAAATTTTCAACCCACGTGCAACCAGCCACAGTTCTCCGATCTGAATCTGTGCCCTTTTGGGCTATTTGAAATCGGTGGCGATAGCCCTTCGACGTTGGTGAATAACCAAGTGCGCCCCCCGATTTACCTCCGCGCAACTTAGCGACAACCGGATTTTCAAATAGAACGAAAGACAGAATGTCCCACCATCCGGCCTCATTTATTGACCATGATTTCGGCTCTGAAGAAGAAGACGATGACTTCAACCCGGCACCGGTAGAGGAGTCCGATGCTGAGGACAAGGAGGTGACAGGAGAGAAGCGCCGCAGCGCGGATAGAGATGTTGAAGATGCCGATGGAGAGGGCGTTGAAAATGCTGGCGGTCCTGTAGAGAAGCACGATGATGAGGACAAGGATGGCGAGGATGAAGAGCACGTAGGCGATGAAGATGCCGTTGGGGAGAGAGACGGGAATGGTGAAGATGAAGAGGACGAGGATGAGGACGAGGAGGAAGAAGAAGAAGAGGAAGAAGAGGAAGAAGAGGAAGAGATCACTGTGAGATATCCCTCCATTCTACTAGGTATATCTGACTCGCCTCTAACCACTATTCGCCGTTAGGGTCGACCACGAAAACGTAGACGAGGCGGACTGAATAATTTCTTCGAGGAAGAAGCAGAAGTTGAGGAGGAAGAAGAAGATGTCGAGGATGAAGAAGAAGAGATGGAAGCCGAATTTGTTCATCCTGATGACGATGCAATCCTGCCCGCTGGCGCCGAGACCGATGATCGAAGACATCGTGAACTCGATAGAAAACGAGACCTCGAGGCATCCATGGATGCAGAAAAACAGGCTCAAGCCTTGAAAGAGCGATATGGACGAAACCGTGCCGCCGCCTCTGACTTGGTAGTTGTTCCCAAGAGGTTATTGCTGCCAAGCGTCGACGATCCGAGTATCTGGGCTGTCAAGTGCCGGCCTGGAAAGGAGCGGGAGATAGTCTTTAATATAATGAAGAGAATAGAGGAGCGTCATCCTGCTTCAAGGAACCCCATTCGGATTACATCTGCGTTTGAGCGAGGCGGAACTATGAGCGGCTACGTTTACATTGAAGCTCGGAAGCAGGCGGATGTCATGGACGCTTTGGACAATTTATCGAACGTGTTCATTAGATCCAAATTGACTTTAATCTCTGTCAAGGAAATGCCTGATCTTTTGAGGGTCCAGAAATCGGAAGAATTGCAGCCCGGAGGTTGGGTCCGCATAAAGCGAGGAAAATATCAAGGCGATTTGGCGCAAATCGAAGAGGTCGAAACCAATGGGCTCGAAGTTACTGTCAGGCTTGTACCTCGTCTCGATTACGGTTTGAATGATGATGTCCAGATTCCAAACGGCGATACAAAGCGGAAGCGACCTGGTGGCAAAAGTGCTGTCGCCCGCCCACCACAGCGCCTGTTCAGCGAAGCAGAAGCGAAGAAGCGACATAGCAGATACTTATCTGCTGCCGCTGGGCTCGGAGGTAAATCATGGACTTATCTCGGCGATACCTATATCGACGGGTTCCTCATCAAAGACATGAAAATCCAGCATCTTATTACCAAGAATGTTAATCCCCAGCTTGATGAAGTTACCAAATTTGCACGCGGTGCTGATGATGGTACTGTCAACCTGGACCTTGCTTCGCTGGCAGCTAGTCTCAAAGACACTACGGGTGAAGACTCCTATGTGCCGGGAGACACGGTAGAAGTCTTTAGCGGGGAACAGAAAGGTGTTGTTGGCAGGGTTATTGCCGGTCGCGCAGATATTGTTTCCATCAAGGTCGTCGAAGGTGAACTGGAGGGTCAGAGGCTTGAGGTTCCTGTTAAAGGTTTAAGAAAACGATTCCGAGAAGGCGACCATGTCAAAGTTATCGGTGGTAGTAAATACCGTGACGAACTCGGAATGGTTGTCCGCATTAAGGATGACCGGGTTACTTTGCTCACTGATATGAGCATGCAAGAGATCACGGTTTTCAGCAAAGATTTGAGGGAAGCGGAAGATGTTGGCGTCGATGGAAAACTAGGCCAGTACGACGTTCATGATCTTGTACAACTTGAGTAAGTCTCTCATGCTATGTCTTAGGACTTAAGCTAACGTTTTACTAGCCAAACCACCGTTGGTTGTATTATCAAACTCGATCGGGAGTCGATGAAGGTGATCGACCAGCACGGATCAGTTAGGACCCTTCTCCCATCTCGAGTTTTGGGAAAGATCGAGCATCGTCGAAATGCAGTGACTACTGATAGAAATGGTGCTGAAATCAAATATGGAGATACTGTCCGCGAGGTTGCAGGCGAGCAAAGACTAGGTGTGATTCTTCATGTCCACCGAGCTTTCCTCTTCTTGCAGAGTAAGGTGGTCGGTGATAATGCCGGTATTATCGTTTCTAGAGCGTCTAACGTTGTGACTGTTGCTACAAGCGGAGGAAGTCTGGCGCCCCGAGGCCCTGACTTGTCGAAAATGAATCCCGCGCTGCAGAGGAACGGTATGAATGGTAGTGGTATGCCGCCGCCTCGAACTGTCGGAAGAGACCGGACGGTTGGCAAGACGGTCACTATCCGAAAAGGTCCATACAAAGGACTTCTTGGTATCGTTAAGGATACTACGGATGATATTGCGAGAGTTGAGTTGCATTCGGTCTCGAAAGTTGTTCCTGTCGAGAAGGAAAACCTCACAATCAAAGAGTATGGCTTTCATATCGGTTCATTTTCTTGGATCGTTCTTACTAACGGCCTATTTTAGCCCGATAACCGGTCAGCCAATTGATCTTCGCCAATTTGGGCGAGGAGCCGGTCGTGGTGGCCCTCGAACCCCTCAAGGCACGTCTGCCGCCCCTCCGAGGGCACAGAGTGCTTGGCAGGGCGGCAGAACCCCTATCGCGGCGAAAGATTCTTCTCGAACTCCTGCCTGGCGTGCTTCATCATCACGAAGTAAGTATTATCTTGGTGCTATGCTGATGGATTCAGTGTCTAATAATTCTACAGCTCCTGCATGGAATGCAGCCGCAAGCGGTGCTCGCACCCCAGCATGGAAGACAGACGGCTCCCGAACAGTGAACGCCTATGATGCTGGATACAAGTCAACTCTTGGAGGTCGGACACCTGCTTGGGCTGCCGGCAGCAAAACTCCTCATCATGCGTCGTCTGGATTCGGTGGATCGTCTTCAAGTTCGGGTTTCGATGCCTTCCTTGCCGGGGCGCGTACTCCTGCACACACAGGCACTCTTGGCGGTTCTCGCACACCCGCTTGGGGCCATAGTTCCGGTTCTAGTGGCAAGGCCTTTGATGCTCCCACTCCGGGTGGTGACTACGCAGCCCCTTCTCCTGCTGCCTTCGGGACCGCGCCAACACCCGGTGCAACTGGGCCCACGCCTCGTCCATGGAATGACGCCGCCCCAACCCCCGGAGCAACAAGCGCGCCCACACCCGGTGCTTCAGGGTACCCTAGCACTTCTACTTCTGCGGGTGGGATGGGTTTGCCTGCTACACCTGGTGCACTTGATGACGGAGGACCACGATACGAAGAAGGGACACCCAGTCCGTGATTCGGCACTTCTCTTCCTTCGTCAGTAGCGGCTCTTGTCCGCAAGCCTTCCATCGCTTTCACGAGGACGTTATGGCTAGATTAGAAATGAAGAATATTTTCCCTTCATATTTCCTTCCTATCTCAAAAATATCGCGGGCGCCTTTTCCTCTCCATATTTTTATCCTTTTTTTATTCCTTCAACTTCGGCGCGTGGACGTTGCATTCGTTTCTTTATAACAATTTGTTTCCCCGAGGTTGGGTAACGGCAAAGGACACGGAAATCAGGAAAATTAGCCATTTTCTCTTCAATTAGATATTACTGCACACTGTTTTTTTGTTTGCAATTTGTATTTCTAGCAATGATTAGCTAATAGCTACTATGTCTAGTTAAGTTAGGAACTGAAGCTTCAGCTCTGAGCGGGCATATTAGTAGGAACGCCGCAAAGTGACGGCCAAGCAATACGACCTGTTTGCACTGTTTGCTTGGAAGCTCCGCTCCCCGCCAAAAGACAGGAAGGTGGGATGTCGCGATCTTCGACGAGGCGATGGCAGAACAGAGCGCTCAATATTCAAGATTCTCTCGTTTGATTATCGTATTACTTTCAGCCTACGTCTAGAAAAGGGCTAATAATCGTCCCTGTCTTATTATTTTCGATTCTTCTTCTAGAGGTAGCGAAAACTCGAAATTAAGTACGACGACGGAAGAATGTCTTCCTCTGACCCCTTGGAATCCGAACCCTCTGTCGCGGAGCGCGAACGTCAGGATCGAGAGCACAGAGAAAAGGAAGCTGCAGAACAAGCCAAGCTACCCTATAAATGGACGCAGACCATTGGCGACGCGGATGTGACCATTGTAGTCCCGGCAGAGGTCAGGGGGCGTGATTTAGATGTTGTCCTGACAAAAACAAAGATCAGGGTTGGACTGAAGGGAAAGGAGCCCATCATTGATGTGCGTTAAGGCCCATTCTGCAGCTATGTTTTTGAAGAATTGGCACTGAGTTTTTCCCTCTTATATATCAACAGGGTGATTTTCCTCACCCAATTCATGTTGACGAATCCACCTGGACGCTTGAGCCCACTTCAAACCCTCCCGGAAAGGAGGTATCCATTCATCTCGACAAAGTCAATAAAATGGAATGGTGGTCACACATCATCACCTCCGCTCCCAAGATAGATGTCACCAAAATCCAACCAGAAAATTCCAAACTGAGCGATCTAGATGGTGAGACAAGAAGCATGGTTGAGAAAATGATGTACGACCAGAGACAGAAGGAGATGGGAAAGCCAACTAGCGATGAAGAAAAGAAGATGGAAATGCTAAGAAAGTTCCAGGAACAGCATCCAGGTATGTCTTTTGGCTGTGACGCTGCTGTTACAGCCATGTGCTCTTCTGCTAACCGCGCTGATAGAAATGGATTTCTCGAATGCGAAAATTGGATAAATCAAAATTAAGTCTCTGGATTCAAAAGGATGATCTCAGTATGTAAGCGACTATTTGAAATGGATCTCTTGTGGTTAAGCATAGCGGGTGAAAATCTATTGTTTTATGTATTCTCATCGTATGTGATTTCGTCGAGGCGCGTTGCGCGAATCTATAAATTCGAAACTCGCTATCGTACATTCTATCATGCAGGATCTTTATCTATTATGAGGAATATGTCAAGTAAATACTCCTAAAACCGAGCAATATCACAATAAGTGTGCCCGGCCCACAAAGCCATTCCAAATTCGTGTTTTGCTTCACACAGCGAAGAGACGTGTGGTCTATATCTTTCGTCGTAGTTGCAAATGGTAGGTCTCCAGGGCTTCCTCGGTCATCTCGCTTGGCGTTCTCACCATGACATCCTCGCCTTTGCCAGATTTAGGGAAAGCGATAACATCACGGACGCTTTCCTTGCCCAACATAACGGCGATCAGCCTGTCGAATCCTAATGCTATCCCGGAATGTGGAGGACATCCCGCCCTCAGTGCGTCCAAGAGATGGGAAAAGTCAGCGAGGCGAGATTCCGGCATTTTGAGGATGTCACGGAGAATGAACTCTTGGACTTCGGCAGAGTGTATACGTCGACTGCCGCCCCCTAACTCAACGCCGTTGACGACAATGTCATAATGGTCTGCGGTTGCTTTGGTGGGATCGGTAAGGAGGAGAGAGACGTCTTCTGGGGTGAGAGGAGCAGTGAAAGGATGATGGGTGGATGCGATTCCAGCGGTGCCGCCTTGACCCGGTTCAGAATCGGAACTGGGAGAAAATAGGGGGAAATGTGTCACCCAGAGGAAATGGAAGCCGGTTGGTGCAGGTTTGAAACCGGTTTCAACAGCAGCTTTGTGGATAGCTCTGCGTAGATCCCCGAGGGGCGTCGACCCACCCGAGAAAGGAGCATTTTGGCGGGCTTGGAGAATAAGCAAATCACCGTCATTTAGGTCCAAATCGTTCTCGAGTGCCCACGTTGCTTCAAACCCAAAGGCCTGAAGCCCCGATAAAGGTTTTGAGGAATCAAAAACAAAAACTCCCGGCCCGCCCTCAGGGTTGTTGATAAACTCGCTCGCTTCTGGTGAGTCCAGAAACGACGTGACAAACTGCCTGGTTTCGATGGGATCGCCGTTCCCTTTCAGCTTGGTAATTTCCACAATGGGCGCGCTCAAATCTGTGATCTTGTTAACAAGGTCCACAGGTATCATATAGTCAACACGACGAATTTCCATCCCGATTCTTAGGTCCGGCTTATCGGAACCATACTTGGACATAGCTTCGTTGTAGGTCATCCTAGGAAAGGGACTAGCATCGAGTTGTTCCGGCATGAGTGTTGACCACAGTTTTCGGATCACCTGCTCAATAGTACTCATCACATCTTCACCTCTCGCGAACGACATTTCCATATCAAGCTAAGTGATGGTGTAAGTATAGAATTAATCATCCAAGCAGTGGCCTGCAGATCTTACCTGCGTAAACTCGGGCTGTCTATCTGCTCGCAGGTCTTCGTCCCTGAAGCAGTGGGCAAATTGATAATATCTCGGAACGCCACTACTCATGAGGATTTGTTTATACTGCTGTGGACTCTGAGGGAGCGCATATGCTAGGCCAGGGCGTCGAGTCGGAATAAGAAACTCTCTCGCACCTTCAGGGGTGGACTTAAAGAGCAATGGTGTCTCTACCTCCATAAACGGAGGATCGCACTCTTCCAAGACCTCTCGAAGAACTTTGTTCGCCCGTGCTCGAAAGGCCAAGGCTTGCCTGAGGTCCTTGTCATTCCTTATCTGCAGATACCGTTTCTCAGCGGGAAATACGGTTTCCGATGTCATTATGATATCCTTGGGAAAGTCGTTGAGACACTGGACATCCTCCAAAGCAATTTCCACGCTGTTTATATTCCCTTCAGTGTCCACCGTTGGTTCTTGGGTGTGTCCTTTGGAACTTGCAATTTTCGACCGCAGTATGCCCCGAACTACAACTGGGCTATTCGCTTCTATGGACCTTAACTTATCGAACGCTTCGCTCTTTGAAAAAGAAATGACCTGCACCGTCTGCGTCAAGGACGGATTTGACAGTCGGACAAATGACATTTTCTTTCCTATATCAGTTCTCCTTCCTAGGTAACCATGTAGGGTGACACGTTTTCCAAGCCCCTGAGTGTCGAGAAGGGCCGGGAAATTTGAATTCGAAGAAGGAAAAGAAACTGGAGTTACACCAACACTCATTAGCTGTATAAAACTTAGGTGCCTCAAATCACACATCCGAGTCCCTTACTTGTTTTCTTATATTCCTCAAGGAATGGATGCGACGACCGGAGAGAAGCATCCTTGGTTCCCAGCGAGTTCGCAGAACAAAACTGTCTTTTGCCGTGGAATTGACATTGTAAACGCGGACGCGGAATCACATAGACACCCCGGAGATAATTTGATATCTCGATATAGCTTTGTCTGCGAGCAATCGCTCCCCGTACGATCATGTCCCTGAGCATAGCGGGAGCTGGCGGAGAGAAATGGCCAGACAAATGACTTTCACAGGGGCAATTGGGACAATATGCAAGGCATCTTCCCTTGAAACCAGAGTTTAGGTATGTGTTCTTTTGCGCGACTCGTTCGAGCCCCGATCAGTGTCCGATGGTCTCAACTCGGCTGAGCTTGCCGGAGCTTTGTTTCTCCGCCACACCGAAATGCTTCTAATTTTGAGGTTCTCTTTTTTCAGCTGTTGACTCTCTTCTCTTCTTTTCTTCTTCATCCTTCCAAGTTTTGAACATGTGAGTATTATATTTTTCCCCTTTACAGAGTCCTTTGGCGTGCTATGGAATCATCAGCTAATCGATAATTTTCTGTGTTGCAGATGATGAAAGCCTGGCGTGTTCGCTTTGATTCTACTTGCTCCTCTCCGACATGGAAGCTCTCCCTTTCAGGGCCTAAGTGGCTTCTATGAAGGAGCTTGGAGGAAGGATGAAAAAGGCGTTCGGCACATCCACCTTGTTATTTTACGGACGCGATGATGGCATCTCTGATCCTCAATCCTTGGAAGGTGTCCGTGTGTGTACAAACATATAGTGCATACATACATGCCTCCGATGACAAGAACAAAGCTTTGGTCCTATCAGTTGTTTCTTTTGTTCTGTTATTTTGGCTGGCGAAGATTTTTCATTTTAGTTCTTAAATGAGACTGGTGTGCAATACAGTCCTCGACTGTTGTTGATTTTCACTTTAACAGCAATATTTGTTCGTTCGGGCCGCAAACACCGTAAACCATTGTGTATTCGCGCTCCTTGGCTTCCATGCAGTCCTTTTGCTTTCCCATCGTTGCTCCGTTGATGGATCAGATCACACTACGATTGATGTAAATGCGATTCCGCGACGCCCTTCGAAGCAGCATTACCCATCAAGGCGTGGCGCCGTCAGGGTACAAGCTACTTCCTCGTATTTATGACAAATCTCATGCTTTATCCCAAAGTTTCATTGTGGCAAGCGAAGACCAGCGAGCTGGCCCCTCCTGATCGCGCACCGCTGCCTAGTTGTATTCCCCGCGGCTCCATCAGACTCAAATCTACATGACTCCGAGCAGTTGATACACATTCTGATCCTTAACTATATAACCATCGAGACCATTCTGTTTCAACAATTTCTAAGAATATTTACTCGCACAATAAAGTTTCATTCTTCCGAACCCCCGATTGTTCGCAATATGTCATCCGCAGATGCCAGAGCTTTGCAGCTCCGACAGCTTCATACCCCCGGCAAACCCATCGTTTTTGCCAATGTCTACGATCCTGCGACAGCTAAAATTGTTGCATCCCACCCCTCCTCGGCAGCACTTGCTACTGCTAGCTTTGCAGTGGCTGCTGTCCACGGCCTAGATGACGATGATATGGACCTAGAGACCAACGTAGCCGCGGTGAAGCCCATTGCAACAGTAGCAATCAAGCACGGCAAGCCTCTGACCGTTGACTTACAAGACGGATACGGCGACCGACTCGAAGAAGCCATCGAACAGATCATCGTCGCCGGTGCTTCTGGCTGCAATTTGGAAGATAGAGATAACACGACAGGCAAGCTCTTCCCGTTGGATGTGGCAGTCGACCGAGTGCGCCGGACGTTGGCAGCCGCCGCGAAAGCCGGAGTGCCCAACTTCGTTCTCAATGCTCGAACGGATGCTGTTATGGCCAACAATGACATTGAAGATGCCATTGTTCGCGGAAAGGCCTTTCTTGAGGCCGGCGCAACCACAGCCTTTGTTTGGGGCGGTCCTCGGCGCGGTTTGACTCGAGATGAAGTTGTTAGATTATCGAGCGCTTTCGGCGGCAGGCTGAATGTTATTGCTGCTGAAAACGGACTGACGATTCAAGAATTAGCGGACATTGGAGTAGCAAGGATAAGCGTTGGCCCTCGTTTGTGGAGAAAAGCAACAGCAGCATTTACAGAATCGGCAAATGAGCTTTTATGCCAGTACCAGGCCATGAAGTCGCATGCGGAGTGAACCAATATTACGAACCTAGAAATTTATCTGCATCCCACAAATACCTTGGGCTTGCATGCATCGATTTATTTAAGAACAGCAATAAAACAGGTCCTTGATCCGTATCTATCTTTTTTTAGCCCTCTATCCTATGGTCAACTAAATACATTTTGAACGGATTAATATGCCTTCAATCTTCTCGATAGACCTGGTGTAGCACTTTTGGGGAACATTTATTTTCATCTGAAACTAAAGACCAAGAAGTTATACTGCAAGTAGATTTCAATCTATAGGACTTTGGAAAAGTGAGTTGCTCCGTTATTATTCTTGCTCGCCAAGGATTACCTTCTCCAGAGCTTCCCTTTCTCCGCTTTCTTCAACCAAGGATCTGAACACACCTCCCTGAATCTCCATCAGCTCTCTCGGTGTTCCAAACTCCACTGCCTTGCCAGCATCCATCACCAGAATCTTATCGAAGTCAGCAATTGTGCTTAATCGATGTGCGATAACCAGCAATGTAGTCGAATTGCGTCCAAACTCAGTGCGGATAGAGCGCTGAATAAGCGCGTCTGTTGCCATGTCCACGGCAGACGTCGCCTCATCGAGCACCATGATTTTAGGCTTTGAGACGATAGCGCGGGCAAGGCAGAGAAGCTGTCGCTGGCCCTGCGAAAGGTTAAGTCCGCCTTCGGAGATGGCGGAATTAAGGTTGGTAAAGATGTTGACGTTGTTGTTAGGGGCCTGGGTGGATGTAGCCGCCGTCGTGTTGGTCGTATCTATAGTATGGGCGGCTGTGCTACCATTGTTGCTTGACAACGTCGGGGTTGTGCATCCTGACGCTCCTGAGGCTTGAAGAGCCGAGTGAGTAGACGAGTGAGGCCCAGTGTTTTCCTCGAGCACATCGGAGATGAGGTGTACTCGCTCGAGGGCGTCGCGCAACTCTGCATCAGAATATTCCTCAAATGGATCTAGATTCGATTTAATCGACCCAGAAAAAAGGACTGGATCTTGAGGGATAATGGCCATCCTGCTTCGTAAATCATGGAGCTTAATTTTGGAGACATCTATGCCATCAATGACAATGGAACCCTCCCATGCTTCCAAAAAGCGAAATAATGCCAATGTCAAAGACGATTTACCGGCCCCCGTACGACCCACGACGCCCACTCTTTGATTTTTTGCTACTGTGAAAGATAGGCCCCGTAAAACCGGAGGCAAATCGGGGGCATACCCAACAACCAGGTCAGTTACTTCGAGACGACCTTCTGTTGGCCACGCCGCTGGCACTTCTGCTCCTTCTTGGTTTTCAATATCGATCGCGGAATACTCAAGGACTCGTTCCGTCGCATTCATGTCTAATTCGACATTTGTATACTGACGTAAAGCCCACATGATCGACGCGGTGTACTGCAGGGCGAAACTGAGAGCAAACCCAGCCAAAGGTGCATCTATATTTCGAAGCGAAACAACAAGGCCCGCAGTTAACGTCGAGAACAACGCCCCCACAACATTCATACGGAAGCTCAACCACCTGTTAAATAGCCATAGATTCCAATACGCCTGTGCGTGATGATCAATCTTCCGATACATTCGCTCAACGTAGGTTTGGGCTTTCCCGAACGCACGTATGGTTGTTAGGCCAATTAAAGCAGACCCAAATTGTTCAAAAATAGGACTTTTCGCGTTGCTCTCCAACCTCTTGATTTCTCGGGCTCCGGAAAGAAAGCACTGTGCGAAATACATGCAAATCGCCAAAAGAAGAATCGCGAAAACTATCAGCACTGGCGAGACGAGAAAACCAGCCACAGCGATACCGATGACATTGAGGACGTTATACAGCATAAATCCTAGCTCGTACGGCAGCTTCGAGTCAACCAGATTGAAATCTGCCGTAAAACGGTTGAGAATTCGGCCAACCGGAACAGTGTCTAGCCACCGAAGCGGTGCCCTCAATACCGTATATGTGAGTTTCTTGAATAAGTTCCGCGACGATCGGATGGCTGCCCTGAGCAGAAACAGGTATCTGAGAGTACCCACTAAACATGACATAGCCGACAAGCCAAAGTAAATTCCCAAATAGAACCACAGGCCGTGATCGGAGTTTGACTGGGTCGATTTGGCCATGACATGGGATATCATCAGGAGGTTTTCGCCTGAAGCAGAACTTCCGGAAGATCGAGTCCAGATGCTGACCCACCAAGACTATAAGAGATATTAGTTAGTTGAACAACGGGTTGGCTAAGCGCGGGCACTAAATTGACTGTCAACTTACGCGACTAACGGCCAAACCGGCATATGCACAAAATGTAAAGAAAACAAAGGACCAATAGAGGAGACCTCCGCCGTTCTGGAAATATTGGATGTAGTGGATAAGTTTGATAGCACCGGTTTCACGCTTTTCTTCCTGCTGAAACTTTTTCGGGGCCTGAGGTTTAAGGGATTCGTTGCCATGTCCTTCCACGGTGCTTCTCTGCGACCTGCGTGGTATGATTTTCTGTAGAGCATTTGACTCTTCCGCCTCATCCTCGACTGTCTCTTCAGATTCATCTCTGCCTTCAAGGTTTTCACCTTGAGGGTGTGTCAGAATGTCTGCGAGGCTCCCAGTTCTTCTTAACTCCACCACAGATCCTGCATGCTGAACGATTCCACGTTCGAGATGGACCGAATAATCAGCCTGAGGCAGACACAAGCCGACGTGGTGAGTGACTAGGATTCGGGTTCGTCCGTGGCATAGTTCCCCAGTTAGAGCATGGACGTGGAGGTGGCGGCCAGTATGTGCGTCCAAAGCGCTAAAGAGATCATCCATAACCAGAATACCGGCTCGCGAATACAGAGCTCTTGCAAAGGAGACACGCCATTTTTGCCCACCGCTGAGGTTAATTCCGTTCGCACCAATATCTGTTAGTTCTCCATCTGGTAGCATTTCAAAGTCCTTTTCGAGTGCGCAAGCAAACAACACTTTCTCGTATCGTTCAGCGTCAAGGGGTAGCCCAAATAAGATATTATCTTTTATAGAGGCATTCTCTATCCAAGGTACCTGAGAAACATATGCAATCGCCGAGTCGATGATCCAATTTGCTTTCGTAGCGTGGTCATCGAATCTGTCTTCCAATGGGGGAGCCACTGGAACGTGAACTTCTCCATCAATTATATCTGCTTCACCAATAATCGCTGCAAGAAGCAGACTCTTGCCAGACCCAGTTTTACCGGAAATGACACTCAATCCTTTTGGTGGGAACGCTAAATCAACTTCCTTGAGTGCGAATCGCTCATCGTTTTCGTCAACCTCCTCAGTAGGCCAAGCCACTGTTGCTCTCTTAAACGTAATATTATCCGCGGGAATGGTGGTCTGAGTACGGTCGGCGGATGCCAGGTGTTTCTCGACACGCTTTGCACTGACGAACGCCTCAATAAAGTCCGCGATCAATTCAGGTAAAATTGCAAGAGAGAATTCAAGTGATGAAAATATTGCCATCGTGGTAAAGGCGACCGACGCAGAAAGTTCTCCATAAATAAGGGAATATGTGCCTAGGGAGACGACAGATAGCATAATTGGCCCAAGGATCCAAATAGATATGAGGCAGACATCATAAGTAAATGCCATCCATTGCGCATGGAGCTCTGTATTCCTAATCGCAAAAATTTTCTGTTCCCATTGACCCTCCAGAGCAGAGAACTTAATTTGTCTGATCCCCTGTAAAGCTTCTGTAATAACTGCCATTTTCTGGTCTCGAAACTTCATGAGAGACGTCTGTGCCGCAGAATACCTGCTTGCAGTCATGATGTTGAGAGGTGTAATAATAAGAGCAACCAAGAGCCCGGCGCAAAGACTCTTCCATCCAATAAGGCGAATTAAGAAGGCAAAGGCGACCGCGAGCTTGACAATGGTTTCAATGATAATGCAATTAAAGGAAGCAAAATCAGAAATTCTTTTAGCGTCAACGGCGATAAGATTGATCGTAGCTTGGCGGGTCTTTCGAGTGTCTTCATCGTCATCCTCTTCGTCATTTCTAGTATCAACTTTGACTCCCAAGCTCTCTTCACTCGATTTTTGGGATCCTTTAACATCTTTTCGACGAAGAGATTTGGCGAATACGACGGCAGACAGTTGTTCGTAAACAGGAATAGCCAATTTATAGTAGGCAACCCAAAATAACCAAGACTCAACCGTACTGTAGAAGATAATTGACCCTCCCAAGGCAAAGACCCAAAGCCAGAGGGTTACCGGATTCCATGAATCCGAAGATCGAGCCTCCAGGGAACGCAGAATCCCCAGAAGCGCGACCTGAGGAGCGAAACTGACCACTGAGACGAACGACGAGAAGATAAACTGCAGGACGAAGGTAGCAAAGTATTCGTTTGCCAATACTTTCCACAGGCTCTGTCCTTTTCTTCTTCTATTTTCGAAAGATTCGAGCAAAGTCTGCGAGCGGGTGGCGTAATCCAATTCAGGGAGATCATCAATACTCAAACCCTGATTGTATTTGGCGTAGCGCAATAAGGAACCCGCCCAATCAAACGAGATTCTCCCGAGAAATGAAGTTGTGAACTGGCGGTCGACGGCTTTATCATTCCTGAAAACGTCCGGACGACGGGGCAGGAGAACAGATACACAACAGATTAGAAAAGCGGCTATGAGCTCGGCCAGGACAAGAATATCTGAAGCGGAGTTGAGGGACGGAGATTGCAGCCAGGCACCGATGATTGCTACTTGGGCGCAAGACACCACGATAAATATGGCACAAGCCGTGGCATTGTAGAGTCCTAGAGAGAATCTTTTTTGAGGGGAGGGTTCTGCAAACAGGGACACCGCCTGAACTACGAGTAAAGCCTGTAAATCTGGTAAGCATGTACACACACATATATAAATGTAGTTGCATGATAACGAAGGGGGAATTTCAAACGTACCCAAGTCGCAAACTGGAACCATTGTTCGGTCGGCCCTGGATAATATCCGTTTTGGTGACCAGCAGTTGTAAGGACAGCCAACGCAAGTGACACCAGTAATCCGCCGAGCGAGAAGATCGCAATTGAAGCACGTCTAGTCGAATCCGAAAATGCCTTGGTCGATTCTTCAGTCGCCCATCCGTCACGGTCGTGGTACAAGTCTTGCAGGAACAGAGAGACATTGTTTCTCTTCTGTAGTCGCCATCGATCCACAATGGATTTCAGGGCCGGAATAGTAGCGACAACGATAGACGCGATGCCAGCGATGCCAACCACCAACGACGGCCTCTGTGAAGTCTCCATGATGTGTTCAGATTTTCTTGCTCTTGCAGCTTATAGGCAAGCTGTTCCTTGACATTGCCTTGGGGTTAACTGCCGACAACTCCCTTGATTAACCAAAAACAGGGCACTCGCTGGATGTGAAATCTAGATATTGGGGGAATTGTGATATCCCCCAAAAATACACACTTCCTTTGCGAGAAGCCGCTAGGCTACCAGCACGCAATCGTTGACAGGTCAAACCCCTGAGACACAAACCGTGAAAAAAAAAAAAGAAAAAAGAGGATTAAAATTAGCCTGAGGGAAATGGAGAGCCAACAAGAAGAGAGTGCCACATTTCACTGGAGTTCAGCTTTCCTCTGCAGCTCTCCACCGTTCCCGCCACCGATCATCGCAAGGAGCAGATCCATATTTTCTTTTGTCCGGAGTCCAAATGAAGGAAAGCACTTAAGATCCGGGCTACGTTGGCGGCATAGCTCCAAAGTCAATTTCCACCCTCCGCGCAAATTCCAACGAGACAGCAGGGTAGTATCGGATTGATAAGCAGAAAAGAGTCAGATCGGGAGGCGGGAAGACGTTCGAAGTGTCGTCCCTAAACTCGTTTCGGGCAGTTGTTAGGTCCGACCACGCCCGGGGAGGCTTCACTCAGTTAATGACGAGAAAGGCGTTGGAGCGTGCGCCTGAATCGGCAACCTTTGCGATACGAGCGGTCGTCACCGTTTGGCTTGATGTCGTCCCGGTGTTCCGTTTGGCGCCAAAGCGACCCTTGTCGCTTGTTTGCGGAAGCTCCAATGAATGGTCGGTCCAATCCCAACTCCGTCCCCAGGGTCGGAGTTTTGAGGTTGATAGATTTGAAGAACCGAACGCGTGACGAGATCGCCGCATCTCAGGTGCACCAGCGTTGCAATATCGAGCTCCAGCGTTCGATAACTACCAGCTTGAGATACATGGTGCCATTAAAAATCGCACCTCAGATTCCGTACAGCACGTCGCCGGCTGTCTTTCCAGACCATTGCTTCAAGACCTCATCCCACTTGTGCTTTCGGCCCCCAGACACAGTGGGGTTTGCAAGCTTCCCCCCGCCATTTGACAGCGGCTTACGATTGGCGCAAGATGCGAAAATCTTCCTTTCTTCGCTCGTATCTGCGGAAACGGGTCGCCCACCGAATTCTTGAGGGGCCTTCTCTGGCTGTTCAGATGACCATCCAACCGCCACCCACCTTGTTCACCCATTTTATTGAGATTGGGGGCCCCCCAGCAAAAAAAAAAAATTCCAAATTTCGAGGGCATGCTGCCAATGACTCACAGTACTTGGCACCGAAAATTCTGGGCCAAACACTTCTGTTTCAATGCTTGCTGAACATTCGTCGCAAAAGCAACTGCGCGCTGCGAATTTCAGATCCGTACCACTCCCCCCCGGGGGCTAACCAATCCGCTAGTCCTCGATGGGAGGGGCGCGATGAGTTCGCGAGTTAGGCAGTGCATTCCCTTGCAAAGGGCAAGTCAAACAGCAGCTCCGCCCTAAATTAGAATCGGCCTCCAACCGCTCCGTCCGACAAAATTCTCCACTCCTTCATCTTGGAAGACATCACCTCCCAACCGTCCTGTAACAACACTCCGCTCAATTTCCGGCCCATAAACGGTAAACGGCTCGAACCCTAACAGCCGACGCCCCCCATCATGCTCCTCAACGGTCTTCCGCACCCAAGAATACCGTCCGACAGAAGAATCGAAACGATGCTCGAATCCAGAGTTCACGCGATCAAGTGATAAAAACCATCGTCTCTGATGAACCGACGAGATCGAGTTAGTTGCACCAGGATAAGCATTCGTCACTCGAATTGTTTCATCCTCTTCATCGGAATGATGTGCAAAACGGGTGTTGTGGTTAGATACTCCGGTGTCTTGGTTGGTCGAAGGCGAAGATGAACACGACGCAGAAGATCTTTTTCCACAACACGCCACGTTCCTTCTTCTCTTTCGTGTTTTACTCCGCCTTCTGGGCCGTAAGGAGATATCGTTGTCAGATGTGAGACGTAGGGTCACGGTATAATTTGGTGGCAGGCGGGTTCCATGCAACCTTAGCCGAATTTTTCGCTTCACAAAAGCGTCAGCGGCGTCCTAGTTCGGAATTATGATGTTCTCACCTGTTGAAACGCCTCCTTTAACTTGTCACTCTCCGACATCCCGTCGATATCAGACGCATCACTGGAATGTGAACGAGAATAGTCTGTTTCGGTTGCTTCTTTGGGCGCATGATACGGAAGTATAGAATACTCTCCTGTGTCCCATATTATAAGGCTTCCCGAACTCGTTGAAGCAGACTCTATCAAATGGTTCTGCAAGATTAGAATATGCCTCGTTTGGAGCCAATCGCAGCAAACTGGAATGCATTCCGCGAATCCACTTACCCACAGGTTATGAACTCGTGTTTCTATGGCGTTTCTATTCGGTCTCCTACTATTCGCGTTGCCCGGTAGCCCGTACATTATCGCAAAGCTTATCGAGCTAGTATCTGAAAACTGTAGACGCAGATCGTAATGGGGGCCGGTAATCGGATGGTCGTGTTGATGAACCACAAAGTGCCTCCCATTTAGATGTTGATTCCGTACATACAGCTCGATCCAGTCTCGGTGTGGGAGACGAGGAATAGAGGGAACCGGTTCCCGTGTTGTCTCAATAAGGCGAGAGGAGAATATCTCCAGATGGTTGTCTACGTGGGCCTTGCCCGCCTCTATGGCAGCAAGGCTAGGGGCTGACCTTTTGCCAGAAGCAAGGAGACCTGTTCGAGGGTTGTGACGCCGTCGCTTTCGAGGTGGGGATACGGGCACGTTTAAAGATGCCAGACCGGACACCGGCCATTCCCAGGTCTGGGGTCTAGGCAACGGGCTTCCTCTTGCACTCGGTTCCCGCTGGCTCTCCATTCCTCAGCTCCCAATTCTTTTAGAAGTTCCAGCAGGTCACTGGAATGTCCTATCTCGGAAATACGCAGCTTGTCGTGATTCTTGTGACCATGCTGCGTGCGAAATCAGCTTTTCTCAAGTCCCGCTTTGTAACTACGTGTTTGAACAGATACGGACTGATGAGAATATTGTGTAGACTGTCCAGGAGACACTGATACTTGGCGCGTCGTTTCGAGATAAGGTGTGATGTAGCTCTCCGTTGAGGCGTCGAGATGTCGTGCATTGATCTCCGTCAGCAGGGCGTTGGAGTGACGTAACTAACTATGTAAGTAACTAACCAGACACTGGTGTAGCTCAGGGCCGAAGCTTCAAGCTCGCCGCTCAGTCGCCGATCGCGGAACAGACGCGGCCACTTCGGTAAGCAGGGGCTAGCCGACAATGCCCCGGCTCTATTTAACTCTCGGTGCATTCCTGATTCTTGGAATAAAGCGAAGTACAGTACACCCTCCTGGCGCCATCGACTGGGCTCAAATATAAGCAAGCCTCAGCGTGGAAGCTTGAACCGGCGTTACAGTCGACTGCCCTTGTGTCTATTTGACTAGGTCTCGGGATAAAGCTAGCAGAACCTAAAATGGCTTTCTCCGATGATGTTTCGGCCTTCACCTCTCCGTACCCACAATTAGGAGGTAATCGGCGATTAACTTCTCGCATAGCTTGCTGATGAACTGGGCGGCAAGATGCAATGGCGTTAGAATATAACTTGCGAATCCATCTGTCAAAGGCCGTACGTACATGTTGTGAACACTCTCAAAAGTAAACCTTTTTGAGAAAAAGGTCCACATTTTCTTTAGCTATGTTCACGCCTGTTGATACCGCTCTCGGAGCCTTGCTTCTATACCAAGGCTCATCTGGCCTACTCCAACACAATGGCCGTGTCTTTGGCATATCTAGCCTCCTGTCAGGCTGTGTTGGACGCCCTGGAGTGGACAATATACCTATTGTGCTAGGAATGGCGTCCAGCATCGTTCCAGTGTCACTGATCGCTCCCTCCTTTCTTCCGTCTTATCCGCCTCTCCCAGCGGGACTAGGCGCTGCGCTGGGCATTGCAGGAACAGGTTTCCTAGTTGGATGGGGAACGAAGGTAAGAAATCCTCCTCTCTGCCTAAGCTACTAACGACATTACCGTTGGGCGGTGTTAATATCCGAGAACTAATCAACTAATCTTCTCCTTTCGGGTACAGAACGACAACGGCTGCACATCTGGCCACATGCTCTGTGGAATCAGTCGGCTCTCTCCGCGCTCCATTATTGCTACTGGCATATTCTTTGTCACTGCGCTTATCACTGCTAACTCGGCAGTCGGGGCACCGATTCCAGCCTGCCCCGGCGGCCAGCCATGCTGTACTCCGTCCTACCCATCCAACCATGACCTTGGGTTCATCTCTGCTGCCGTCATCATTTCACAGATCGTCAATTCCATCATCGTTCCACGCTTCCTCCGCCGCGATGAAAAGTCCGCTGCCATATACAGCTATATTGCAGGCTTACAGTTTGGTCTTGGTCTCTTGATCAGCGGCCTAGCCAATCCAGCCAAGGTCCTTGGGTTCTTTAGCTGGCGTGATCTCTCGCGCTTCGATCCCTCTCTCGGGCTCGTGATGGTTTTCGCCGTTATCCCAGGTCTCCTGTCATATTTTAGAATGAAGCGTGAATACGGTAACGAGAAGGGAAAGAAACCACCCACTCTAACTGAATATTTCCAACTACCCACCAAGACAGTGAAAGACATTGACTGGAGATTTGTCCTCGGCGCAATGTCTTTTGGCATCGGGTGGGGATTGTCTGGTGTGTGCCCGGGACCTGGGCTCTTGAGATCCTTCTTGCAACCGGCTTTTGGTGCCTTATGGATGGGCGGTTTTTGGTTGGGTAGTTTACTGGGCTTGTAACATCTTGTACCTCCTAACTGGTTGTCAAAAATATTATGTTTATATCATAAGGTTAGAAAAAAGTCCTCCACAGGTCCTTGAATTTCAATCATTCATTTGGATGTAAGTCGTTCGTTTCTTTCCATATCGGACTGAATGCGAATGTACACAGAAAGAGGGTAAATTCAGTCAATAATTTATCATTCAGATAAGAAGTCGGATATCTAGCTAATATCAGGGCATATAGACTTGCGCCTAGGGAAGCATTGCATTATCCCTTTCGTCATTAATATTAAAAACAGAAAATCTATAGAGTCGCTTGCCTCGAGGAGTAAAGCATGAAAAAGGGTGGGAAAGGTACAGTGGTGTATAAAAGGTATATCAGGATTTAAAAGGTCATAGATGAACACGGGAGCCCCCTCCATGTCACTTACATACCGTGGTGAGAAGAAGAATCCTATCCGTTTTATGATGGTACGTCGTGAAGCAGTCGGCTTATATCCTTTAAGACATAGCGATGTTAGCGTCGCTTTTGAAATATACATGTTACGAGCCCAAACTTTCCTTGTCTCATATGTACATACATGCAAGGAGTTTGGGGTATCAGAGGACGCTTACAACTCTGTTTTCCTTTTCTCTCCCTTCCATTTTGATGTCCTTGCCTCCTTATCAAAATATCCCTCCAGGTCAAGCCATTCGGCAGCGAATGCTGTAATAATAGTGCTCCAATCCTCCACTGTGTCTAGGTGTAGATGATCCGCATTATCTTCTGCCCGATGCCACACACGCGGGAATGGAGACGGAATGATGTGGAGAATATCAACACCACGTTTCATGAAAGGAACATGATCATCGCCGATACCAAACGGAGGGAAAACCTCGTTATCGCCCTTCAGGGCATCAGAGAGCCAAGGCTTTTCGGTCTCAGGTTTCTTCTTGCTCCCATCCTTTTGGGCTTGTTTCGAGGACTTGAAAAGATTGAGGCTCCGGAGCCGCGATTCCAAAACCGCCATATGTTGGTAAGCCCAATGAGTCGTTTTATAGTAAGAAGGGATGTTTGGATTTTGTTCTCCGAGTAAATCAAGTAACACGAATAATTTTATAGCACCTAGAGGGCTTTTATAAGTTGACAGAGCGGGATACACCGTGTTTTCCATGTGTTCGGCAAGGGATCGGGCGCCGTAGAGTGAGTCCTCCTCTGTCCACTGGACGAAAGCCTCTTCCCCGTCAAGAAGAAATATCTGGATACCCTGGTACTCGTCCAAGCCTAGCTCATGGACTGGATCGTCTTTCATAGCCTCCCATTTCTTCGTCAAGGCGGCATCAATGCTGCGTATCGCGTGTAATATCATCGCACAGGGAGCGGCGCTGTCTGTAGCCCCGATAAAGCCTTCTGGCTCAAGTTTGCTGTCATAGTGTGCTACAAGAGTCAATCTACCCACATTCCCGGGCTGGGTGTTTGGAGGATCTCGAGAGGCAATCAGATTAACGAATGGGATCTCTTTGTCTCCCGTCGCCGGCGTCTTCGACGTGGAATTCTGGAATTCGATTTTCCAGTCCGGCAGAGTGGTTTGGAAGAACTTGACAAAGTGTTCAAGGACGGCTCGCGAGCCAGGTGAGCCAGGAACACGCGGCCGAAGGATTGGTGCAAGGAGCGCCCCCTTGTGGACATCGAAATCGTTGCCGGGGCGTGGTAGGGCTTTGAGTGTGTCATCGGATAAGGCCGTGTATGCATTGGCGACCGAAACAAGGCACGCTATCCATATTAGTGATAGGCACCACGGAAGAATCCAGGGCACCCGGCTGGTGGCCATCATTTTGGACAAGGAGCGATGCGCAGCGTTGTCATCCCGAATCGATCAATGCCACCAGGAAGTTAAAAGCGCATCGGCGACGCAAAAGCTGCTCGCCGTCGCGGCCACAAAGCGGAGGCGTGCCTGATGTGTCTCAGAATATCCGTTCCGCGGCAATCTGACCAATCAGCGTACAGAGTGCGTCTATCGCGAAGTTTAAATGCACGTGATCGGAAAAGCTTCAATCAACCGAACAGCTCGACCAAGAGTTAGTTCGCGGATTGGGATTCTCGAGGAGGAACAGCCCACCCATTCAATTGGCCAGCTAACAGTCTCGCGTAACGATGAGCAGACCTCTCCTCCTTCTCAGACCTCTAGGCAGGTGTTTGACCTGGTGTACGCGGAGAGACCGGGTCGACAGCCTTTGTATTCGGAACAAGACAACGGACAGCGGGTTCTCCCAGCGAGCTTCCTTAAACCGCTCAAAGACCCAGGGTTCGTCTCGCGGTCTTCTCCGAAATCCTATTCGAAATGCACCGTCGCGGCCTCAGCCAAATTTTTCCAAAGGTATGCACGTATATTCAACGGACTTTAACAGGAGAGCCCTGAGCTAATAGCCGTGACGTAAAGCTCATGCAAGGCCCCAGCAAGTTGTTATATACCACGCCGGGAGTGGGAAAATTGCTTTTATCGGAATGATGCGCTTGTCCACAATTTTGATTTTCGTTGTCTCGTGCACCGTGGTTGCCCCCGCATTCTATGCCGCCGAGTACCCCTGGTATATACCGCCGGCCAGTGAGTGTTGCCCATTGTTGCTTCTACGTCGGAGAAACTAACAGGCGCTGGGTAGTTATTGCAGCGGGGGCGTTCCCAATGTTGTTCGTTTCCTACACTGCTGCCCCGTTCGTCAACCTGGTCTACCTAGCATTGCCAGCATTTGCGCAACAGTCAAGGGAGCACATGTTATCCTACCTACAGAATGTTCCCCGAACAGCCACATTAAGCATCGAGACTATGAAGTTTAACTTCTATCCTCGAAGAACCCAGGTCGCAATCTCAGACCTAGCTCCTGGAAAATCACTCACCCGGCCAGTTAGCTTCATCAATACCAACCCTCAGCCACAGCCATGGTGGAGAGGCAAAGACGGTGTACATTTCTATACACCAGAGGCAAACAGACCAGCTAAATCGACTCCCAAGTTTTTTCCAGAAGCTTGGGAGCGAGTATTTGCCCAGATTAAGCAGAACAGCCTTTTAATGAAAAACAAATGAGCCGATATTTGACCATAATGTGATATACCCTACTGAAATCTCTATCAAAGAAGAGATACAATGAGCCTTTGATTAGAGCTATTCTAGCTTGTTTGTGGATGCTTGCTACTTCCACAGATTTCAGGCCATGTAACATCAATGTTGAACTAGGCATATGTGCCATTTTGTCCGCTAGCTTTGCAGCAAGGATTAACACGTTGAGCAACACTTTGGATGAAGCAGCACTTCAAAACTGAATTGAAAATTACAATTCGCCTAATTACAGTTACAATTGTGTTGTATTTGCCTTTCTGTTTTGTTTTTGTTTTCACACTCTATTTAATCATCTTCTCCGTGCTCTTTGCCCTGATCTTTCATTCACATCTCCATCCCACTTCAGCTCAACTACAGACAGTTTTTTTACTCAAACTTCACACTTAGGCTCTCACATTCAGGGATCACTTCATCTCAACTCTACTTTTCGTCGTCATTTCTCGTTCAATCTTTCGAAATACAGTACAAGCTCCTTCAATTTCCACCATGGATTCATTGTCTGCCAGTGAACAGCGCATCTTTAGCAATGGCATGATTTGCGCTTTTGAAGGCTTGAACAGTATCAAGGTATGTGTGTTTCCTGAGCATAAATTCCCGTCCACTCTCTATCCCCCTTATCCCACATCAAGTAGTGTACCCGACACTCCCCACTTACACCCTGCTTTCGCTTTTTTATTTTTACTTTTGTGAAAGTTTGAAAGTTATACATTATTCTTATACTTTCCATAGGTTGACTACGAAAAACTAGCTGCTATGTCGGGCTTGAAGAATGCTTCTGTCGCATCAGTTCTTTTCAACAAGGCCAAGCGTAAACTTGTCGCGCTTCAGAGCAATGGCGACAGTGGCGGTCCCGTCAAGAAGGTAAGCACGATGTCTTCCCAGTGTCGGCCAATCGCTTACATCGTTTGAAAGGCTGCTACCCCCGAAAAAGTGACCAAACGCAGTACTGCTCGCAAGAATACCGGGAAAGGAAAAGCCAAGGCCTCGGAACATGCCCCGATTGCTGCCTATCCTGAAGCGTCCCATGCCTCGAATGGGAATGGGAACACAGAGCCCCCCGTTAAAAAACGTGGTGGAGGCAGACGCACTGCCGGCAACAAAATAAAAAATGAAGAGGAAACCAAGCCAGGAGCGCCCATTGATCTTATGTGAGGAACTCTCCTCGTCTATATCGCTACCAATCCAGTTATTACTAATAACTTGTAGCAATGATAGCATCAAGCTTGAGGATGGTGTCGGATATAGCGACATGCTTAGCGATTTTGGTGAAACTGCTATTGAATCTACCGTCTACTGCGAGGCTGAAGCACCTGCACCCGCCGACGAGGACGATGACGATGACACTGTCATGCCGAAGAAAGAATTCGATGACAACTAAGCTGGATAATGACTTTGACACAATTCTGGACTTTTCTCTCTGCATTGGACAGTCTTCTTGTGATTATTCTCTTTGGTGTTACCTATGTCACTACTCAAATCAGGATGTCATTTCGATGACCTGCCGCACGATCACTGATTGTCCTATTCATTTTCTCCCGTTTTGTGTCCATTGTCTTTGTTCGATGTTCTTTCGGCAACTTGTCATTGGACTTGGATCGTTGATTAGTTTTCCCTTGCGGCCGGCTCTTGAAGATTTGTTTCGAACATTGGGTCGTTGCGCCAGCGCGCCACGGTTTCCTTGGAGGACCACCTTTGCTCTATGATTAGCATGCATATCCATTGGCTCTTGAGATCTCGGGCTTAACTAGATGAATGCTGAAGGAAGTAGTTCCATAGTAATAGGCTGTCAATTCTAATGGGACAATTTCAACACACATCATGTTAAAAATTACCAAGTATCACAGCGATATCAGGAACACTGTTAATATGGACGAAGTTTAAAACAAAATGTAGTCAAGAAAAGAGAGCAGATGTTGGCATCCTCAACTCTACTCCAAAACAACTGGAGGAATATAATATAAGGTTTGCAAGCTTGTTCTTCTCAACATCCTTCTCTAGCCCGAAGTGATTCAGGACCGCGAAGGTTGCCCCTCATCGTCTCTCTTGACTCCACATCTCATCAACCAGCATCAAACAACATGGCCGCCACAGACGCAGCTCCTCCACAAACAGAGGAAACACCATGGTATGCCGCATTTCCGGCCCCCAAGCTTAAGGCCGACGTTATCTCCCGTACCGAAATTCTCAAGTGGCTTCCCAACAAGCCTGCAACGCTAGACTTCGTCCTGGTTGACGTACGACGGGCTGACCATGAGGTATGCCTCCAGCTATATATCCCCATATCCCTTCATGAGGATGGATTATATCCGTAGAAACAGAAAATAGTACGATATGTCCTTGTGTAGGCTCCCGCTAACCCGCCAAAACGCAGGGAGGTACCATTTCAGGGTCCTTAAACCTACCCGCGCAAAGCTTTTATCCCTCTCTTCCAACTGTATATTCTATTCTCAAACAAGCAAATGTGAAGAAAGTGATATTTTACTGTGGTTCGCATTAATTATCCTCTCTCATTGAGCGTTGACCAATTTCGGCTGACCGCCGCATAGGCTCGTCAAAGGGTCGCGGAACCCGTGCCGGAGGATGGTTGGCTGACTATCTCGCGGAACATGACTCCGCGGGGATGCAGAGTCTGGTTCTTGAAGGTGGAATTAAAGGCTGGGTAACAGCTGGAGAGGAATATGTGAAATATGTGGACGGCTATGATGAGGCAGTCTGGAAGAAGCTGGGCGTGCTTTAGAATCAAATGTCGAAGACAGGCTGTTGAAATGATACAAATGCAAGGCGGTCTAAGGTAATCATCCCTTATATTGATAGGTCACCGTTCCCATTACCCACTATCCACAAAAAGAAAAAGGGGCGAGAGGGCTTTGGGGAAAAACCCATCTGAACAGCTGTCGGATATTTGATAATACACTCAAGGGTATTAAACGGTTAAAAGTAAAAGCCAGACCTCATAGTGAAAGGTAAAAGACAAAGTAGCCACGCCATCTAGGAATCACATAAAACAAGATCCATCCCCAGAAACAGAACCACCTCAAATTACAGCAAGGCACATTGCTCACATATTCTCAATTGCTTTCAGTAGAACTTCCATGCCTTTCCCATCGGCTGAGTCCCGTACGACGTCATCATCCTTCAAGATCCACGCAATATCACTCCACCAGCCCAAACCAACGAGTCCACTTCCTTTTTTCCTCTCGACACTCTCCTTCAATCGACTGGTGTGCTCCCACTCTTTGGCAGCAACTTCTGCCGTTTCGATAACCTGAGTAGGAATCCCACACATGGATGCACAATGCATCCCAAAACTTCCTTCAGCAACTCCATCCTCCAATTTATATAAAAATGTAACTCGTCTATCCTCCTCGTCTACATGAATACGCATGCGGCGAGGGGAGATCTCCGGATGCCCTTCAAACTCCGCGGCAAGTGAGTGATAGTGTGTTGCAAAAAAACCCAGCGCGCCAATATGTGTTGCAACATGGTGCAGCACAGCCTGAGCCACAGCAACACCATCATAGGAGCTGGTACCACGACCAAGTTCGTCCAAGATTACAAGAGAGCGCGATGTCGCTTCGGACAAAATCTTTTTCGTCTCTGATAGTTCCACAAAGAAAGTAGATTGTGCACCGAAAATGTTGTCGTTTGCTCCGAGCCGTGACATTATGCGGTCGACAGGGGTAAGTCTAGCTGATGCACAAGGGACGTAGCAGCCAATTTGAGCCATGATCACGGCCGTACATGTCTAAAATGCATTAGCATTTCTTCATACTATAAATAAGATTGGATAGGGGCAATCCTCACCATTCGCAAGACAGTTGACTTTCCGGCTGCGTTGGCCCCGGTAAGAAGGTTGATACTGGCAGTATTCCCGCCCAGCTTTACGTCGTTGGGAATGAAATCTCCAACAGTGGCAAGCATGCAGGGATGGCGGAGTTCTTGGAATTCAAGGACGCTACGATCACTGTCAACGAAAACCGGGCGGCAACTAGGGTACCCGATAGCTGTGGACGCCTTTGCCAAACCGATCAAGCAATCGAGTTGGGCAGTGATCTTAACAGCTGCGAGCCAGGTCTGGTAATTCTCGTCAAAGCGAGCATAAAACCGACTGGTCACTTCCTTGACAATTTGATTGTGCGTTTCTTGTGCCTCCTGGAGCTTTCGAATCAAACCACGAAGCTCAGGGAAATAGTACCTCTTCGCCTGCTTAGTCGCAGACATCTGATCCCAACTTTTTGGAATATTCCTCACTTTAACGGGGACTTCAAGCTGGTATATTTCTTTACCATTGTCCCGGTATATTATTGCAGAGCTGTTAAGTTCCCTTCGGACCCGCTTCAGCAGTTGATCCAGTTTAGCCTCAATTTCTTCAATTCGCTGAGTGGATGCATCAAAATCTTCTTCCACTCCTGCCTTCGGAACAAAAATTCCACTATCCTTGGCCTTTACTCGGTCAAAAGCAGTTTTCCAGTACTGCAACAAGCCATCCATATCGGGCATTGAAGAAATGAGATGCCCGATAACTCCATCACCTGAACCGGTTTGCTTAAGAAGGCTCATAGTATAATCGATCTGTTCGAATCCTTCGAGAACACGGACAAAATCTTGACACTTGCAGGTTCCCGCATGGACACGGGAAATGAGTCTTTCCAGGTCCGGCATTTTCGTCAGTTGGGATGAGAATTGATCTCGTATGCTGCTATCCGCGTTTAACGCGTCGACGGCATCGAGTCGAGCATTTATCTTCTTCGAGTCCATGAGTGGATGACACACCCATTGTTTGAACATTCTTTTCCCAAATGGCGTTATACAGCGGTTGAGTAACTGGAATAACGTGCCATCCTGGCCACCATCATAAGAGTTCGCGAAGACTTCGAGGTTGATCAATGTCTGTCCGTCAAGGACCAGACTAGACGCCTTTCTGATAGGATCATACCAGGTGAAGTTGCCAATGGTGATGAGATCCCGTTCAATCTTCAACATCCGCAAATATTGAATCAAGGCACCAAAGGACGAAATCACAAGCTCCTTGTGTCGAGCTTGCCTCAAAACTTCCGGCCACGCTTCAATATTGTCCTGGTCAACAGAAACAAAGTATTCGCCTGCATCAAGTTCTCTGCGAGTAGTAGATGCATCCCAAAACTCTCTCTCTGGCTTTAAATAGTTCCAGATAGTCGTAGGATTTGTATTGTTTTTCAAAATTCGGAGGGCTTTGGGGGACATGAAGCCCTTCTCTAACAAAAGCTCTTGTGGTCGTGTCTGGGCCACCAGGGTCTCAAATTTTGTCATGTCCACGTCGTCAGTGAATTCCGTCAGGAAAAATTGACCGGTGGCCGTATCAACGAAGCTAACCCCGAAAGCTGGCAGATCGTCAACCAAAGCCTCCTTGACGGCTACGCAATACGTTGACATGTCGTCCTGAAGCATGGCACCGTCAACAAGTGTGCCGGCCGTAAGGACACAACTCAACTCTCGCTTTATGACTTTGTCTCCCTTTTTCTTGTCGTCCCGCTCTCTCATCTCTTTTCCCAACGCGGATTCTGACTGGTCGACGCGGGCTATTTTGAAGCCCTTGGCAACAAATTGATTTGCCCAGTACTCTAAACTGGATTCTGGCACACCCACCATCCGCATGTTAACTCTATCAGTAAGTTTAAGATCGAACAACTGGTGCCCGATGGTGGCATCGTTTTCGTAAAGCTCATAAAACTTCCCCTTTTTGAAAAAGACAACGGTATCCCAGAACTTTTGCTTGATCTCCCAGTACTGTTTCTCGAAAGGAGAAAATCTACTCCATGCCAGAGGGGGAATATATAACGTCCGAGGATCATAATCGGGATGGCCCGGAGGGTTTTTATCCATATCGAGTATATTCGCAAGCCATGGGTATCGCTTTTCAGGCTCGGTCAGGTGTGCTTTCTCCTTTTTCTTCCCCAAAGATTTGGACGAAAGCGGTGCCAATGTTGTTCTATGTTGGCGGCACTCGGTGTCATTAGGATCGTAGGTCCATTTTTTCGCGGTTCCAGAGGCGGAATCAGGGATATCTAGGTCGACGTCCATATCATCCTGTGGTGCAGATATCGGGGTTGAAGGCTTGGTAGGTTTGGGATTGGAGGATCTCTTGCGTTTCCTAGATGGTCGCATCTCTTGATCGGATTCATCAGGGACGATGAAGTCGTCCAAGTCTTAAATCGTTTAGTATGTACTAACCCAAATTACGCTCTCAGCAGGTATCTTACCATCGAAATCTCCTATATTGTCGTCTGGTTGAAATTCTTCCTCGTCTTCAGATATGGCAACTGTTCTTCTTTTCTTATTTGCCCGGCCAACAGCGGACTTCCGTGTGGGAGGTTTAACAACGTCGTCTTCATCCGATTCCCAATAATCTACGGTCTTCTTTGCCTGAGGTGCGTTGTGTTAGTGGAAGTATTCACATAGGTCTGAAGCGAAATAATTGGAAATACGCAGCTTACACGACGAGAAGGAGTCGCTGAAGGCAATTCTTGATTCTCAGCCTGCTCCCCATCACGCCCGTTAGCAGACGTAGCAGGAGAGGGCAAGCTAACGTCCACAGCTTCAGGACTTCCCTTCAACTGTTGTACGGTCGACTGCTCGATGTTGAGATCATCGGAAACTGGTTCCACCGCGTCGCTGCTCGGGGAAGGAGTTAGATTAGGGGCACGATGGCTTGACTGCGTCCCGCTCAGTTGGCTCGCTTTGGTTCTGTTATGCGATGGCCGTGGAGCTGGAGACGAGGCTGGCTCATCTTTGACATTCTGCGTGCGAGACGTCGCCGGAGGTGTGCAAGGCGACGACTTTGGCTGAAAGAAGCCCAGGATAGATTTCTGGCCCTTCATGGTCTGTGTACCCGCCATCGAATTTTTTGGAACCCGAGAGCTTTCAGGCATCACCTAGGAACAGGCTCTGCAAAAAGAGACAGAGGTAGTCGGAAAAGCACAGGGGAAAGTCAATGAATCGCCATTGCTCGGAAGGGTGGATGATCGAGATCACCTCAGGGAGGGAGCAAGACGTGACCCGCGTAGACGGTTAAGCTAGTTAGCGTGTTTGACGCGTCGTGATCAGAATTCCGAACCGCCCGTGACCACGCCAAGCCTTTCCCAGGGCAAGCAACCGAACTGATATCAGGCAACTCCGTACTCTGTGCTCCATACGAATCACATCAGCTGCTTATTTATGTAGGTCAACCAGAGCAACGAAAACAATTCCCGGTCTAGAGTGTCCATGCTCTAAATTATAGTAATAGTAATCGTAATGCTAATAGTACAGGCCATAGAATATACACATATACGCGAGATGCGCTTGACAGAATGCCAGAAGGGCAGATCCAGTTATAGTACATATCATGAATATTTCTCCGCTATTCATCACCATCTTTGGGTAGAACCCCTATGGGGTTTCCCGGCGTCCAATGTTTGATTTCAGGCTTCGGGATTTGAGCAAACGCCGGCAGTTTGACACGATGTCCTTTAATCTTCCGCCCGGTGAACAACTTTTTATCGTTTGCGCGCTCTTCCGGCGATTCATGCTCCTCCCAACCAGGCGCATTCAGTCCCATCTTCACATACTCACTGTCGGGAACAATCTTGATGATCTTTAGGTTCCATTTTCCAATCCTCAAAATCAGCAGCCGTCCATCAATAACGAACTTCTCTGTAATATTCGCCGGCCAGGTCTTGACAGGAATATACGAAACGCCATCCCCCATGACCTCACGGGAATCTGAACGGCTTGCGACGTGCACTCCATTATTAACAATTAAACGGAAACCTTCGGATTTGGAGGATACCATCCCAGCAGACCATAGTACTTTGTGAAAGAACTGATTTATAACGAGGGATCGCGGAAGTATAATGTGTGGCGTTGCCGTCTCGAACGCATGCAGCTTCTGATGTTTTCCCTCAGCGTTGTCCGTCTCTGCATGTTCTATCTCTGCAGCCAAGCCCTCCGGGGCCCCGGCTGAGGCTTTTGTCATAAAGAGAGTCCGGTGATCCTTGGCTGCTTGCTCAGCACTCAGGGATCCGTGAATGAGTTCAACGAATTCACGCGCAAGTTTATGCTGGGCTACTCGCTTAGAAGGGTCCTTGGCGTGTTCTTCCATAAGCTCTTTAATCGCGGGGGTTGGTACAAACGTAAACATTTTCAGATACCGCTCGACATCACTATCGGCAACTCGAACAAAGTACTAGAATGCCTATTAGCAGGGAGTATAAAGGACGGGGTCGATGCTCTCGCCAGTGAAGCATCGTTGCTCATCAAACACACCTGGTAAAGATCGTAGCAAGAAGTCATGTCTTTGTCGAGCCAAACCGCATTGCCGGCTGACTTTCCAATCTTCTCACCAGACGCAGTGGTAAGAAGGGGAGTGGTGATTCCGTAGGGATTGGCAAGATCAGGATCTTCGTCTTTCTTCGGAGCCCATTCACTTTCTGGATTCGCTTTAAGGATTCCCTTGATAGCATCCATGCCGAATAGAATATTGCCATATTGGTCCGATCCTCCAACTTGAACTTGTACCTTGCGTTGGAAAAGGTACCAGAAATCCCATCCTTGCATAATAGGGTAGCAAAATTCCGCGATTGACATGCCCTCGCCACTTGCTAGTCGAGATTTCACACTAGATGCATGTCAATTACTACCCTGTCACCATTCCAAATCAGGGTGACATAGGATCTTACTAGTCACGACCTAACATCGGCCCCAGTCTCAAAGAAGTGCCCAATACTTCCATCACCTCCTTGAGTGACTGCTTATTCCACCATGTGTTGTTGTTTTCCAATGCCCGTCTCCAGGCCCATTCCCATTCAAACCCATGTTTCCGGCCGTACTTTTCGAATGAGAAACCAAGCCTTTTGAGTTGGAGATGTATATTAGCTATATTTGCTCTTCGGGTGGCACCATCCATGAGTGGTCGTCCTTCTAGACGTCCTGTTGGATCGCCAATTTTTGCAGTTGATCCTCCAATCTACCAAAAAGAGAAATCAGTCTTTTGAACACTACAAAACCAAGTAGCAGCAACTCACAAGGAAAACTGCTTTCAGCCCATGGACATATGCCCACCCTAGTATCATAAACGGGAGCATGTGCCCAATATGAAGAGACGGTGCGGTAGGATCGACGCCAGCATAAAATCCTACCCGTTTTCGCGTTATTAACTTATCTAGTGCATCTCGCTGTCTAACCAACATTCACGCATCAGCAGATTTTCAACGAGTAGAGGCCCGTGTAGACACCTGATGGTATTATAACAAGGGTAAACTTACCCAACAACAGAATTAACAAGCCCTCGCTCCTCAAGGAATGATAGGAAGCTCTGCTTTCTTCCGGCTTCGATTTCCTTTGCCTGAAGCTTCCATTGCTCCTCAGCTTCAGCCGTGCGACGTAGATGTTGCTGGGTTATGTGTCTTTTTTGGGCAACAGATGCTCCATTAAGCTGCGCGTGTGCAGCATTTCGAATCGTTGTGCACCTTGTTGAATATGCTCTAAGTATCTCCCTCCGGCAGGATAAGCAAGCTGTTCGGTGGAGAGTACTCCGGGATAACTTGCAGCGCATTGTGACAGTTTATTCCAAACGATCACACTGGCTGGCAATGGTGGCTCAAGTCCGCAAGCTCCCACAATCTCTTCAGCCTGAAGTGCATCGACAGCTGAGCCTTCTGGTTGAGCATCAGGTTTGACATTCCAACTCTTTCGAATTGTCCGAATTTCGACGCGCCGGAAAAATTTAGTTTCACGTTCGGAATAAAGATAATACGTAACTAGCTAGATAGTGTTAGGTAACCCAACTAGCACCTCGCTCACGTGACCCACATAGATTAGACGAGATCCCCCTTTCTTAGTGAATGACAGGCATACGAGTCCTCCATCAATAGGAGTTAAAAGGTTATTAATAATCGTTAACCTTAACTAACTAGAGCAGACGAGGGATTACAGCCTGCCAAACAAATCTTCAACCTGGCTTTGCAAAAGAAAATGGAGAAAAGAAAAGCAAATGAAAGAAGAGCTTTAACACGAGATATTTGACGGAGGGAGTAGATAATTAATATATCTATCCAACTGCTTTCCAAAAACGCATATGGTCAGTCCATTAAAACTTGGACGACAACTTCATTGCTCCACCCACGCTCCAATCTCATCTCTCTCCATGCTGTGAAAATATCCACCGACAGCAAATTGGGTCCCTGTACCTTAATAGTTTCAACCGGGACTGCTCTGCCTGATATCATCACCATAAAGTTGTCCTCAACGGTTCTTGTGCCAAGATCGGATATATATATTCCTAATTCTCCAAGCGCCTTAAGGGTAATATCGAAGCGAAGTCGACCACCATGCGAGATAGCAACATCAAAACCGACTATCGCTGCAGCGCCAGCCATTTTGTCCAGGAAACCCAAAACTGCAACCCGCGTCAATTCAGACCCCGAACACTTCCTATCCAAAGAAAAGGCGTGAACAGGGTATGCTGTGAGGATTTCCCAGCCTCTTGGCTCGAGACCAACAGAAAGCAGAAAACTTTGATCACATGGCCCTATCGCCATATTCCCTGTTGAATGTGCGCGAACGACGTATTCGGTTTCAGTGCCGGAGTTAACTCCAGGGAAGTCGAGGATAGATATCAGAGAGGATACATCTTGGCCGCTGATGTTGAACAGACCGAGCATCCCACTTCCAGTGCGTGCTTGTCCAGTGTAGCTTCCTACTTTCAGAAGCTGTCCTTCATTATAGTTGTGATAAACGTCAACCGTGGATCCCGGAACGCTTGGTCGAAGAATGACGCTAGTTCCATCAATTGACAGCGCAGTCATTTGGTTAATAAGTTCAAAGTCATGCTTTCCCGGCTCATCCGTGATATATATCGGTCCGCCTGATATGCATCTGGCTGCTCCGTGAAAGGAGGCATATGGATGGTTTGTTTGGAACATGTCCCAGTCTGGAATAACATTAAGATGACGTGTCAATAGCGAGTTATGTGCGTTGCAAAATATATGCCAGGGATGGGAACTAGGAATGTCCGGGAAGAAATCGTCAGAATTGCGCAGTAAGATGCGCGGTTTCGTGGTCAGTAGGTACGAATGAAATATTATTTGAGGCGTTTGCGACATGCAGGATATACCCCTTGCTTGGAAATACCTCAACAGCGAGATTGACCATGCATCTTGGTACTCCGTGGTGAATCGAGCTCGGTCAGTCGCATTGTCTAAAGTGTCAAGAAAGAACTGCGCATCCGTCTTCACGGAGTCGACCCCGGCCGCTAACAAGAACGAGTAAAAATCGTCATAGAAGCGATGAATGTCGTCGGGGTCAATAGCAAGCATGGTCCCTCCCGCGACCCGGTCGACCTTTTTGACTACCTTGGTTTTGTAGTTCCGTACTAGCTCTCCATTGGGAGAAATCCCTCCCCAGTACCCCATGAGAGCATGCCAGACGGCAATATGCTTGATGTTTGGGTGTTTTGCACGGACGCTATTAATGGCATGTTTTAATCCTTTCGGGAATCCCTCTTCATTCGCTTCAAATCGTGTCCAGCCTCGTTGGAATTGAGACTTGCCTTTATTGTCCAAGGATTGCCAGTTATCGTCGATGATAAGATTGACAACGTTGATGTTGTTGACCTTTAAAGTGTCCAATGCATTGAGAATCTTCTCTTCTGTCAAGCTCTGACCCAGTGAGTTCCAGGTGCAGTACGCCAAGCCGTCATACCAGCTTGAAAGCCACTGAGCGCTGAGATCATCGGGTTCTTTTGAAAAACTGTCAGAGGTCAGCGTTTGCGTCGGTTTACCAAGCGATTCGGCAACGAGCCTCTCCAATTTTCTCGCCTCATATATTACGGCAGCAATGGCAAGCCTGAAGGATGGAGCAACCGCGGCGAGTACCTTCACATCAGCTTGTTTCATTTCGTCATTTCTCGCAGAGATGACGACCCCTGACTTGCTCGACTGCAGCGTTGTTGAGATATTAGCCGGACCGCTCACGGCGAGAAGCACCAGTGACAGGCCATCCTTGCGCAGAAACGACGACAAAACAGCGTCTTCTGTTAGTCGATAGGTCTCCATTCCATGCCTCGGAGCCAGCCATGGGCTCCATATGCGAACAAGTGAAAAGTTTCTCACGAACTCCCTCGGGGAACCAAGTGCCAGTGTTGCACGTCCGCTTTTACCATCTGTTGCACGAGGGGCTTTCCCGGCGATGCTCCATAAAACTGCACCTGGGGTTTCGCTCGCACGACGTTGCACATCCAATTCGGTATTGAAAGTCTCAATAAAGTTGTTCAATTGATCTGTAGGATGACCATCGCGGTATTTATCGATCCAAGTCTGTGGTGGTTCAAAAACAATTTCCCCGTCTTTGGTCCCAAACTGTTCCTTCACCCATTGCCACTCCGTGTCAGGGCCGATTCTATATTTAACCGTGAATGACGCATATTTTCCTTCCTTGGGAAATCCAAGTTCTCCGCTAAATGTATGCCGATGGTAATCCCCACCAGTCTTTCGCCCAGAGGCCACAGGAACCTTTTGCCCAGTGACTTTTTGTAGGGTAAGTTCTTTCCAGTCTCCGTAAACATTATGCCAGATAGAAACTTCCCAGCCCTGCTCTGGAAATGAACTGCTTGCCTCAAGTAAAATGGTGAATCTGGCCTATTAAGAAAGTCAATCGCGAAAAGAAATGAGGATTTGACAAGTAAGGCAAACTGCATAGTTAACAATGCCGTACAAAGTAGATTGCCCACCTTATCTCCAGAAATATTGTCTCCTCTTCTCTTCAAGAATGTAACTTGCCCCAACGGCGGCCATGATGATATGTTTGCAAAGAGGCTCATTTGCGCCGCACGTATGAATTTGATCTGTGATGGCTTTTTCTGTTGCAGCTGCTCAGGAGGGATGCGATGAGAGGATCGCATCGCGTTCATGTTCCAGTTCCAGCAGGGAGGAAGGCCAAATCGATAGTAACTTAATAGTCTGGCCCCAAAATGTATTGAAAATATGTACTGGGCAGTCGTTGGTCACTATCCCTAAATGTTAGGATTAGTACTCCGTACTGCAGCCACTCAACTGTATGCCGTTGTGAGGTGCAAGACGCGTGTGACAACTAATATCACAGAAATTTGTCGGTAGCTGCAAACTTGTATTTGCAGCCTCATATAAAGAGTATAACTCCCGCAGAACTATCTAGTTTGTTATGCTTGTTTAACAATGACTGCCTGTCGTTTGAGTGGGAGGGAATAATTATGAGAGTTGTATCCAAGCCCTCAACAGGTCAGCCGGGCCACATCAGTTAACCCCACCCCCTTGTGTAATCACTCAGCACGGAGTAGTTAACAGGACAGAGAATATTACTGGATACATGGGCCAAGGGGTTGAAGTGAAATAACCAGCGGTACGGGGTATATTAACTCTTATTCATTCACATTTACTCCAACTCCAAGCCAGCTTATATTCATCCCGTACATTTCAATTATTCATCACTGTTTTAAGATGTGAAGAGTTAACTACATCGCAAGTGCCCTTGAAGTTCTCCACCCATGCCTCCGAAAGTAATTGTTTTGATGCTTAAGAACTCATCGATTCCATACTTACTGCCTTCACGGCCAAACCCACTTTGCTTAACTCCGCCGAATCTAGATGGAAATGTCAGCACGAGCATTTAAGTCGGGACAGGGAACCGGTAGACTTACGGCGAAGCAGTATCACTGATAATTCCGGTATTGACGCCAATCATGCCAACCTCAAGGGCCTCAGCAACGCGATAGATCCGTCGAATATCCTTACTATAAAAGTATCCGGCAAGGCCCACCTCAGCCTTATTAGCCCACTCGACGACGTCTTTTTCCGTCTCGAACGGGAAGAGGCCTGCTACAGGACCAAACGTCTCCTCGGATGCCATCAACATATCCTTGGTCATACCCGTGACAACCGTCGGATGGAAGAAATTCGGGCCAAGTTCGCTCGCTGGCTTTCCGCCCAGGATAACTTTCCCTCCCTTTGCTTCAGCATCGCGGACGTGTTGGGTAACCTTGTCAACTGCGCGGGAGTGGATGACCGGTCCATGAGTGACACCCTCATCAAAACCATAACCGAGCTTGAAGCCCCTGACCTTCTCAGCAAATTTAGCCGCAAATTCATCGTAGATTCCTTTTTGAACATAGATACGGTTGGCACAGACGCAAGTCTGTCCCGAACTACGGAATTTGGAAGCGACGGCGCCAGCAACAGCAGCGTCGAGATCAGGGCAATCGTCAAATACAATGAACGGGGCGTTCCCACCCAGTTCGAAAGATAGCTTCTTCACTGTAGATGAGGATTGCTTCATAAGAAGCTTTCCCACGTTGGTGGAGCCGGTGAAAGAGACTTTGCGGATGTCTGGGTGGGTGGTCAAACACATCCCAAGCTCCTGGGTATTTTTCAAAGCTGTCACAAGGTTGACAACGCCTTTGGGAATTCCCGCGCGGCGACCTAACTCCATGATAGCGTTTGCTGTGAAGGGTGTCTCGCCTGGAGACTTTGCCACAACTGTACATCCGGCAGCCAAGGCAGGGCCGATTTTCCTGGTGATCATAGCAGCGGGGAAATTCCATGGGGTGATGAATCCACAGACCCCAATCGGCTCCTTCAGGGTCATAACTCTGTTGCCTGGGACGGACGATGGGATGGTGTCTCCGTAAACTCTAGGAGCCTCTTCACTGAACCATTCGAAAAAATTGGCGGCGTAGACTACTTCTCCCTTAGCATCCGCATATGGCTTGCCGTTCTCCCATGTGATCAGCGTCGCCAGGTCCTCCGCATTATCCATCATCAACTGGTACCATCTTCGTAGCATACGAGCCCGCTCCCGGGCCAAAGTTTTGCGAAACGAGGGAAAAGCCGCAGATGCCGCGTCGATCGCCTTTTGGGTTTCTTCGGCGGTGAATTCGGGGCAGGTTCCAATGAGCTTTCCCGTCGAGGGATCTGTAGAGCACGCAGACGAGACAATGATATCAGCTGAATCCATCGCCATATACCCGTGTGTTCGTCTAGACGAAAGCACGCTGCTATTTACCGGTCACTTCGAACGTTTCCCCGCTTTTCGCATCCACCCACTCTCCATTGACAAAACACTTGCCAATAAGGAGTGATTTATCTTTCAACTTGGATGTAGATGGACCGAAATCAGCAATGCTGCACAGGAAAAGGTATGGAAGGGCATCTCAGGGATGAGCTTAGCCTGGCACTTACTGGAGGAATTGTGTGCATTGCGTATCGTCGTCTTCCGTATAGGGTTGGAATTGTAAAGGGATATCTTGCGCGTGGGCGGGACAGCTGCTGAAGAATAGGCCGGGCGAGCTTCTCCATCTTGAGTGGAAGAACGGGAATAAATAAAGACACAACGCACGCACGAGGTTCGGATAGCCGGGTTGGGAGATGCGGGGAAGGACGATAAGTAACAACCGGGGGATGAATTATCTCCGTCCGTCGTGCGTCTGTATTTAACACGACGAAAGCACGCTGCAATTGGGGTGGGAGAAACTATCCCTGCGGTGAGGTGAACTGCGAGTTTTAAGTCGAAGGGAACTCGAGACGCTCCGCGCCAGCGATTCTCTTCGCGATTGAGCTAGAAAACATCCTTCACAGTGAAGACATCACCGAGAGTCCACAGCTGTTCGGCTCTTCGGAGCTTCAGCAACCACGTCGCCGGGAGGTAGCTAGCCTATTAGTCACCCTCCCCGCTCGGCAATCCTGCTTTTGCTTCGGCTTGCAGGCAGGATGTTTGCCACGGGGCGTTAAAGATCTTGAATCTTGAAAGCAACTCCTTGGTACCGCCAGAGAATGTTAGTTTTCATGTCCATGTTCGGTTGCCGCTGAGAGTCAACACCGTATGGACGACCCCGACATCCAACCTCAAAGAGCTTCGAGAATCGCAACATTAGAATCCATCATGCGTTTATAATATCGTACACTTCTACGGTGATGTTATGAGAACTTTCGACTCCTCCGCGGCTTCATCTCCCTGGACGCCCGGCGGCTAGCCCGAAGGCGCCTGGTATATTACAGGAGGCTGGTTTTGGAATATGGAACAGAGTGGCCGTCAAACCCTTTAACGAAATGTGAAAAGAGAAAATGGATATATTACTTGGAGTGCAGCAGATTATTTCCGTTTGCACCCTTTCAACTTGAAGAAGGGTTCCAGATCCCTGGGATGATCCCCAGTTTTGGGGGTTCGCCCAATTGCTCGGCTGGGACGGCGTCTAACGGGCGTTGAATTGTGTCCCTTGATGCTGTAGAGTTCGTGCATAGCTACCAGTTCGGCCCCTGGAGGGTCGAAGGACTCTGTCCTTGATTTAATAAATTTTGAATTCCTCTGTTGCTTCTCCCTTCCTATGTAACCCTAACACTCTGAGCCCCTAACCGTTCACCCTTAACCCACGCTAACCATACCAAACTTGGCTTACCCTCATCGCCATCTTCAGTGGCTGCATGGATGCTGTCATTTCATTTCTCCACAGCGGCAGACGCTGCTCCGCACCAATCTGGACTTTTCCAAGTCGCTCAAGACCTTCACTCCCTGAATGGACTTGGATTCAGGTCAACGTGGTGACAAGGATTTTATTCTTGCGCAGAACTGCTGTGCATAATGCATTTTAGCACAACCCATCCACATATTAACTCATTGATACCCAAAGCATTCCGTACTCTGTCCAACTTGAGACGGTGGAGAGTCGTTCATGGCTTACATATCAGCTGCTTTTCAAGCTTCGGCCTAGACGCCAAACGTGACGGGATCGTCCGAGGCGTGGATTCATGCGGTGCGCAGAGTTTTGACCTTGACTATTTTGGTCTGCGGAGTGTTGACCGGCTAAAATAGTCAAACGAAACACGGTTTTCTTTGTCAATGGCATGCCAGTGCCGGAACTGTTCGTGCGGTCGGTCTCACGGTGATTCTTGACCTCTGCATTTGTCTCACCAGCCAACTACACATTTAACCAACCAACTACTCTGTACAGTGTGCTCCCAATATGGAGTTGGTTGCGGCTGATGGTTTCTGACCGAAGAGTTTCCAAACGTTCGACAACTTCCCCCCAGATCGGCTTGAAACTTTGACTCGTGGCCGTCGCCAACTTAAAACCCCAACTCCCTGCAAGTAGGTCCACGCAATGTACTTCGGAAGTTGATCGCAGCCAATCGTGTTTCACCAGGCCTCTTCGCCCCGATGGGCGCCCGTGTCTTGATCGATGGCTCCCCGCTAGTCATGCTCGACAGCCATCGTGAGCATGGTGGCGATATAATCATGCGGCTGGCCTCCAGCCGGGGCCGTCTTTTGTCAATCGTCTCGAATTCCTGCTGCTTTGCCCAAAATTTTCGCTCCCTACCGCCAGATAGGGAGCATGTTGTCCATCGACTGAGCAAAGAGGGCCACACGATGCTACGCCAGGCACTCCCCTTGACCATTTCTCGCCCGTGACATCCTTGGTTCTCTTTCTCAGTCATCTCCGTTGAACGGAGATTTGATCTGCTGGCCTGGAGGATGGCTTTGGGTCCTCCCGTGGCAAGTGATTCCGGCAGAGGAACGCAATTATGGGTAGTAGCTACCGTCATGGTTGTTGTTTCGGGCTTTTTTGTTTCTCTGCGTTTGATCGGGAGATATTTTCGGAGTATGCTTTGGGTGGATGACTGGGCAATTGTTGCAGCACATGTATGAAACCTTGAAGGTTTACTCTTAGTATTGTTATACTCCCCCATTGCTAATAATAACCTAGCTGTTCTCAATCGCATTTTCCGTGTGCAATATTATGTGTAAGTTCCAGGACAATGGAATGAGCCGCCATAGAAAGACTTCGCTGACGGCCCCTAGCTGTAAAGCATGGCTTCGGCAATCACACTTGGGAGGTGCCAAAGCCCGAAAGAATTCAGGCGTTGAAGGTGAGAGCTTACAGCATACCATTCCCTCTCGCCTCCGTGGCCTGCTCTAATCTTTTTTGATTTGCTCCTTTTGCGTCGGGTGCTATGGTTATATACAAGGGCTTACGTGAGATGCAGTGGTCACTCATAGTGCAAGTGATATACAAAATCGTCATCTCGCTCACCAAGGTTGCAATCTTGCTCCTCTACCTGCGACTCTTCTCTGTGCAAAAGGTTTTTCGCTGGCTATGTTACGCTCTCATTGCATTGACTGTTTTGTCGGGTATTGCGTACACGCCTCTAACAATCTGGCAATGCTCGCCGGTACAAGCCTTTTGGGATCGTTCCATTCCACACCAGTGTATCGGAAATCAGCACTGGCGACTGTCGTATTCAGTGATAAACATAGGCACTGACTTTTTAATTCTGTTTCTCCCGATACAACGGATTTTTTGCCTCCAGCTAGAACGAAGGGATAAGATTGCGTTGATTTTTATCTTTTCTTTGGGTGCATTGTGAGTATTGCCCTCCCGATGCATGTGTGAAACCCACAAAATTAACCGGGCTCCTCTAGTGTGTGCATCATAAGTGTTATCCGAGTGACAACCATTCGCAGGGTTGGCAAGCGGAAGGACCCGTTGTGTCAGTCAAGCTACCATCGATTCCTGTTTCGGCTGTCTTATATTCTAACCGACTCAACTCCAGGGAACACATTTCCACTCGGCTTGTGGAGCGTTGTTGAAGTCAACACGGGCATTGTCTGCGCCTGCATGCCTATGATTCGCCAGTCACTTTCTGTACTGTTTCCGAAGCTATTTTCACGCAATAAAACTCGCCCTAGCGGCCGTTCCTTGAGCAAATCTGCCAGCCACAGGTCCTACGGGCTGACAAACGGTGGGTCGACAATGCCTACTGCTGCCATATGTTGGACCAAGCATGAAGAAGAGAATATTTATATGGCATCTATAAAACCAGGGAGAGAATCGCCAATTTTCCGGACAGAGAGTGAAGAGAGGATTATTGGGCCCGAAAATGCTGATCCGAATGATATGCGGATATTTCAGCGGACGGAAATATCAATAATTGACTCGAGTAGAGCATAGTAATGATTGATTGTTGTGTTTTAACGTTTAGGGAACTGAGAAGTTCAACGTTTTCACGATATTTTTGTATATGTTCGATATCTAGGAATGGCTTGTTTCTCAATTTATATACTGGCGCCAAGTGGTTCCTGTGTTACGCTGTGGTGCTTTCAGCAGGAAGGAGAGTATAAATGACTGTTAATCAGCTCATGAGATAACCACTAGTCAGTCTTTCCTCTCTCTTCAACCGCCACCAATGTAGGATGTTTTGTTTTCAAGTGTTGATTCAAATTCCACGTCCTAGAAAAGCCCTGCTTATGACGTTTACATTCTTCCACGGGACAGAATACTGCATGTTCTTTTGGCCTATCAATATATTTTGGGACCGGCGTATCGTCATCGACCATTGCTGCGTCATTCTCTTTGCTATCTTCAACGTACTTCCAGGACGCTGACCCGTCCTTGTCCTGTTCAAGCTCCACTTTGCCTTCCTCCAGAGTTTGGAACAGCATATCCTGACCAAAGAGGTCTGCACAGCGCCGCGCGGTGCGCATCACGGCTGGATTAGGCCATCCCGCCAGCGATGCAATCCCTAGAACATCACTCCAGTCTCGGAGTCCCAACCGGATCTTTCGTGGATCGCTACGTTTTAATCGTTTTCTGCTCTTTGGAGGGATAGGCGAGGGGCCCGACCCATCTCCATCGGCATGGGAGCTATTTGGGTGAGAAGCCGTTCGTTTACGCTTTCTTCCTTCATAGAGTGGGGTCGGGGTTCCCTTCGTATTTTCGTCTCCAGTTTCGTCTCCAGACTGAGCCATATCAGTAGCTGTAAGATAAGCTCTCCGGGCATGGTAAAGGTTCAAGAATAGATCGTCGAGCTTGCTAATAATGTGACGAGCTTCCGGGCGCATAATCCGTTTTGATTCCTCATCGTCAGCTTGTACCACCGGGCGGAGGGTTCCCGCAATGCTTGTTGGATGACCTCTTTCATCATCTTTTTCTGATGGCATGGCTTCGCTATCAGAGCCGGGATTGGTGTCCTTTCCTCGATAGCAAGCCGATTTCTGGGACCATTCCCGGTATTCAAATCTTTCCTTTGCGAATTTCATCATTTGGGCCATAAGACAGTCCTCCAACTCTGCACTTGGCCGCGAATCGATTTCGCCCCGTAAGGTCCAGTCTTCATCCTCGTCTCTTATCACCTTTTCCACAGTCCTGGGCACAATTTCTGTAGGCAAGGGCCACGCAGTCCACGTCCTACTAGGCGCAAATATAGAGAGCAGGTCTTCACGGTAAATCTCGTTTGCATTGTCGATGCGATCTTCTTCCTTGTTGTTTTGAGATCGTTCCACTCTTACTTTCTTTGCTCTTCTCTTCAGCGCAAAAGCATTATAAAGATGCAGTGATAGGTCTCTTGCACGTATAGTTTCTAGAGCGGTCACTTCCTGTCTTTCACTCTTGGTCCACGAGAGCCAGGACCGTCGTGAACCTTCGAATCTGTTTGGCCTTTCAAGAGAGTCACCCTCGGATGACAACGAAGTTTCTTCATCGCTGTTCCCTAACCAATCCTGAGGTTTGCTGTGTACTTCGCGTTCTTCGACAAAGACATTGACCTCGTCGTCATAGTTTTCATAGTCTAAATCATCAGGATCATCTTGCTCGGGGGGAAACAGAGACTGCAATGGAGCATCTTGAGCATCCTGAGTATCTAAGATGATTTGTTCCTCTTGGGTACCGCATGACATTATCGGAAACTGAGTTGTTCTCCGTGGCCGGGAGTAGGGAGCTCACACGAAGATGAATTAGGCGGGCGATCAAAGCTGTTGCACACAGTCACAGCTAGTGAGTCAATGCAAGCATATTCGTGGAATCTGCAAAGCAAGTTTTTTTTTTTCCCGATCACTATAAAACGGCCCCTTGTCTTCCCAGATAATTGCCCCGTGATAACTCCCGACGATCGAGGACGGGGATCGAGGAAAAAAGTGCCGAGACTCTTGTTAAGACTAGCGCAAACCCTAAATAAAGCTTTAAGTCATGTGATGGGGGGCTTTTTTTGTCAACCTCAGTTTTGCCAGAGGTTCACTTCTAATATCTAGAACACAAATGGAAGCTGGAATTAATCGAGGGCATTGTCACGGACGGAGTATTGACGAAGGGAACGGCATTTCGATCCTGCGGAGACATACGGAGTACAATTACTTCCATTGACCAAACCACTAATGACGCCTCAACGAGCTTTTCTAATCTGGAAGAGCAGCTATGTAATCCGAATCCGAGGTATCATAAACTAGATTCCTCAGACACTTCTTTATCGGCCTTTCGTTCCCTGTTCAATCTTTCTCCTCTTCCGCCTTAGCTTCTCTGCTTCTTCATCCTTTTTCTTGTTAGAGTACAACATCTTGTCGAGCAACTTCCGCTTCTTGCGACTCATCATCATCTTTTGACGCTCAAGTTCTTCCTGTTCCTTCTTCTTCTGAGCTGCATGTTTCTTAGCCAGGGGTTTCTGTTTCTTTGATTTTTTAGAAGAAGTTCCAGTGCCGTCTGCCCCTGTGAATGGAAGTCCTGCGGCTTCAGCTTCAAGTTCCATTTGGTGTTGATTCCGTGCGGCTTCCTCGTCGTCCTCTGACTCAGACTGAACATCCGCCGCTTCATCCGAGCCACCAAGCTCTCGAAGCGCATTGTCCTCTTCACTTTCCTCCTCGTCATCAGAGCCGGGGATATCCACATCCATACCACCATCAACAGATTCTTCATCCGACTCGCCAGCCTCCGAATTTTCTGTTTCCACCATCTCCTTGTCCATGGAGAGGCCTTCGACCTCGGACTCTTCTTCCTCATTCTCCTCTTCAGCTTGTCTTTCGGCCTCGCCATCACTTTCTTGTTCTGCTAAACTGAGACGAGGATCGTATTCCCCCTTAGAAGCTTTGACCCAAGGACTGAGATGTGGAGGAAGCGTGGCACCGGGAGCATAAAGATCGGGTCTTAAAAGCTTGCCTTCATTTACACAGTCCCAAACCCACTGCGGTTGTATGTACGTTCTGCCGGGTATCCTTGTTCCAGGTCGTACTCTCGGCGCCGTTTCGGCCCCTTCGCCGGGATTTTGGGGCAAAGGGGGGAGAGCAGACTCAGGAAGAGGGGGCCTGTCGACGATTTGATGTGTTATTCGAGGGTCTGTTTCGTCATGTGTGAAGGCTCCTTCACCTAGGACCGCATCCCAGCCAACTCGCTTGCATCCGAATGCTCTCAGCAAAAATTCCAAAGGTCCCCGTGGTGCTTCTCTAGAGATGAAGAAAGTGAAAGAAGCGAACAAAGAAGCCACCTCATTCCCACTCATTTGTGGCTGTGGCAGAGTATCAGCCTCTGCCGCTGTTGTTTTGAACTTATCGATTGCATCGACGTTATCCTCCACATCGACCGCTTCATCATCAGGCTCATTGTTGAGGGTCGTTTCCTTGAGAATATTATCAACTTTGGCCTGAATGTCATTCGCAGCTGAATCACTTTTCGCTAGCTGTCCATTTGTTTGCGGCTCGGATGATATAGCCTTCTGCATTTCACCAACTTTTCTGCCCTCGAGGGTGAAAGCGGCCAGCTCGGCACCGCGTTCATCGCTCCTCGAGTCAAACTTTGGAGGGTATACCAATCCAATCGAAGTGTATAGACGGAAATTAACGAAGCCGAGAAGCGTGGTGTAAAACTCAACAAACGTAGCCATAATTCTGTAATCCACATCCCCCGTGACTTGTTGAACGAATCGATACGGTACCAGCCACAAAATATCTTGCCCTTGAATTGTCGCCTGATAATATATGCCCTTAATGGACAAGAAGGATTTTCTGACGGAATTTGTGGCGATAAGATAGTGTTGGAACTCGTGGCATAGTCGCTGGCACAAGGCAATTGTTTTGGGTGGGACATTGGCCGTCGAAGGTAAGTTAGCGAACAGGAAGAGCAACGATAAAGCATCGTCGAGATCCCGGAGAGCATCGATGAAAGTTGGATAGCGTTCTTTCACAATATGATCTAGCGTGATTTTCGGAGCATTGTTCCTTTCCAACCGAGCAGCATCGCCCACATCTCCACGTCCTAGGGACCTGGCAATCTTTTTTGAAAGAGCCTTTTGGTCCCTAAACTTCTTGAGAAGAGGTTCGTGGAGCAAATATTGAATATCTCGCGTGTAGTAGAACGTCGTGCTCGGGGTCGAGGTTTTGGATGCTTTCTTCTTGTTTCGCGGCTCGCGAGGATAGATACCTGCAATTCCAAATCCTTAACTACATCCCACCAAATGTCTCATCCGAAATCTACCCACCTTTAAAGATACATAGTCGGCGGAAGTCAGGTAGTGAGATCTGAAGCTTGCGCACCGCTTGAGTTCTGGTGATATAATTTTTGGCCGCTCCGGAGGTTCCTGTGATACAGTTAGCTATCAACATCCGCCCCCAAAAAAAAATAACAGCCAGATGCGACAATACCCTTCTTTTTTATTTTCGCCATTTTAGCAACTTGAAAAGGCGACGGAAGCCTTGAGTGCTACAACAACCGGTGAAAATGCACGATGCGCAATGGACGGCCACGGCGAAATAAATTTTTGGAAAAGCTTTTGGTGGCCCGTGCCCTGCCAAGCCCTTTGCTGCCAGCCAGGTACTTATCGCCGGATCAACATTGACGGAGATCATCATCAGCGAGCGGCATGAGATCGCGACACTTGAAGAACTGAACAATGCCGGTCGACAGGAGAAAGGTTTGGGTATTTGGGAGTGCTTTTCTTCTGCGACTCCTCCTCATTGTCTTTTTCCCCGGCCTCCCCGATCTTCTTACAGGTCGGGTTGAAGTTTCAACTCCAGTGAGCAGCTTCAAGAGGTGTAAGCCTAAGATGCTCCGTGAAGCGCAAAGAATTGCCGTTGACGCATTCGCATTGTAGTACAAGAAGGCCTTTTTCTATATAAACGCAATGTCTCCCCTTATGATGGCGGTGTTTTTCACCAGGTATCTCGACCCTCCATATTCTGTACCCATAGGAGCTAACTCAAGCTTGCACTCCAGGCACCCATCCTCCTCCCAATCTTTTCGCTACTGCCTGAGCCTCGCGATTACCAGCTTATGACTGGACTCGTGTATATTGTTCTCGATCTTCTGAACGCCAATGCTTTAGGACGTATTGCCAATTCAGACGAAGCTGTTGCTCCGAGGTTGTACACCTCTCCAAGGAAGCATATAAGATGGGATGGGACGGCAATTGCTGCTGGGTATGCTCCTATTTTGCGCACTCTGCTAGGCGACTTACTGATTTGCTCTCACAGATATCTGTTTAATCCATTCACGATCGCGTCCTGCCTCGGTCGCTCCACGAACGCGTTTACTAACTCCGCGATTATTTCTTCTATCTCTAACGCCATCGCCGGCAATAGCTTCAACTCGATGCTGGCTTTGGGATTGGCTTCCTACATGTCACTCTACCCGGCACTCCTCTTCCCACCAATGGCCCTACTTTGCTACGATCGATACGTCAGGAATGGAAAGGCCACTAAAGGGGCTATTTCATATTCGCTAGAACGACTCTCGATCCTTGGCGGAAGTATCGGAGTCCTCTTATACATTTCGTATCTTATCGTCGGCCAGTCGTGGGAATTTATACCTGCAACATACGGCGTGCAACTTCTGGTTCCAGATCTCACCCCTAATGCTGGGCTCTGGTGGTATTTCCTTATCGAAATCTTCGACCCTTTCAGGGAATTTTTCCTAGGAGTGTTCTGGTTGCATTTGTCTGCATACGTCGGTGGTTTGACTGTTCGCATCCGGCGCCAACCATTATTCGTCATCACTACTCTTTTCGGAATTTTCGCTATCTTTAAACCCTATCCCAGCATCTCGGACGTTTCGATCTATTTTGCGTTCCTGCCGCTCTACCGACACACATTTCCTCGTAAGTATTATCTCCTCTGTCAACCTTGCGTTGCTAATCGATTAAAGTTATGCGATATACGTTTTTCGCGGTTTCCGCCCTGTTGTATGCAAGCCTCTTGGGTCCAATATTTCACCATCTTTGGATCTACGCGGGTTCGGGGAACGCAAATTTTTTCTATGCGATAACACTTGTATGGAGCTTGGGGCTTTCGATCGTCGTGGCCGATTCCCTCTTCGCGGTATTGAGAGATGAATGGGAGCAAGAGAGGCCCGAGATGAGAGGAAAGGACGCGAGGCAGATTTAGATGTCTCGCGGTTTGGCTTAATATAGTGTTCTTAGGCAGACTTTCCGATCGCTTTTTCCTCGTTAGCCTTGAGCGGTTTGGAAAACACCATATAATCGAAGTCTTTCACATGGCCATTTCTCAGCTTCATTGGTCTGGGAGAGAACTCGTCCTCAGCATATCCCAGTCGCTCATAAAATTTTATTCCGGACTTGTTTGACTTGTATACCGTCAACATTGCCTTTTCAAGCCCAATGTTTTGGCCAATGTCCTCATATATGCGCATCAGCTGCTTCCCAACACCCTTATGCTGGAGTCTCGGTGTCAGATGAATTTCATAGCAATAAAGGACTGGTAACCCGTCCTCATATGTGGTCATAAATGAAAGCATTCCTCCAAGATCACTATCCTCCACAGATTGCTCCTGGACTTCCGAGGTCTGGCCTTCATTTTTCTTACGAAGCAGTAACATGTAGCGCATATCGACGAGTTTCATTTCAACCTTCTTTTTCGCCGGAGACCATCCGTTGCGTGAATTCTTATATGCTTCAGCACTGGTGAATTTGATCAACGCAAAGCATGCGTCGAAATAGTGCTTTGGGAGGGTAGATGATGTGTGCATTTCAACGGAATATTCTTCGTGTGGTTCATCCTCCACTTTGCCGACCGCGTTTGTTACCTGGGCGTCGGTTTTGGGAGAACACTGCACTCGTATAGTGTGTCCCAGGACATTGGGAGGAACATAACGGTTGATAAATTCGTCTAGTGATAGGGAGTTGATGGTTTCCACGAGACAGGGCTTTGTTGCTCGTCGTGGTCCTGCTTTCGTTATTAGTATTCCACGGCGGCCTTTAGGCATGGACAGGAACACACTTTTAGTCGTAAAGGCTCTGTTCATTTTCCTTGGGGTACACGGTTTATCTATATCTAGGCTGTCAGCAGAAGCCGAATGGCAAATATCCTCCCGGTATTTTCGCTTTCGCGTTGACAACCTGGCCTCATTCTGTGGAGTGATGTCAGACCCTGCGGCAAGGGCCATGATGCTGAATAATGTGTGCGCGTTGGCTCGATGCGATGTCGATCGCATGCTAGGCCTTGAATACGAAGAAATCATTCAATTGTACTGAGTCTGGAGGAGCTTTTCAGAATAATTCTTCTTCCGCAACACATGGCCGAACTTAGCTTAAAGGAAAGTAGAGTTCGCGTCACACGTCTTAAACTGCAAGAATAAAGTTCTGTCAAATCCAGCAAACTCCGCCCAAGCACTTCCAGAACGTTTTAGCTTTCCATAGGGTCACGTACTCTTGGGATCATACTCCGTACATCAGTAGTCGAATCTCGTGGGACAATTGACGACAGTTCGCTATGGTGGGCGCAGAGATTTTATTTTCGAGGCATTGTAGATAATTTCCAGTTCCTCATGCGCGGAGCAAGTTTCCTTTCCGCAGCTGTGGCGAGACCGTCCCGGTTAAGAAAGCCAGCAGTAAGCTTAGAACATGTCTGACACTCCTAACCTATTGCCCCTTTTAGGCCTAAAATCCACTGTGCTAATTGCCCATTGAGGTACAGTTTATTCAGCGACAGCGCGCGCTTAAGCTATGGCGGGATATAGTACGGGGCATCAACAGTGTGTCTCCCCAAGATCCTACAGAATGCTTCAGAAACATTCTAATCTGTGTTAAGAAATTCCCCCCTCTACGACCAGAGATGAGCTACGGGTGTTCGCCCGTCAGGAATTTGAACGTAATAAGAATGTAAGAGACTTGGTAGGTATGCCGTGCTTTGTGCAATTTCTTCCGGGCTAAGCGAGCAATAGGCACACATCAGGTATCTTATATCGGTATGCTAGTACTACACACTCTTAAAGAATGGAAGCGTCCCGGCTGACAGTGGAAATGTAGACGGGAAAGACGGAGTTTGACGCGATGAGACGATATATCGACGAGCAATCTTCGTGATTATCCCTATTATTAGCCTCGAGGAAAAGCAACACTGGGAAAACTGAAACGCCAGCAAGGTTAAGCGGTTCCAAGTGCAACCTTCAATATGCGCGATCATGCCAATCTAAAAGAGATGGAATAGCGTCCAAAGTGAAAGAGAAGAATTTTTACCCATGTCATACCAACGCCTACCCAATGATGTATAATGTACAGTTATTCGGGGAATATATCCAACCAAAGAATGAAAATCATTTCTCCTTCACCAAGTTCTTGACAGCATCAAGGACTCCAACATTTGACTTCGCGTCTCCCTCTTGATTCCCGGCCGACTCTCCCGCAAGTCCTTTGGACACATCTTTCGGCTTCATCCCAGCTTCTTTTGCCGCCCTTTCGACGGCGGCATGTCTCTCTCTCCAGTCTCTATCTTCCTGATCTCTGATCTCCAGTTCTCTCAACCACGCATCACGCTTAGCCTGGCTCTTCTTCTCCTCCATTGCCCGTTCTAGCTCTTTTCGCTGCGCCCGCTCTGACTTGTAGTATATTCCACCAACGACGACAGCGACGAGCGTGAATGCTTGCGCGTAGATACGATAGCGGAACATGCGATTGAGCTGATCAGAGTCGCCGGCCTTCATCGACTTGTATGCTCGCCACAAGGCATAACTAGTGGCAGCACATCCTACAGACGTTTTGAACGATCGCCGTGATTAGTCCATTGGAGTAAAAGATATGAATCGGGGACCATTAGAAGAAGGACAACCGGGGCGAGGCATGGGCACGATACCTAAAGGGATGAGAGGCTCTTCTCGCAATCGCCGTCTTAGCTTCACCCACGGATTCTCCTCGAAGAACTCGCTGTCCAATCAAAGTCAATTGTTGGTCGGCCTCCGCAAACAGAGATGTGATGGGAACTTACGGGTCTGAGTCAAAAGATGACGGCAGAGGCTTGTCGCTCATGCTGAAAAGAAGGTATGTGTGTACAATCGATAATCAAAGCTGGGGAAGAATGCTCGTTTTCTGTGTGTTGTGTGCTCCGTTGCAAAATATTTAACGGGATCGGGGACCGGAGAGTTTAGGTGCGGGCGGCGGCGAGGTTGTCGCGGAAGCCCAGTTCGAAAAGCTTGATGTGGGGGCCACGGTCCAATTAAGCAGGGAGAGCACGACGCCTTGTAGTATGTATGTACGGAGTATGTGTGTCTATATATTTTTGAGGTAAGGGAAAATTAGACATACAATCCAATTAACTATGTATGGTGTGCCAAAATACCATGATACTTAGTTACCAGTTAGGAGATCATCTCTAATTAGCTACTGCGTGGTTATTTACTAACCAACTAACTACTTCGTAGTGAGTGCATTCCCCCGGCAGTCAAATCGGGTTAACCACCTACTTTAACAGAACAAGGCGAGGAAAAAACTGTATCCCCGACTAGTATTTCTCCAAATGCCTTTGGGATTTCTCTTCTTGTGGGAGAAGCCTGGGCGAACCCTTTTGGGCCTTGGCTTCCACTTATACAGCATCTGATCTTGGGCTTCCGGCTTCATTGGTCAACTTGGCGGTTGTCCCGTCGGAAATGTTGTCTAGCAACCCCCCGGAGCTAGCGTCACACCTGCCAGTCACAGGAGGATGACTGAACGTACTGTCCAAACGCACTCGACTATAGGGCTAAAACGCGCAGTTGTTCACAATTGAAAGCCGAGCTATTCATTATATCGGGTTGAGTAACCATGGCGCGGTTGATCCAATTGCTGAGCCATTGCTTATATTCCCGGAATTCAGTTTTCTAGGACGCTCGAGCAGGAACGGGATTGGATAGCATGCCTTCGATAAATGATAAATCGGGGTGTTCATTCGCAAGTTTCTTCGCCGTCCTCAGGTCATGCGTACCAATTCCGAGCGGTCTCTAATTCTGTCGTTACTATATGGGATACGGGACACCTCCCGATGCCTTCAAGTCGAGATAATCACTTCCCATCTCAACGAGGGAACTCGATATTAAGGCCAACTCCAGATATAGAAACCAGGAAACAGAGTTTCCATCGCTTGGATTCACCGCGGAGAAATACTTTGTATCTTGGTATAACTAGTCACAACCTGGAATTATATAGGGAAAGAAAAGAAGGTTAAATAAAGTGGACTGTCATTTCTGGGGCTCAGACTTCTCGTGTCCTGATCCACAATAAGACATGATGTTTCGCTTGTTTCAAGGATAACTACCTATGGTTACATCTGCAAGGACTGTGAATAAGGAATTGTTCACCTCACGCAAGGCTAGGCAAAGGAGAGATTACATCTTCTGGTAGCACCTTCAAGCTGTGATCATTCAAATCAATGGCGCACATGATCTCAAGCAGTAACTCAAAGAATAGATGGGATTCAATTGCTGGGCCCCGTCATCAAAGATAGACCACGGCATCCGGACTTGGGCAAAGGAAAATATGATATGGATGCGAGCAAGGCCTGTCGAAGAAGCTGCTAGTCTTCATTATACAGTTCTCTTAATCCTGCTATGAGATTACTACCCCTTTATGAAGAGTTAACTAACTGGCTAAAAAGGATAGTGTACCCCGTACTCCGTACATACATTGGCCTTCCACGGCTTCAATGGCTTTGTCTGGTGGGGTCCGGGTCGGCGAAATTAATCACGCGAACCCATCCAGTTGCCCCGAGTATTCTCATGAAATGGAGTAGTTACATATGTTTGAGCCTGAAAGTCTAAAGATGCCACAGCGCTGTCTCAGTGAGGTTGAAAAAGAATGCTCACTTGACTCCTGATTGCATACACACTCTCTAACTAAGTACGGCATAGTTAGCGAACATTTCTGCAGTGGAAGGCCCAGAGCCAGCAATAATGCCTGTTCTTGTGATGGTGTCGCCTTCGGGGGCGCGAGCATGGCTGAGAAGTGAGCATGATGATGTCCACGATGTCAGCCATGTTGCACCCTCCCCCCCACCACCCGGAAGCAATCGGTGCAGCTCAATTGGCCAACAGGCGCCCCTTCGGCACTTTCTACGGTTTGGCACAGGGGCCAGGCCCGACCCGGCTGCAGCCCGACATTAGGTAATCGCAGCGAAGCTTCAAAAATGTGGAAAACCACAGCCCACCGAGTCCAAGGATCAGTCATCGGCTCCTGAAGCTCTGGTCTCAGTTGACTGGCACATGTATATAGATACGCCGTACTCTGTATATATACTGCCAATCCCTCCCGCCGCTCTCCGGCGGACGAGCTTACGGCTTGGTCCCGAAGCTATCTCTCACATCGCACCCAATGGCCGGCGTCACTACCACAAACGGGGCCTCAAGGCCCAGCACCCCTGCATTCAGCAGCTTGTCCTTGACTGAGTATACCGCAAATCCCACCCCCCCTTCCGAAAAATGCGTCCACCAGCCAGACTGGGATATCCCTGACAGCCTTCTACTGCCCAATGGCTATCCAGATGTACTCTTCTTCTCGAGTCCGTGAAGTAGGTGAATTTCTTGGCTGATCGGATATAGTACTTACGACTCATCCTGACCTCCCGAGTCTACGATGTTATCAAAGAATCACCCCTCACCCATGCGGTGAACATTAGTAACCGCCTAGAGTGCAGAGTTTCATTAAAAAGAGAAGATCTGCTGCCGGTCTTTAGCTTCAAGCTCCGCGGCGCATATAACAAGATGGCCCATTTAAGCGATGAACGGCGATGGAAGGGAGTTATTGCATGCTCAGCAGGTAAACCATTGTCCATATTTCCTCTACTATTCTGTTCTTTCAAGCATTAATGCTGTATAGGGAACCACGCTCAAGGTGTTGCGTTCTCCGCCAGGCATCTGAAAATCCCAGCAACAATCGTGATGCCATCTTGCACCCCAGCTATAAAGCACAAGAACGTCTCAAGATTGGGGGGAAATGTGGTGCTCCACGGATCAGATTTCGATGCGGCAAAGGAGGAAGCTCACAGGTTGGCTAAACTCCATGGCCTTACGAATATCCCGCCCTTTGACGACCCATATGTGATTGCTGGACAGGGAACCTGCGGCATGGAACTTTTACGCCAAGCAAACGTGCAGAACCTAGAAGCAGTGTTTTGCTGCGTCGGTGGAGGTGGCCTCATCGCCGGTGTTGGAGTTTATATCAAGCGCATTGCACCTCACGTCAAAGTAGTTGGCGTCGAAACATGTGATGCAAATGCCATGGCACAGTCGTTGGAAACAGGCAAACGAGTCACCTTGAAAGATGTTGGTTTATTCGCCGATGGCGCTGCGGTCAAAATCGTTGGTGAGGAGACGTTCCGTCTTTGCCGAGAGGTTGTAGACGAAGTGATTCAGGTTACAACCGATGAAACATGCGCCGCAATCAAGGATATTTTTGAGGACACCCGGTCGGTCGTGGAACCAGCCGGTGCCCTTGCTCTTGCCGGGCTTAAGAAATACGTCGCTAAATACCCGTCATCGAACCCTAATCGTGAACTGATCGCTGTTGCGTCCGGAGCCAATATGAACTTTGACAGGCTGCGGTTCGTGGCAGAGAGAGCTGCACTAGGCGAGAAAAAGGAGGCCTTACTGAGCGTCACTATTCCAGAACAGCCGGGCTCGTTCGCGAAATTGGTTGAGATTATTATGCCGCATGACATTACAGAATTTAGCTATCGCTGTGCCACAACAAGCTCTGCAGACATCTTAATGGGCATATCCCTTTCTGCGTCCACGGGGATGGCTGATCTCGCCGATCTGAAGTTACAGATCGAAAGGGACGGAATGAGCGTAACTGAGGTAACCGATGATGAACTGGCCAAAACACACATTAGATATTTGGTTGGCGGAAGAAGTAACGTCTCAGACGAACGCGTTTTCATGTTTGAATTCCCAGAACGACCAGGAGCGTTGGCCAGGTTTCTTACAACACTTCGCCCGCATCAGAACATCACTCTATTTCACTACCGCAACTATGGCGGGGATGTTGCAAATATCCTTGCCGCTGTCCAGTGCCCACCGGACGAGGCACAGGAGGTTGAATCATTTCTTCGAGACCTGGGCTACCCCTTTAAAGATTGCACCGGTTCGCCAGTATATCAAAGGTTTCTGAGAAACCATTGATATCATACTTATCGCAAAATATGACCCATTGGCTTTATCTTAATTGTGTTGCAACATCTGATATGACAGGGATGATTTTGGCAAATTCCAACTTGATTTTCTCGGTATGGCGTTGGCTGGAGGCATGTCGTACTTTGATATGCCAGCGGAAAAATAGAAGCGGACTAACCAAACGATGCGGTCTCCTCTCCTTCTTTCAACCGAGATCACCAATAGCATGGATAGTCGGAGTTACCGGTAATTCAGAGCAGCATTTTCATTTAACTCCAACTTTGTTCAGGGACCTCGTTCTAAGTATTTGTTGAATGCATCATATGTGCGCAGCCCTCGCGTATGTCGGTCCAGATATTGACATACCCGCCTAGACTTAAAAGCGAGAAGTCCTATCAGTAATCCCATAGCCATACTGTACCAACGATACCAGTGCCTCCTCTTCTTGGGATGACCTACAAATAATCCAAAAAAACATAAAAATAAAAAATAAAAATCTCATTTGTGTATAATCTCCCATCACGCGCCGAATCCGCTATTATTTCAGACCGCGTAAATGAGCCCGCGAGCGATGGAACTAGGTTTCTACTTCGTTTCGGAATAAGCTGGAGGGGGATCTGGCATGCTCGACTGCAAGGGAACATGATCGCTCGAACCACGCCTTCTGCGGCGTAGGAAAAGTACAACTGCAGCGGCAAGCCCAATCGTTCCTACGGGCACACCAATTCCAATGCCGGCCTTGGCGCCTTTTGATAGAGGCTTTTTCGGGGGCGGCAGGTTCAACGAATCCGTGGGGATGGGGACAACAGAGCTGTCGGTTGCCTGGAATCGAACCTGGATTGGGGTCGCAAACACTAGGTATTCGGATTGCACTCTGGTCGTTGAACTGGTGGTGTGTGTGGCCACCGCCGTGGGGGTGTTCAGCCAGCTCAAACAGAATGGGTACTCGAAGTTGTCTGGGCAGTCGAAATACCTGATTATTGAGCAATCATTGGTGAGAAAAGGGATCTCAGCTCACACGTCAACAGAGTCTCACCTCGGGCAGCAGAAAACGGTCGTTTCATGTCTTTGTCTTGTGGTCGGTAGCGTGCAGACTCGATTGCCTGAGGGACACATCCCGGGGCTGAAGTACCGGTTGCTCGCCCATCCCTCTGGGCAGCATTCATTGCCGCTTGGGCCTTCACAGCCCAACTCAAGGTCAATACCCCTCCTTGTACGGATTTCCTCGAGGCATTTCGACGGAGCACTAAACTGGGTGGTAAGAGGCCCGATAAGGGTTCGGACTGTATCTGGGGGGGGCTCCGTCTTTTTTCTCGAGTGAACGGTCACCGTGAAGAAGAGGACAAGACGCCAGAGATATTGCATCATGAAGGGTACAAAGATTTCTTGCTTGAACGCTGACGACGGTCGTATCCGCGCAAAGAATGTCAGCGCTGCATTTCAGGTGAATCCAGCTGAGTGGATTGCAAAGTGCGGAATGCACGGATTCCAAGTGCATTCCAAATATCCATATGGGGTACTCCGTAAGGCGGTGGGCTTTCTCCTCGATATGGAGTCATCAACGCTTAGGTTGAAGAGCCCGGCTTTTAGTTAGTTAACTAATATGGGCCTCCGCACCAATAAAGCAGCCAGTCATGAATCCTCCCCACCGCTTGGGTCTGTTGCTCGATAGAACTGGACTTATGTAGCATAACTGATTGTGCATTGCAAGGGTCGTTGATCGCTTTGCGTTTCTGGGACGTATTTGTCATACGGAGTAACTGCTCCGTACTTTGTTTGAACACGGGTGGATCCGCAAAGACGGGCCACAAGAAAAAGGTCTCAGCTATCTCAAAGCGCTTGCGGCTCTGAGCTCTCTGTGCGGAGGGCTCAAATGCTGCCAGGATCTCTCCGTACACCTTGTAATCATTTCTCACGTTCATGGTTCACAGTGGATCTTGAAAATTAGTAGTTAACCAATCCATTCTAGTGTCAAAGCATAGTTGATGATCTTTGACTTTGTACTCTATGGCTTTATTACCGATTAGTGAGAGACGGGTATTTGGAAGGAGAGAAATGGGTGCGGCATATATAAGTCAATGGACATTTCTGGCTTTTTATGAGCTCTTCTCCGTATCGGTGGCTATTCTATTAGTGGCTCCTACCATCCTATCGACCTGCAGAAAGGGATCGCGAAATAGAAGACGGTACAAGTGTCAACTCCAAAGAGAACGGGCAGAAAGGGGACCCGTAGGCTCGTTCTCGACCATTTAGGCAGTTTAAGGGGTCAATTCCCTTCGCTTTCCTCCCTGATGACTCCCTGATGAGAGTTCCGAGGAGGATTTGTTGATATAAAAAAGATCTTTGTGGTGGGATGGTATGTAGCGCTGGGTATATTCATGGCGGGGAGGCCGGCTCTTTCTTTTCATTTTGGGGACTTGGTCATATACGCAAGTATTTGCTTTCCGGGAGAATGTCTTTATCCATCATCATGACTGTATCAATTCACTGTTGCTCTCATCTTCAATGTGGTCAAAGGTGTAGGTACGGAGTACTCCGCACTCCGTACATGGTTACTGGGCATGGCTGCGGCGATGGCACTTCTGGGCAGCCCCAAGTGGTTACTCGACTAACGTAATCCACCACACACCACCGAGTCGCCCACCAAAATCACTGTATAGTAATTAAATAGATTTTAATCCAAATTATCAATGTTCAACAACAACTAATTAAATTAAATTAGATTACACTGGGATTAGGGCAGCTTCTTCTTGTATGGCCCACAATTTGGCAGTTCGTACACCTTGATGGAGCCCGTGAGCGTCGTGCAGGCTCAGAAGCAGGGGCCTCAGAGGGTTGAATAGCAGGCAGTTCAACTACCTCAGCAGGTGGAATAATAAGAGCCTGAGCTTCTTCTCTAGTTAAACCTCCTTCATGTTGAATCTGGCGCCTAGATCTCTTGCGTTTTTGCTTCTCTTTCTCATTTGCGGCAAATATATCCTGATATTGCTTCTTCATAATGGTTGCACTGACCATCCCGTATTCACAGGCCTTGATAATTTGATCAAATCCTTCCATCAAGCCTTGAGGTGAGCTCTCAAGTCCCTGCCCCATAAGATTCTTGATCTTATCCACCTGCCTATGCAACTGCCGGGGGTTGCTTGGTGCTTGTAGGATCCAGGATGACTGGGAGTTGCTAGATTGGCTAGCTGGGGGAGTAGGGGTTTGGAGTTGAATATCCAGCTGCTGAATAACCTTCCTATCCTCACATTTTGCTCGCTCGTAATTATAGCGTCTGGAATAGCAGCATTTGAGCTCCGTACGGCGTTTAATCAGATTCGACACCCAGTTCTTGCCAACACGGGGGGGATTGGAGGTGGAATGCCGTAGAGTAAGAAGGTGATTAGCCATATTCTCAACAAATGCCGGCCGGGGGGGCGATCCTCGTTTAGCTAGATCTAGAATCCACTGAACTAGCAGGTTCTCTTCAGCCTCTGTTAACTTGGTTGAATTTGCGCGTAGACTGGTTCTTGCGGGCCGGCCATTGAGTCGATAGCATAGAGTTGAATATGGGACTTCAAATAAGCGAGCAGCTTCACGAATTGAGGGAACTTCTTGCTTTTTAATAGCAGATATCGCGAGTTCAAGTCTTCCCTCTATCTCTATAGAGTTTCTTGCATTTTTACTGCGAATTGATGGCATTCTCACGCGTTGAAATGGGTTAATTAGAAAATTGAAGATATATTGAATTTGGTGATCCGCTCGGTGGTGTGATCCGCTCGGGGGAGTACGTTTAGCTCGGATGGTACCTTAGGTAAGCTTCTTCGGCTTCGGAAAATCTAACTTCCGATTGTCGGCGAAAATCGACGCAGCCAACCTCCAGTGGCATTGTGGTATGAGCGATTGACACTGCCACCGCCCCTGTTTCCTCTCTCATTTTGCGCAATCCTTTTGCTTGCGTTTCTGTTGCTTCGGAAGCTATGATACGATCCTTTTTCTCCTCCGCGTCGGCCCAGTCGCTCCGCCAATTACACTCGACTCTCTTGAACAGAACATGTCCCTCGGCCTTTTCACGGTCGATTTGGCACTTAAGCACATCAGCAGCGAGGATATGGAGCCCCCTTCCAAAATTGGCTAGTAACGCCGAAAGAACATTGAGCTATGGCCCAGGGAGCCAAAATGTGCTAGGGCAAGTGCGGGGAATGAAGACGCGGTCGTCCGTGAAAAGATTATGTGATGGATGCAAGGTGCGTGGTCAAGATCTGCTTTCCTATCTATTGCGATTGCGGCGTCGATCTGTCTGCAATGAGAGGGTGGGATGGTCAAAGAACCGGGCGCAATCACTTATGGCTCTGGAACTGAAATTGGCTAACTGGGAATTTCAATACTTTTAGCCCGTGAGAAGAAAGAACCGTGTCTATATCATCTGGTATGCTCTTCTTAATCTCCAGCCTCAAGTGCGTGCTGCTTCGCATAATCTAACAAGCCTTCGCATTGCAGCTCGAAGAACCCGAAGCATAAGCAACGACAGGGAAAATAAACAGGGCGTGATTTCAATTGTATTATATGACTATTTTCGCCATATAAGGGCTTCGCCATCGATACCGGTTCATAAAAAAGGCATGTTTTCGGCCGATATAAGCCATGGCTAACGCCAAATGGGCATCTACTTTTGTTTTCGTCTCGCATATCACGGGGATTCTGGGCGCTTGGTTGTTACGGTTCGATTTCAGAATACGAAACATGTATTATTACTTGATCTTTTCTGTGATTTGCGGATGGCTTTGGGTGTTGTGAGAACATTTTACTCCGTACTCCGTGCAGGTGTTGTTCGAACTCCATTGAAAGACTTCTGGATACCCTCGGGGCAGCATTTAGACATTCTCTGCGTTCTTCACTAGGGAAATATCACTCTTCATCCCATCACGATATAGCCAGGGCTTGCCTATGAAGTCGGTAGAACGGAATACAGACAAGTTATTTCCCACTCTATTAACTGGCGCCGCGACACTTTCCTGCACAGCATCTTGAGAAGCGTAAAACCACGTGATTTTAATTAAGTTTGACCCTTGCGGGCTTGGCAAAGTTTAAAAAAATAAATTACCAAAAGATCCTCTCGACGGGCTCCTTCGCGAGAAGCGGAAGAGCATTGCGTCCCCTTCGACTCTGTGTTGACCAAAAGGGATAGTCTCGTCTCAATATGAGTGTCCACACGTTCATGCGGACACAAGTCCGTTCCCTCGCTGGCATGCCGAAAGCCGGAATGCGGCCACTTGGCAATTCTTTTTGCGCGCGAAGATACCTATCAGCGGCTCCCCTTCGGTCAATTCCTGCCGCTCCCACTCGGTTACCGTTGAACAGGAGATGGGAGCCGAAAAGGCACTCTTCTTCTGCTACTGCGGCTGCAGTGTGAGTGCTGCTTTTTCTACCGTTGATCAGCTTTTAGTAATTGCAGTGCATATATACATATACTAATCCCCACGCGTGCAGACTTGAGCAGGCCGCCGCGCAACCGGAGACGCTTTCACAAGACGCAATCATTGAAAGTATGGATCCTGCCGAAGCTGCGAGAATATCTAAAGTCCGAAATATTGGTATTGCGGTGCGTTGGTACTTCACCAAACATAAAATTGGGGCAATGAACGTCCGAGCTGAACAGTACCCTATAGGCTCATATTGACAGCGGTAAAACCACGTCTACTGAACGAGTCCTTTTCTACACTGGACGCATCCAGGCCATCCATGAAGTTCGGGGACGTGACTCCGTCGGAGCCAAGATGGACTCTATGGATCTCGAACGTGAGAAAGGAATTACCATCCAGTCTGCCGCGACATTCTGCGACTGGGTCAAGAAGGAGAACGGGAAGGACGAGAAATACCACATCAACTTGATCGATACACCTGGACATATTGACTTTACGATTGAGGTCGAGAGAGCTCTACGTGTCTTGGACGGTGCTGTCTTGATCTTGTGCGCTGTCTCTGGCGTCCAATCGCAAACCATTACCGTCGATCGACAAATGCGACGCTACAATGTTCCGCGTATTTCGTTTATCAATAAGATGGACCGTATGGGATCTAATCCCTTCAGGGCTATTGAACAGATTAATCAGAAACTAAAGATGCACGCCGCGGCCGTCCAAGTGCCCATTGGGCTCGAGGACGAATTCAAGGGTGTTGTTGACATCATCCGCATGAAGGCTATTTATAACGAAGGCCCTCGGGGTGAAATGGTTGTCGAAAAGGATGAGATCCCGGCCGATGTGCGCCCAGTGGCAGAAGAGCGGAGGAGAATGCTGATCGAAACTCTGGCCGACGTTGACGATGATATTGCCGAACTCTTCTTGGAAGAGAAGGAGCCCACGGTTGAGCAACTCAAGGCCGCTATAAGGCGGGCAACCATTGCCCGGACGTTCACCCCAGTTTTCATGGGATCCGCTCTGGCAGACAAAGCCGTACAGCCTATGCTTGATGGTATTTGCGATTATCTTCCAAATCCGGCCGAAATCGAGAACTTGGCACTCGACCAAAAACGCAACGAGACTTCCGTCAAGCTTGTTCCGTATAACTCTTTGCCCTTTGTCGGCCTGGCCTTCAAACTTGAAGAGAGCAATTTTGGCCAACTCACCTACATACGTGTCTATCAGGGTACCCTTCGAAAAGGAACCAACGTATTCAACGCCCGAAATAACAAGCGGATCAAGGTTCCTCGCATTGTCCGTATGCATTCAAATGAAATGGAAGAGGTTTCTGAAATCGGTGCTGGTGAGATCTGCGCCGTATTTGGCGTCGACTGTGCTTCCGGAGACACGTTCACCGATGGCCAACTGAACTACTCGATGTCTTCTATGTTTGTGCCTGAGCCCGTCATTTCCCTGTCTATCAAACCTAAAAACTCCAAGGATCTTGCCAATTTCTCCAAGGCTATCAACAGATTTCAACGTGAAGACCCCACATTCCGGGTTCACTTCGACACCGAGAGTGAAGAGACAATTATTTCTGGAATGGGTGAGCTACACTTGGATATTTATGTTGAACGTATGCGTCGTGAGTACCGCGTCGATTGCGAAACCGGAAAGCCTCAGGTCGCGTACCGTGAAACGATTGGCAAGCGTGTTGAGTTTGATCACTTGCTTAAGAAACAAACTGGCGGACCTGGTGAATATGCTCGTGTTGCTGGTTGGATGGAACCTACTGGGAACTTGGATGGCAACAACTTCGAGGAGCAGATCACTGGAGGCAGCATTTCCGAGAAGTTCTTGTTTGCTTGCGAGAAAGGTTTCGGCCTGGCTTGTGACAAGGGCCCATTAATCGGCCACAAGGTCCTCGGTACCAGAATGGTGATCAATGACGGTGCCACACATATGACTGATTCGTCCGAAATGTCCTTCAAGAATGCCACTCAGCAAGCTTTCAGGAAAGCGTTTATGGACAGTCAGCCACACATTCTTGAACCCCTCATGAAGACTGTCATTACCGCTCCATCAGAATTCCAGGGTGATGTTATCGCCTTGTTGAACAAGCGCAATGCTATCATTAACGATACCGAGACTGGCGTTGATGAATTCACCGTCTACGCCGACTGCAGTTTGAATGGAATGTTCGGGTTTAGTACCCATTTGCGCGCTGCTACCCAGGGCAAGGGAGAGTATACCATGGAGTTCAGCCATTACGAAAAAGCTCCTGGTCACTTGCAGTGAGTATTCCCGTCTCTATTATCCGTCTCGATGTACGGAAAATCACTAACGGCCCTGCGACGTATAGGAAGGAGCTTATTGCCGAGTATGAGAAAGCACAAGCTGCCAGACATAAGAAATAAGCTGCATCCGCTTTTATTTCCCGTTGAATACTCTGAGCAGGTCTTTGTTTACCTGCGACGGACAAGTTCCCAGCGGGGCTTTGTCTCACGACCAGCCATGGTTCCGAAATATCCTCAGAGCTTGAAACCATCTGCTTCCCTTTCAAGCCAGCTCCACTATGGTGGAAGTTACGTTGTTTTTGAATATCTCGATGCACTGTACATGTACCACTTCACTTACCCTTCCATCTGATGTATTTATACCGTGCGAGGCTTTCTTTTTGGGCAAAAATGATGGGGATACAGGCGAAATGTTTTGCAAGGGTCATGTTCTTTGTTTCCGTATGTCTCCCATTTGGCGTGCAGTCGCCCTAGACACTTTTTCTGGCTGTGTAATGAATTGGTATAGACTCGCAAAATTGCTTATATCTTCTGTTTATAAGGCTTGGAAGCGTTTGCCTTTCTGCGATTATTCTTTATTATTAGGACGGATAGCATTGCATGGAAAGGGGTGTATGCGCACGGCTGATTTGGCGATCTGGTCCCTGGCTCTCTCCGCTCCAGATGAATCTGAAAAATTAATATTCTATTTCTATTTCAAGAACCTATTCCTCTACATCTTCATTATGACAAGCCATGCTCTCAGTCGCCATTTTTTTCTAATGGTGTTTTCGGTACGTTACGCAAGTCATCTTATGTATCTCTCCTTCCCCCTCTCTATAGTTATGAACTCGCATCTAGATATCGTGATGAGAGTGGTAATATCTAATCAAAAACTTTCATCACAGCGACGGCTGCCGGGCTAAGACTTGCAATCTCATTGTGCCCTAGATAGAAAAGTGAATAATTCAGCATCCATCTCGACACCCGAACGGTCCTTTCATTAGAAGGGATATTGGATGACGACACTGGGGAAGCCATACCTCCATATCGTACTTTCTGCCATCTAACTCTCTTCAGCCCTGATCCAACCCTTCGTTCCCAGGTTTTGACTTCAGTAGTATTATCACTTGAAATTGATTGCTCAGTGAAAGTACCCAACTTCGCGGCGTCCTCACCTCCAACAGCCGCTTCCCACGCTCTTTTACCTTCGCGCCAAGGAATATCAGGGTCATTAGCTGCGTGCATGATTGTGAGATGGAAGTTTTTATCATCATGCTCTGCGTCAGAATCAGATTGTGGGGATACACCTGTTAGTCTGGCTAGCCGTGACGCAGTATCCCATCGATCAATTATGTGGTCGAGCACGTATTTCTTGTATCGAGGATACCCCATCAGCGGTGAGAGGAGTGGTGGGAATATCCCCATAATGCAGTATGACTCTAAGAGCTTGGGAATATTCGAGAATGGGGCAACAAGCACAAATCCGGCGAGAGTTTTGACGGGTGACGCGTCTCCAAAAGCAAGTCGTTCGGCGAGTCCAGCAGCGACCCCAGTCCCAAGGCTCTCGCCTACAACTGCAATTCGAGATGGAGAAATAGAGAGAGGGGGTGATGTGAGATAGTTTATCACCGTTAGCGCATCTGTGATCAGGCCTTCTTCTGTAGGCTCCCCGGTGGAGAGCCCGAACCCTCTATAATCGAATGCTATCACGTGAACAGGATGATACGGCGTTGACATTGAGACAAAATTGCGATAGATCCCGGGGCGATAGCCAGAGCCAAGGTTTGCAGCATTTCCGTGAACTGTGACTTCGCCGTTAGCCTCGAGTCCGCAACACTTTGGGATAGGCCGAAATGCATACGGTTGACGATCACTCTCGCATTTGGATCTCGGGCGAGTAAATTGAAAGCACCCGTTTTGGTCATATCCTCCGCTACACCGTAACTGTGGCTTGCGAGAAGCTCTCTCTCATGCTCTTTGCAAAGATGAAGGGGCAGGATATGCCATGCATATAGGGTGGCATTATCCGGAGTAAGTAAGTTGAACGGTTGTACCTGAGATTCTAGTGACCTAGTTAATACTCTAAAAGTTGACTATTCGGGCAAGAATCGTATGTACTCAAGAACCCAAAGTTTTCAACATCGTTGACGTCGTAGAATCGCGATGGATTGATTCCATGCGAATAGAGCACACTAAGACGATAATTAGTAATGCACAGACAAAGTCGTGCAGCGAAGGAAAGGAAAATTCACCCCCGTTGGATAGTGGGATATGTTAGAGAGAAGATCAGAGAGACATAAATCAGGCCGCAGAGAGCGAGGACCCAGTAGGCCTTTTTTAAAATGGGCGCCAGCTCTACCATGATGGCGGTTCCTACAATATTTGTCAGGATACAGCGAAATAAATTTAGTGCTCAGAGCGTCCTTTTCCAAGATAGGGTCCCGGAAAGATTGAGTCTCCCAAAATGCAATGTAGTGAACAAGACGTACATATATCTGCTTTCATAGACAATATCTGAGGTCGATGGAACGGGGAGGTAGTTCGGAGTACGGGATACAGGGAAGTAGGTGCAAAGACTGAATTCGGAGACAAGACTAGCGGTATACAGAGAAAAAAGGAAGCGAAAGAATACATGCGAGCCTTCAATCGAAGATCAAGCCATCAGCCGATTGCTCGAGCAGCTCTCAAGCTCTCCGTCGTCGCTCACTCTCCAGCCGACGAGGACTTTTTCAAGGACGTTATCGATAAGGTACTGTCACATCGTGTATTTTAAATTACCATAATTACGCTTAGTCAGCTATTATCGCCGTCGCTTGTCTTGCTTCTCACTGCGGCGAGCTCATCACGTCGTGACGACGGACAAAGCGCCAGTGCGCAGGGTGGCTCTCTGGTTTGGCATGAGTGGTCCCTGCGATGAGATGGCAGAGAAACGAAAGCTTCGAGCACCTCCTACGACGCGGACGCGAAAATCCGACGCGACCACCCCACAACGCCAGGTCCCCGCGAAAAGAAAAGCTTCGGCGACGCCAGCTCCAAAGCTCCCTGAACCAGTCGAAGAGGAGCCTCTCCCCACGAAGATCAAGGAAGGAAACCCACTGCCAACCCTCGCTAAAGTACAGCCGGGAAACCTGTCATGGCGGGATTATCAGCCCTATGACGAAAGGTGATATAATCCCAGAAATGTTGGGTTGAGATTCTGGACATTTGTTCTAACGTTATATCTTCTTTTGATAGCGCTGTGGTCGCTGCCGCTCTTCGACGGTCGCAGACAAGATGGCTCCACGAGTGTATTTTCGAAAAATACTGGACAAAGCCGTCCAGAAAGAAAGGCCAGCCGCAGCCCGCAACTCCAAATCCTCCGAAGGAATCCATGACCAAATTGGGCCCGTGTACAATTGTGATTGAACCTCACCATTTCGACGTTATGCTTTATACCGTGCGCAATCCGCAATCCCAACAACAAACGCCACCCCCTCCTCCTCCCCCTTCTCAAAAGCCTCTGATCCATGTTCAATACACTGCGCCAAGCAACTCGAATACCTTCCACCAATATCAACCTCCTCCGCCAGCAAACCAGTCCCGGCATTCTCCTCAGGTCCCGCAAACCTCCCATATGCCGGCTTTACATAGCCCCCAAGTGTCACAACCAGCACCCAAAACCACATTTGCACCACCCTCACAACCCATCCAGCCAGCACAGCAGAGCGCCGGACAGACGTATCAAAATAATCATTTTGGACCACTCTCTAGCTCTCCTTCGGAAACACCTTCTAGACCGCTTACTTCGCATGGCGAATCGCAACCCAGTCCCCCACCTCAAAAGCCTCCAGATCCGCCCCCACAACCCCCGAAAGGCAGCGCGGATCCAGTCATACAAATGTTGGCTACAAGAGCTGCAGTGAATCCTGAGCTAAAGGCGCTCATGCGGGTTGTTGCCTCGAGTGAAGCGTCGCAAGAGCAGTTGCGTGCCTTTCAAGCTCATATTGACGAGCTCAATGCGATCATCGCTAGCCGAAACCAGCAAGAATCACGGATCAATTCTCCACAGACTAATTCGCCCTATCATCCTAAATCTACTTCCATGTCTCCTGCGCCGCCTGGACCTTCCGGCCCGCCGGCGGCTAGCAGGCCCGGAGCAAAACCACTTATCTTTCAGCCACAATCCCATAATCCTCCTCCGATCCAGTATTACAGTCCTTCTAACCATCAGCCATCTCGCTCTTCACCGTCTACTCCGCCGATACGATCCAAATTCCCGCAGCACCCTCCACCAAAAACCTACCTTCATCAACAAAGGCCACCGCCACAACTCCAGCCCGCTAAACAGGATATTAAAGCAGTGGTTTTTGAATTTATTACTCCTCCAGGCCCTGGGCTTGCTGCTTCAGGAGATCGATATCTTCTTCCCGAAAATATGATTATCGATTATATACCGCCAGGGACGCAGGTCATAGCTTCGTTTCTTGTGGTTAAGAAAGTTGGCCCTAACGGAACCCCTCTAGATACACCTTCCTCGACAAATACCAAATCAAAAGCGAAAAAAACCAAAATCGCGTCAACACCCGACGGCACTCCCAAGGCCGGGACACCTTCAAATGCCATGCCTCAAGCACCTTTGCCACAGAAAACAGCACAGTCAAAAACCGATCAATCTGCTAGGGATACGCCGGAAACCAATAACGACTCATCCCCCAAAAAGACACAAGAAAAAGAATATTACCAACCCATCACAATGCGCTTGTTTGCGAGTAATGCACGTGTTCTTGAACCCCTTGCCCGAGTTGTTAAACCTCTGGTCGAGGTTCAACGGTACATGAACGATGTGATGGATCGGGTTGAACGGGCTCCTATTCGCTACCTCGCAATGAGATTACCTTGCGAAAAACCCGGCAAGAATGGGACGGATGATAGTGATACTGTCCAAGCGAGCGCGGGTGACCCATCGTCCAGAACCGGAAATACGACAATTGGCAATAAGACTAAGGATAGGAGTGAAACGGGAGCAGCAGTAAAGGAAGGGACAGAGAATAGAGAGACTGAAGCTACCCCTAGCTTGGGCGAGGACAATGAAGAATTGAAGGACTTCTATGATGCTCCCTTTGGACTTGTCCCTTTGAGGTAACTATCCGTTTGATGAGGGGTGCTGATTCTGTAATATATATAAACCTTTTAGGCTTGAGAGACTCGGAATAATATCTCTTTTATAGTATTCCGAGATCTTACTCTTTTGAAGTTCGGAAAGTTCTGGTCAACACTGAACGCATCATCATCTCAGTCCGATACAAATTTATTTCTAACGCTAAACCCCTTCAGAAGAGCGCTGACGACGGACAATTTTTCTTCAAAGTGCTAAGCCATTTAATCAGAAGGCAAACGGAAAGCCGCGCCATGCCAATGTACTCCATGCATACCGGTCCATACCTGTAAACCCATAAAAAGAAACAGTCTCATTAATGTTTCCGCGGACTATAATTCGAATCCCCAATAATCCCAGCCATCTCTAACAAAGCCCTTCCAGTCTGCTCCTCACTATCACCTCCGCCAACATTCAAGTGAATGGTCCTTCTCCTCTCTGCTTCACGCGCCTCGAAATCCCACGCGGCTTTCTGCGCTGCAACAGCATCCCCCCGTGAGGAATCAGGATCCAAAACGGGGCCCAACTCGGGTTGTGTGGGTACCACACCCCATACTTCGATGGCGTGTACAGATATGGACGTTGTGGAGGACAATGCTGAAGCAGAGAAGGATGACGAGGATGAAGGGGAAAGACCTGGAGGTAGGAATACCCCATCACCGTTCAAGCCGTCGGAGACGACGAATGTTGCATTCTCGAGGGCAGGGTCAATTATCAAACTACCTCCGCCAGCGGGTCGCGGACGGAGGTCATGGTGCAACGATGTGCGTGAGGAGGGAGGGATCATGCAACCCAGGGCAATACCGGATTTTGTAGAGAATGACGCCACGGGCATGTTGAATTTGAGGGTTTTGAAGAACGGGGAGGCCAGGAGGACGGTGTGAGTTGGTAGCAGCTGGAAGAGGCAGGGGTACTTAGACGAGTCCAGGGAGTCAGACGCACGGTCCGAGGAGGTGGTACTGGACTGTTTCCAGGGTTCAGGCAAATATGCTCCCACTAGAACTGTGTCTTGTCTCGAGGAAGAAGAGTCCGTGACTCCTTTTAGGAGAAGAATACTAGGCGCATGCCAGGTAAGGACGTGATGGGAGAACGCTGTTAATGATTCACCGTGGTATACTGAAGAGAAAACTGGGTGTAGACGGGTTCCATTACGGAATAGATTGGGAAGTGGGTATGAAGTCGAAAGGAAGAATGAAAGGTGAGATAACAGCGCAGTGTTTAGGATATTCGATTCAAAAGGACCAGGGAGAAATACAGATTCGGAATGAGGAGAATGGGGAGGCGGGGTTGAGCTTGACTTCTCGTGTTCCGGCTCTGTGGATCGTGACTCTTTTCGCCGTGATAAATCAAGGTTTTTGCTGAACAGAAAATGCTCAAATAGGGGCGTTAATGGATCGAATAGGAAGGGAAGAGATGTCATAAGAACTCTAGAGAAGGACTTATAAGTAATACCATCATTGTCGGCTTCTTCGCCAAAAGCGGCGATGATGCTATCTACTTGGGCTTGGATGGCATCAATTGATTCTGCATCTTGATCTGCAATCAACTTGGACGTCGTTCCAATAGGATGTAGAGGCGCAATAACAAGAATCAAGGCGATAAGCCTCCGAAAAGTATCGATGGAAACTCGTGCCTTATATACGCTCCGATCGATGCGTTGATCGTGCTTAAACACTTCAATTGCATCCAGAGATTCCAAGGCAGCAAGGGCCAGGTCATCATCATCGTCTTCTTCTTCTTCGTCGTCGTTCGCAGGCGCATCGATAGCAAACCCTGTAACATGAGAAGGGTTGCCCTTTGCAATACCGTTTGCTTTACCATCATTTGACTCCTGTACAGGCATCTCCTTTTCCTCAACTTGAGTACGACCAACATCAGCCAGGCTACCAAATAGCAATTTAATGCGATCTTTTCTCCCTCTTCTCAGAACTCGGCCGTATCTCTCTGTTAGGAGCACAACGACCTTAATGATAGCCTCGTAAGTAAGCACGCTGGGTGCGAGCGTATTCTGAAACGGGAACGCGCCCAGATAGGACACCATGCGAAATATTACAGGCCCAGCGTCAAGCGTAGCATCGGTGTGCGGGCCGGCTTTTTCTCCAGCGCCATCCGGGATCCCCAAGAACTGGGAGAGGATCTCTTCATTCCAATGGCGAAGGCCATTTTCATCGAGAGCCCTAGAGTTGAAGTTGTCCTTGAAATGGGTGAGTTCGAGGGGTGTAAAGCATTTCGAGGCAAATCGATGAGCCAGAACGTGGCTCAGCTCCTCTAGATTTTAACAGAACAGATTGCCCCGTAGTTAATGGTGTGCTCTATCTGTAAAAATAGAACGCGAGCAGGTAGGTATCACGACAGGGAGTAGCCAGCGGGAACATCAGGAAGCTTACCGGGAGACGACTTATTCAGAGAGCTCCTCGTCGACTGACCGGCGCCCATTTTGAGCCAGCTAACTAATAGATTATCAACCGCGTCCGTTGTATATTTTGTAACTATTACTCCGCGAGTGACAACACGGATTCATGTGTAAGGCAGGGCGCCTCATGAAAGGGCCAATGAATTGTCTCGATAGTTAGTTACCAACTGGTTGGTTGTCGATATGGGTATACTCTGTGGAAGCCAGAAGAGACAGAGAAGTGTGCAAGTTTCAAGAGGAGCAACGGCTTGGTCGTAGTAGTTATTAGAAACGAGCACACCCGAACTCATTTGACACCAAGACACAGTCGAGGGTCTAGATCCCAACTCGCCGCGCCACCGAACTGGCTAGTTGCAGTCGAAGTTGTCTTGGGCGGCGAGCATTCCCGTGACATCATGACTGGTCCAGTTGGTTAAGTAGTTAACTTGTTAACCTACTTCTCACGTTTACGTAGCTTGGCATCTGTGACATCACAGAAAAGGGAAGAGTCAGTCAGCAGCGCAGTTATTTTTGTCTGAAATCCCTGTGGAATACAACTCTCAGCCTAGTGACAGGCTAAGCATGGATATTGTGATGGCATACTCCATACAATAATGATGATCATAGCTATACAATAGCTGCGTGGAAGATGTTTGACAGGAATCATGTCAGACATAATGACGACAACCACAGCTCTTGAGGATGAGAGAGCACGAAAGAAAGGACCAAATGCTGCACATCCAACCATGAGGGAAACTTGTGTAATCAGGGAGGGGAAAACAAATTCCTTCTGCAAAAGAAGCCATCAAACAAGGACAATTCCCACACCTCCCCTCTTTTTCTCGTCAGGGAAGTTCCTTTCATTCACGCCACCAGCAATAGAGGATGTTCGGTAATTGAATAGGTAGTAGTGGAGCTGGCCGTCTCCAGGGCCGAATTTGAGCTGCTCAAGGAAGAGCGGGTTGTCATGCAAGGTTAGAGCATTAAACACGTCAAAGTGCTCCTGTTGAAAGGTTGTCAGTAACAATCGCGTCAGAAGGGACGCTCAGTAAACATTACCTTCTTTGCGAGAATTAAAGCATCATTGACAAGTAATGTCAACCGTTCCCGCAGGCCTTTCTCCTTCGGCGCGAAAGCAGTCTCCGAAGCGTAATAATACATGTATGCCGCCCTGATAGTGTTATGTTTTTCGCTGTGGATAACTGTCGATTCAAGAGAATAGAAGGAAACGAAATCAGTGATTTTGTGTGTTTCATCCTCTTCAACGACGTACGCAAAGACGGTCTGCTCCGTTCCGGGCTTTTCTTTATGGACGAATAGATGCTCAATCTCCTCCCGGCTGAACGTTTGAGCAAGGTCGAACCGCTTCATATACCGGTTCAACAGGTCATGAACGGCGTCAACATCTTTGCTCTGCATTGGTCGCAACCCCGGTGTGGCTGTCTTGCTTGGTAGGTGATTCCTCGTAATCTGTCTAGCTTTCGTGGATCCCGCAGGGAGGGCGGAGAAGCCAACTTCATACAGTTTTAGCCAGTCGAGGGCGCGGTGGTAATACCGACATGAGCTCACTGGAGTCGGTAGAATAATTCCGGCGGTATAGATAGCTTGGAATATGCCATCGACGTTACACCGCCTGGTGATCTCTTTGATGAGAACAGGGGTTAATCGTTTCGAGCGCAATTTCTTGTGTATGCATAAGAAGTTGATCTCCGAGACCTTGATCAATTGACCGCGCACGGAAATCTCAGCGGGCACGCCACAGATAGAGGCGACCAGTTTGCCTGATTTAGATGCTCTAACGCCGACATGCCAATCTTTTTTCCATCCGGGTGCTTTCAGAGCCCTTTGGATACATTAGCTGCGCCGACAACGCATAGTCCAGAGTAGCCTCCTCACTCACCAGTTCAAGAATTCCGGGGAGTAATTGAAACGAAACATCGCGCTTCCATCCTCCACATAGTGATCTGAGAGCAGCTCGTAAAATTCCTTTAGTTCCTTCTCGTCGTCCAAGTCCAAGGTAACCCACTCGAACCCCTCGATCAAGGGGTCTGGAGTTTTAGGTACATCCTCCACACTGATCTGCTTAATCGGTCCGTCTTCGACAGCACCCTTATCATCGAAGCGAATCACAGGTTGCGTCTGCCAAAATTTATACGATGCCATATCCTTCTGGTTCTTTTGGTTCAAAGAGAGCCCAGTGAGTAGCTCCGATATGTCCATCCTTCGCAACATCTCCGCAGCTTTCTCTCTATCCATTCCCGCCAATTCTCCCCGTAGCGCTGGGTTCATCTCTAACAAGGTCCCGGCCATGTTATCCGTAAGCCTAGCCCCGGCGGGAGCTTTGGGCGTTTCCTCGCCCTTTGCCTTTCGCTTTCCCTTTTTCTTCTCGCTGGAGTCGCCGGGCGGGGGAGGGGATTGAGGCTCGTCGCGGGGCGCATCGCCGGTGCCTGTGCTGCCGTCCATTGCACTTGGTCTTTCCTCTAGGTGATTTGCGCCACTTGTCGCGAATAGCTCCTAGGTGGGAGAAGTATTTAACGTGTCCTCGATAGGGTTCAACAGCGCGTCAAGAGTGGTGAGGAAATGGTTTAGGTAAATCGTCCCCGAGAATATAAAACTTAGGTCGAATTGAAGCCCGAGGAATAATAATATTTGCTGGAATTATCAAAGGTTTGAGCGGGTTAAAGCATTCATTGTGGGCAAGAAGAGATCAGGTGTAAGTAACGAGTTCCCGTTTAGCTTTGTCGCAGCGTCTGTCCGCCAGTTCCACCCCGCCGCCACCGCAAAATGAGGCATCGCCGCCAGATAATACTACTCTGCCCCGCAATCTATGACAATGTGTACAACAAAGAAAAGTGATGCCAACCCGCTCTTCTTTACAAGAAGCGGGAAATAAATAAATAATGTCTCAGCCAAAAGTGTACCAGAAGTGAAAGCTCGTCCCCGCCGTTTTCCCAGAACCACCAACCCCGATTCCTAATGGCCTTCCGCCAGGGCGGGACCCCCAGCGGAGGAGGTTAGAAATATCCCACTGGTAAGATAACTGGGCAAACACGCTGAATCCACCAAGCTAGGAAAAAGTAAGGGGGAGTTCAGCTTTGGGGCGGGATTATTGATCCATGACACATCGGGAAAACCTGTTTTGCAAAACTAAACGTGCGCAGTGCTGCGGAATCTTTTGGAGATAAGGATGCGGAAATCTGTAAGGGCGTTGAACCCATGCGGGAGAGATGACTCTTAGAAAGGGGAAGAAGCCCCGTGGAGGTTTAGTCAAACATCATGTTTTAAAGATTGTTGAAAATGCGATGTTATACAGTTATAACCGGGTTTGTTACCTCACTCTGGCAAAGGCTTCGTCTCTAATACCTCAATCAGGCCGCCAACTAGGTGTAGACTGCCCGTCACAAGCACGGAAACCATAGCATCGCCTTCGCCAGATGCTAGATTTCGGGCGTATTCAACCGCCTCTTCAATCGTGCCTTTCACTTCCACGGTGGTATCTGGCGACATCTCCCGCCACGTCTTTGCGAGGCTGTTTTGCACGCTCAATTTCTCCACCTCTGTGGCATTTGCATTTATACTCACAAGGTCCGGCCGATATCCTGCTTCCTTAAATGTGACATTCGTGCAGAACACGGCATGGGTAAAGGAGCAATTTCCTGCGGACAATATGCTATAGAGGGCACGCGCTAGAACAGAACTGTCACGAGATTGCTGGTTAAATATCAAGACCTGATTCTTGCCATTTCCTCCATCCAGAGCATTCCTGGTGTACGGCTGCGAAGAGAACCATCTCCCCGTGGCTTCAATGCTTTCTGGCGTATGGCCTCCGTCAATGTGCCAGGCAACATTCTTCTCTCGCCTGACCTCACACCTTCCGGCCAAGCGGGTATTTTCCAGGCCTCGTAGAATTGGCTCTGTTAGAGGCTCCCCGTTAGCATACGATGGCACATCCGCAACGCCTCTTGCTCTTAAAAACGAAGTTGAGATGGCCACCGCCAGTTCCGCATTCTTATATTGAAAATCGCCCGACAAGCCCAATTGAACTTTTCCAGGTGCTAGCTCCGGATGCCCTGAGGCAACTTCCACTTCGACTCCCTTCTCTTCTCCTCTCCGCTTCAAAACATCCAAAGCCGCTTCTGGCTGCGGCGCGGTATAGGCTATCGATCCGGGCTTAATAATTCCAGCTTTATGCCAGGCGATCTGTTCGATTGAATCACCTAGCAGCTCAACGTGATCAATCCCCAAGCTCGAAATACCTGCAACAATAGGTTTATCCAAAATATTTGTACTATCATACTCCCCTCCAATCCCACACTCTATAATGGCGGCATCCACACCTTCTCTCAGGTACGTGTGCCATGCCATAAGCGTAAGGTACCGGAAGTAGATGGGCTTTCCGGCCGGGTCGGTGGGGTCCATGCCACTTTTTCGCGCAGATTCTTCCAATCGATCCCATATTTCGAAGAAGTATTTAGCAAATTGCTCCTCAGAGAGCGGTGTGTTATTAATTTGTATCCGTTCGCGGACGAATCGAAGGTGTGGGGATGTGTAAAGGCCGATTTTGCTGATTTTCGGCTCGGAGGACGACTCGACGCCCTGGGAAGTCTGTAGGTGGGCGTACTGAGAAAGAATCGAAGAGATGAAAGCGCATGTCGAGCCCTTGCCTTTCGTCCCCGCGATATGGATTAGATTCAGCTTGTTAAAGTCCGATGGCTGTCGCGACCGAAGGATGCATAATGTGACGGTTAGTATCTACTCAGTGCCGACGGGATCTGAGCCCGGGAGAGAGACAAGGTCGCATACCTTGTATCCAACCTTTTGACACCATTCTACCATCTCAGTCATGGCTTGCTCATTCATCCGTCCTCCCGATTTGCGGATCTTCTGGACAATCGAGTAATTCGACTGAAGCGAATTGAGCGCGACGATAGCATCCTAGATCCGAGACCTGAAGTCAGTCAAGACATCTCAATTGAAAAGTAAGAATCTTAATTTTGCAAAGATCATGGCAAACATTATATGTGCGCCCCATTTTGGAGAAGTTCCGGACTGTGAAGGAGTGCAAATGGTTGTATCTGATCAGCGCTGTCGGCCTCCAAAAAGGCTGGTACATTCCAGTGGGGTTTTGAAAGGCCAGTGTTAGATTTAACCAGACTATAGAATCAATTGACCCATCCTATAATCCAGGAACTAGAAAATGATAAAGACCCCGTGGGACAAGCTGTAGCGGGGTTTCGTGGGAAAGGGACATGCTAATACCGGTAGAGTACAGAGTAGAGAGGTCTGGTAAATAACCATTTTTGGTTCCAACCAGGCACAAGCTAAAAGTTTTGCATACATCAGAGGGAACATGGAGATACTACCGACCACACAGACTGTCTTCTATTAATATAAAGTTGAGCACAAATAAAGAGAACATTCACATATCTCACAATATAAACTGAGCTCTGCTTCGGTGAAGTTAATACTATTATGATTAGTTCCTGGAAAAAGGGTGTAGGCTAGTTAAAATAGGTATATACTCTTGTGAATTGTGACAGTGCACTCCTTGGAAAACAGGAAGATAGGGTTAAAGACCCAAAAGAAGTGGTTGTCACATAATATATTATCATGACCAAAGAACACAAAGGGGTACAGTGAAAAATACGCCCTTGAAGAAGCTCAGAAAATACCCTGTGAACAACGAGCAGATGCTATTCAATTCGCTTTTTCCCTTCCTCCATATAGCCAAGGCGGACATTGCTGAACCCACGCTGATGGCGAGCGGCGGGTATGAATCGTCCAATGACTCTGTCTGAATGTGCTCTGTGTAATGCATCTTGATAACCATCAACTGCTGCCGTGGGAGTGTTGAGCTTTGGCCAGTTAACCTACAAGTTGTTCATGATTAGCCTACATCCTCTTAGGATCATCATACTTGGATCATGACTCACATAAAGCATGCCGTGGGAATAGATAAACCTTAGACACCAAGCAGCCACAGCCATCCAGAAAATGAGGAATAGCCTTATTGGCCAAGCGGCAGAATCAGGGAGCCTGCGACTAAAGATTGCAACAAGAACCATGAAAACACTTGCCGCAAGAATATATGGAATTGCTTGGATGATAATCGGCCTTCGATCCACGAACACAAGTCTGTTGCTTGAGGACGACGAAGGCAGATAGGTGCCAAGAAAGATATCAAAGGCATCTTGGCGGGGGCCATCGCGGAAATTGTTACGGATGTACCTCGTCAAGGAATTGTTCCCATCGAGAAGGATGCCAGCTTTTGTTCTCTCGCCGGTGCGAGTAAAATCAGTTTTCAGGGCACCTGTTCCAGAATACGATTTCGAGACAACATCTGCGTTGTCCGCCCACATGTTTCGGAACATGAACTCAAACTCCGGATCATCACTGGCAGATTCTCCCGGTTGTAGAACACCAGCATCAATCAATTGACGGGTCGCAGTCCAGCGACCCAGCATGCTCTGCACAACGTTGGTGCGATCCAAGCAATCCATACAGTTCGTTCGGACCACACTAGACTGCAGGAGTCGAATATCAAGCGGGCCGGATGGATCACCCAACGATTCGACACCGCTAAAATATTGGCCTCGCATTAATCCGTCTGTAAGACGGTTCAACAAAAGCTCCGCTCGATGCCACTTTAAGCCCTTTGTTTCATTGTGAAAGTCGAAATAAACATAATGGAGCCTGTCCATCTCTTGTTTTCTGATTGATGAATCAACCGTGTGCAACTTTTCTGATGACAACGGATCTGACTCAGTAGACTCGGAGGATGCGGTTATCAGGGTGCGAACTAGATGCTCGTACGCCTTTTTGACCTTCTCCTCTCTTCCTTTGTGATTAACCAGGTTCACAAGATAGTTTTCTCCGTAAATTCTAATTTGCTCCGAGAAATGCTGGCGTGCGGCAGAGATGGCAGTATCAACACTGCGGATCAGGAGCCGTGGAATGTAAAAAAGGTTGTTAATTTCAGACCAGTAGACCGGGACGCTACCTCTTGTTTGCACAAACGACAAGACATGCAAATCTTTACCGGCAGCACTCCTAAGCTGGCCATTTTGCATGCCGGATCCGCCAGCAAAACCAGGGAGTCCTCCAGCTGAGTCGTTGAGGATTATAATCTGTTCTGTTTCATTGTAATTCGAGACATTGCCATGTTCATCTATTCCACGGGAGAAGTATCTGGTGCCACCGCGATGCCTGGAGCGTCTGGTGATCAAGGCGAAAGTGAAGGGCGTTGACTTGACTTTTGTGGGTGTTATGCGCAACATTCCATACATAACAGGCAATATATACGGATCCACATCTGACAGCTGGCCGTATCGGATGCCGGTCCCATCAGATAGACCCGACCTGAAATCTATCAAGTCTGTCTGGATGAAACGATTCCAGAAAAAGCGGTCGTCCGCTCGCTTCCATAATGGGGCCGATGGATCGCTGTGGGACTGGCGCTGGAAACTATTGGTGATATCCAACGAGTAGGAGAAGTATATGGGGCTGTTTTGCAAAAATTGCTTGAGCAAGGACAGGTATGTATCTTCGTCAGGGTCGTGGAGCGGTCGTTCGCGAAGTGGGAGGAATTCGGTAGAGACAACATTGTACACCATGTGGCCTCTCAACCTTCCCATCGGACGGGCCTTGGTTATGATGATGATATACTTATCTGTAAATAGTTAGCGCATGGGGAGTATAGCAGAAGGCTCGGTTCTACCTAGTTTCAATTTGATAATTCCCAAAATGCCGGCTATGCTTGACACCCGCTTGGCTCCTTGCACCGACACATTGTCCAGCCGCAGCTCGCCTGACGGTCTCTCAACGACAAGTGTGGGTGCCGACGTCGATGATGCCGATCTGAACGCATAATGTAGAGGAGAGACCAGCAGATTAATGTCACGGTAAGGGAGAACGGGTGCCATTGCCAACAGAGGTTTCGCGTTCTTTTCGAGGAACTTGTGAGGAAAGTAGTTTCTTGGTGGAAGGAATTGAAAGGCAACTCAAATCATATTCAACGATTCAAGCTCTAAGAAAGTATGTAAATATGTGCAGCTCTTAATCATGCGACAAAGACTTTTCTCTCTTTCTTTTTTATTTTATTTTATTCTATTATTTTTTTGGGGGGAGAGCTGTGTCTTCACGAGAGTTGGCAACAACAAAAGAAAGCAAAACTGCCTGGAGGCCCCCAGGAGCGCATTTGCAGCAAAGTGGCTTATCGGAAAGGGGGAAGCTGATAGGGCCTTGTGGACACAGCGATCTCCGGTAAACCCACACAGGGCTTGGCGGGCCCAGGCTCCCAGAGCCCGTGCTCCCGGCGTTGTTGCACCGTGGCCTTACCAATAGGTGCGTTTCCATAGTGGCGCCCTGGGTTTTCCCTGTGGTTGGCTGGGGCGGAAGCTGCACTTTTGGTTCGTCATCCTCAGAACTTGCAACTGATGAATGACAACACCATCTCCATCCCAGTCAACATCGACAGGCCGCCGAACAGGTACGAGCAAGCCCAAGCGCCTTGACATCGGATATTCTACGGACCACCTTTTTATACCCTTATTTTCCGGTGCTTTACTTTTCCCGATTTCCCTTTCCGTTTGAACTCCAGATCGTCCGCGAAGATGGCCGCGAGAGCACCCGTTGGAGGCCGACCCGGCGCCAGATTCGCTCAGTTCAAACTTGTTCTCCTTGGTATGGTTTTCTTTGGCCCCTTTGATGCTATGTGAGCTGACGGTCATAACCTTTGATAGGGGAGTCTGCTGTTGGAAAGGTGGAGTTGTTCCCGTCTCCGCATCTCCTGCAATCATGCTAACTGCTGCCTGCCAGAGCTCTCTAGTCTTGCGCTTTGTGAAGGTGAGCGATGGATATCTGTTTCCTCGACGCTTGAGGGCTCCTACTGCGGATGAACACATTGTATGCTAAGCCTTTTTTCTAGGATCAATTCGATGATTATCGGGAATCGACCATCGGCGCGGCTTTCTTGACCCAGACCATTTCACTCGATGAGAACACCACCGTGAAATTCGAAATATGGGATACTGCTGGCCAGGAAAGATACAAGTCGTTGGCCCCGATGTACTATCGCAATGCAAACTGCGCAGTTGTAGTCTATGATATTACCCAAGCGGTACTTATCTACCCTGTTCCCCGCTACGCTTCCCCAAGTTGCTGACCGATCGCTTGTTGATGTAGTCTTCCCTCGACAAAGCAAAATCATGGGTGAAGGAGCTCCAACGACAGGCAAACGAAAATATCATCATTGCTTTGGCCGGAAACAAACTTGATCTTGTGACAGATAGCCCAGATAAACGCGCTGTTCAAACCGCTGATGCTGAGGCTTATGCGCGCGAGGCTGGGTTACTCTTCTTCGAGACATCAGCAAAAACGTCAACTAATGTGAGAGAACTATTCACTGCCATCGCAAAGAAACTGCCCCTGGATCAAGCGGGCCCACGGAATCTTCGATCGAACCCTCGCCCAGGAGTAGATTTACGACCGGAATCCGCCAATACCCAAGCTGGAGGATGCAATTGCTAGATCGGTGACCAGGTTGTAGTTCGCAATGCACTTCGTTTCACGTCTCCCCATCCACCTCCGGACGTATCTATATTCCCTCAAGTACCTTTACAATATGGCAACTTGGATTTACTAGCAAGCCTTCCAAGAGGTGCTGGGGCTATTTTGAAGGGGGGAGAATCTGTTTCGGCGCACCCAACCATTTTCTTGCACCATGTGTGTGCTTCAGTGCTACCCGCTCTTCGCTCCCATCAGTCCCTAATACTATCCCAGTCTATTTGGCGCTTGAGAACCTTTAGCATTTATCGCATTCTCACTAGACCCTTGTCTAAATGGCGCCTTACTCCATGCCTGTGATTTATGTCCTGTTCCTGCTTCGGTGTTTTTTGGGGGGGACTTACTGGTCTAATGTTCTTCATTCTATTTTCTTATGAATGTGATTGCCTATTCTTTTGTGCTTTTCCAGAGGTTGTCAGATTTGGGCGCAGGATTTGTAGCTTGTCGTGTTTCTTCTACCACTTTTTAATAGAACAAGTGTCCACTAAGATGGAAGAAGCTTCGGTTCCCTGATCCCAACCTAAATTGAAGCCTTTGAGCTGCTCGGATGAGCCGACGCACTACGGATCAATGCCCAACAAATAACTCCGCAGCCTTGACAGAGCCATTCTGATGCATTCAGGGGAATGGATTAGCCATGCTCCGGCAGATCCTTCAGGGTAACGCCCAAGCTCTCCTGAACATCACACTGGAACAACCAGCCAGCGTCAGACCTAACCCTTCTTCGCCTCTGGGATTTCACAGCCGTAGCCCCATTTGTATAGGACATTTAAAAGCAATGGAGCCCGGAAAGGCGAGGACAAGTGCTTCGCCGCCATAGGTTAGAATGGTGGTGTGACATAGAGCGTGTAACAGGGAAAGGAAGAATTCTCGCGGCTTTGAAGTAGCTCCATCCATGGGGAGCCTTCAAAACCGCCCCTTGCAAGGAACCAACTTCCCAGGAGTCTGTATTTCCTGAGAAAACAATATTTTGCGGCCTTCGGCAGAAATCTAATCCAAATATCAGTGCTGCGCTTATGGTTGTCCCAGAAGTTACCGTGACTTGGGGTACCCAGTGTTCCACCCCAGCGATGATCTCAATGTGAGATAGCCATCTCAGATTGTATCAGCTGTGGCATTGTTGGAGGCGATAAGGTATTCCCATGGTGGCATTACCCCGAGGAATATACTGATTGATAGCCGCTATTACATTAAACTAAGGAATTTTGGGGAGACTGTCCTCACAGGGGACTAGTCACAGCGTGGTGCACAGCCTTTACGTTCTATTTGCTTTGAGGATAGGCGACCGTCGAAGCGAGCAGTATTTATGCCATTGGGCGGACACTTTACTATCTTCATGGATATACTCCCAGCGACTGGGTTGGATCAGATACAGCTGGGACCATCCGCAACCTTTCCTTTCCGGCCGTGGGTGACCCGGCACCTCCAATACAATTCCATCTCTCACTCGACTCCGACATGCAGAGCCTTTTCTCGACACGGGTTTCGTAGAGTTAACTTCTTGTTACTCTCTGTGTATGTGTCCCCACGATATAGGGGTGTCGTGTGCCTTTCCGAGTCTTCTTCGTTCACAGACGTAGGAGGCCTAAATGTTACGTGGTGCTTTTCATGGAATCAAGGCTTAGCTGAAATTTTGATAGAAACTGTACTTCATACATACGACTAATTCTACTCCGTACTAATCACTGGTAACCATTGCCGTGTCCATAAGTTGAAGAGAAGTGTGTAGCCCATCGAGTCCATGAATGGGACAACGATTTAGTCATTTTCCAGGCAGCATGAACAATCCAGCTCTCAGACGATACCATATTTTGGTCCGTATGTCTCTCTTTCGCAATAAATGAGGTTGCTGTATGAGACCGGAATATAGATCCCTTTTTGCCGCATTTGACTTGTTGTCTCGCACATTCATGAGCTAATGGAGGTTCGGCGGATGGGTTGGAGTTGGGTCCCAGAAACGCTAAATTTTCGTGGACAGAAAACACCCGCTTCCATCTGGGCATTATTCCGAACCTCCCAAGTTCAACTCTCCGACGCCGACAGTTTACACCCCATCAACAAGCCTCTTGCGGGCAAATCGCGGCGCCATGATACGCTCTTCAATTGCGCCGAGCCGTCAGCTGCTTTCACCCACCACCGGCCGCCAATGGCTCCAATCTTCGCGGGTCCGAGGAGGACTTGTTGGCAAGGTAGTTCATGCTCGCCCTCTCTGCCGGCAAAGGAGGCTGTTGGCCATTGCCTTGTGAATTATTTCGTCATGCTAAGTACTTCTACAGAAACATTATTCTAGAACGAGAAAAGCTCCGGTTATTTCCAAGGCGATTCCTACCCTTGATGGTGTCGTGTTGCCGGTACGGGGAAACAATGCATTCACGACGAGCGCAATACTCGCAAACGATTCCCACGTTCGATCACCCCCATCTCCATCGTCAGAATCGGCAATTGCGCCTGAGGGCGTGCCGCGGCCACCACAGTCTCACCCCGTTCAAACTTCGCCCGGTTCTTCTGTAGACGGCCGTGCTCAACCTCCCCCGGAGACAAACACGCCACCGCCCCCTCCGCCTCCTGCACCCAAAAAAGGTGGAAGGTTCAGACGGTCCTTGATCTATCTAATCTTTACTACTGGACTCGCCTATGCCGGAGGTATCTGGCTTTCTCTTACATCCGATAACTTCCATGACTTCTTTACCGAATATGTCCCGTATGGTGAGGAGGCTGTGTTATATGTGGAAGAACAGGATTTCCGTCGCCGGTTCCCCAACGCTGCCCGACAAATCACCCGGCGTGTGACAGGACCTCGGGAAGAGGGACAAAATGTGACTATCCCCGGCAAGAGTGGGCTCTCATGGAAGGTCTCTGAGGAAGAGAGCGAGGCCAAAGAAGCAGGAAGCGATGTGTCTCGGAAAGGCAAACACATGAGCGCAACGGAGGTCAACAAGGAAAAGACTGCTGCCGTTGAGCAAGTCAAAGCTAAGAAAGAGGCCGCACCTGCAATCAAGAAGGAAACCACACCGGCTGAAAGCAAGAAACCAGCTCTGGAAGAAGCTAGGTCCCCGGCTTTGCCAACTGCTAGTCCCGTTCAGCCTCTTTCCATCGCCATCGAGGACGAACCTACGGTTCAGGAGCTTATGAGGATCGTAAATGATCTCATTTCTGTAGTAAATGCTGATGAGTCATCTTCTCGGTTTACATCTACGCTTTCAAAGGCAAAGGCGGATTTCGAAAAGCTTGGGGAACGTATCATTGCGGCAAAACAAGAGTCTTATAAGTTTGCCCAAGAGGAGATTGAAAAAGCTCGAGCAGATATGGAAAAATCCGCCAATGAGTTGATTCGGCGCATCGACGAAGTCCGTGCTGACGATGCTGCCCAGTTCCGTGAGGAATATGAGGCCGAACGTGAGAGATTAGCCCGTGCCTACCAAGAAAAGATAAAGACCGAACTTCAGAGAGTTCAAGAGGTCTCTGAGCAAAGGCTCCGGAACGAGCTCGTCGAGCAGGCGATAGAATTAAACCGCAAGTTCCTCAGTGATGTGAGATCCCTGGTCGAGAATGAGCGAGAAGGACGTCTCAGCAAACTTTCCGAACTGACAGCAAACGTGGGCGAACTTGAGAGGCTGACCGCGGAATGGAACAGCGTTGTTGATACTAACTTAACGACGCAGCAACTTCAAGTTGCAGTGGACGCTGTTCGCAGCGCCCTCGAAAACTCTGACATTCCCAGACCGTTTATTAATGAGCTTGTTGCTGTGAAAGAACTCGCTGCTGGTGACCCAGTTGTTGATGCTGCTATCTCGTCGATCAGCCCCGTTGCCTATCAACGCGGTATCCCATCCTCTGCTCAGATTATCGAAAGATTTAGACGTTTAGCTACCGAGGTCCGCAAGGCAAGTCTTTTGCCTGAGAATGCTGGTATCGCAAGCCACGCAGCTAGCTACATGATGAGCAAGGTCATGTTCAAAAAGCAGGGCTCAGAGGAAGGGGATGATGTAGAAAGCATTCTCACTCGAACTGAGACCCTTCTCGAAGAGGGTAGACTCGATGATGCCGCACGTGAAATGAACTCATTGCAAGGATGGTCCAAGATACTGAGCAAGGATTGGCTCGCGGATGTGAGAAGGGTTTTGGAGGTTAATCAGGCTCTTGAGGTAAGATATCGCTCTACATGCACCACTCCAATCAATACATGCGGAACTAATGCTGACTGATCCGATATGTAGCTTATTGAAACCGAAGCTCGTCTCCGGTGCCTTCAGGTGGAATAGGCGATTTAGTCTCGCCAGTTTCCCGCCTTTGTATTGTAAACCTACCGATCCTTCCCTGCAATTTCCTAGATAAAAGATGTTTAGACCTCGAATCTTGCAATGAATTCCTTGTAAAATACACTGATCTGGTACCCTAGTGCTGCGCCTTGTTTGGACGTTTGGACTGTTTGCTCTCCATCGTTGTTTGTCATGTTTGCACCCGATCGTTGGCGCTGTTTCTACGCACGGACCTGCAAGCCACGTAGACAAGACATCACTTCATCCGACAAGGATCAGGAGAATGATGAGAGCTTGCAGGACGCTGCGAATCTGCTCCTAGGACCCCAGCCCTCCTACAATAGACACTCATACTACAGAATATACAGCTAAGCCCCTGCTGTCATATCACAGCATTTGTAGATGCTGCATGAGATTTGCTCACCCATCATGACCACGTGTCTGCTTGTGACAACGATAGGCAAGGAGCATGTATGAATGAGAAGCAAAGCCCACACCGATGTTCACCTCAAGCAGCCAGCCTGCCAGGGGACAACATGAAATCTACACTCCGTCATAGCTTTGATATGCCAATTGAGGATGAATCCGCACGCAGGACAGGTAGTCCCTTGGAACGTCGACCGTCACAAAGAAGACATAGAAATCAAGGCAGCAGCAGCTTTCGACTAGGGTCAGCCTTCAGCACTGCCAGAAGTTTGAATCCCAGCCCCCAAGCTAGCCGGCAAACAGAGCATCGTCAAGCAAGCAAGCGACCTAGCAACGAGCCCCAGTTGCTGGTTAAAAAGAGACAACCCCAGGGATGGGGAGGCCAGCCCAGCGCACAGCATGAAACCTCACTTAGCCACCCGCATGGCCATCCAGATGCAGGCCAGTCAGTTAATGCGGGTAGTTCCCAGGATGGAGACAAAGCGAGCAGCAGTACCCCCTCGGAACCCGGACTATCGAACAGTGGTCGTCCCCATGGCTCGACTTTGATAGGACTTGATACGGATCCAGCCCAGATTGTCAACCTTGCACTTAGTCTAGGCGAGTCTCGCCGGCGAACGATGGGCGGACGAACCGTGTCCGGAGGCATTCCGCGTGATAGACGTTTGTCAGCGTGTAGCCCGGTACCCGAGACCCGAATTCTGCCGCCACGAGACGACGACAGACAGTCAAAACGCCAAGGTTCAACGTCGCGCTCGTTGCTGCCAGCTCCGTTTCTCGACCGTGGGAGTTGCGAGTTGGAATTCTCCGAGCTATCTGCGGGGACAATTGCGAGAGCGGACAAAGCGAGGCAACATTTTGAGCTCTTTGCTGAGTATTTACGTTTACTCACTTCTCTCCCCCCGCTGCAGTCCTCGACGAGTCTTACGAAGCAAGGAGACCCATCTGCTGGTCTTAGGTCTTTCGCCCGAGGAAGAGTCTATAACCCTCTCCAATACATACGCAATCGGAAAGTGAGGTTTCGCGAAAGGACCGCGATTAATTCAGAGGAAGAGGGCTGGGAGAATGTCGATAGAGTCCGAAACTGGGTGGATGGTGTGGTTAGTGCTCTTGATGAAGGGGAATACCAGCCTACCGAGTGTGTTCAATTACCCCCACTCAATACTCCCGCTGGGACCTCAGAGGAACCCCAGGAGTCATTTTCAAGCCCTGGCCGCATAAACACCAACGATACTACGAAACCACGTCGCCCTCGGATGGACTGGGTCTTCACCCCGGCCGATCTATTGGCCGATGCAGCTTGGGTTGAGGCCGGCCGGAATAAGCTTAAACTCGAAGATAAAGATGGAAATAAAGTGTTTCCCGCGGATACCAAATTAAAATCCATCCAATTGACATCACATGGTCCTTCGCCAGAGCTCCGTCCGACTGGTATATCATACGACCCAGTTTGCTCCACCGGACGGTTACGAAGTTTTACATCTATCGGATCCAGAGGATCATCCAATATAAATAGAGGCCGGCGAATACAGAGATTTGCGCACTCTATCCATCTTACGCCCCGCCACAGCCATCCTAGGGATAACAGCAAATCAGGCTGGCGACATGCTTTGAGTCGGTCGAGGAGCTCTTCCGGATCCTTGCAAAATAAGGATGACCATAGTTATTTCATCGAGGATTTCACAGGACGCGAGGATACTCCTTGCCGACAAAATGTGATGGATGGCTTGCTGCCTCCTCTGGATACCAACATGAGCGAATCAAAATCTCCACTATCTCACCACCGCTACGCGGGATCTATTTCCTCCGCCGATTATAATTCCGACAAAGCCATCCTACGTGCGTCCTTCGAAGACGATGACGTAGTCAGACGGACGCCTTCTGAAAAACCGATGTTTCCGAGTATAACGGCTAATCTCTCTCCTTCAGTAAGTCGAGAGGCTTCACCGAGTAGACGACACCACTTGTCACCTCGCGCCTCCCTTGATCGTCAAAAAACCAAGAAGCAGAAGACCAATGTCGATTTGCCATACTCCCCTGGTGATCCGTTCCGTGTTGGAGCGACATCAAGTTTAGAACTAGAACGAGTCGGATCTCCTGGGCCAACTTTTCCAACACAATTTTCTCGCCATGGAACACACAGTTCGCCTGAAGGAGGCAAAGGTGGAAAAGAGCCGGATCAAAAGCGACGTGGGCTATTCAAAGGTGGCAGGATTGCTGAATTGGTAGGGAACGAGGTGTCTAAGGTTGGCGACTTGATTCGGAAAAAAGATCCTTCCAGTCATTCACGCCAGTCTTCATCCGCATCTAGCGTTTCCGAATACGTAGATGCCGATGATGATACTGGTCATAGCAAACGAAGACTGAAACTGAGATTGACTCGACTCCCAACGCAAGACCAGACACCTGAACTTTCAAAGCATAGTATTCCTCACCTTCCCACCTTCACATCATCTCTGAAACATGGCGCTATGTCTCCCGGATCCACGCCACCCAGTGTCCCAAATGGTAGTTCGCCGCCAAAGCCGGATGCGCTAGAGGATTTTAGTCAACCAGGGCCCGCCGGAAGGATGAAAAGTCCCGATACTGGACTATTAATTGATCATAAAGAAAGCTTCTCGTCTGGCCAAAATTCGAAGTTGCGGAAGGAAACGCCCCATCTGCCACAAAAGGATGATAATACTCCCGTCTATAACGTCGCATTTCCTGCGCCAAGCAGGCCCAAACTGTCCGAAGCTACTCGTAACTGGAGTCTTTCATCCCACAGCATTCCGAAATACTCCCAGTCCCATCGCATCAGCAAAGCCGAGATCGTCCGTGTCCGAGCCCATCTGCTCTCTACAGGCGTAAAGGCCCAAGAAATATGTCGACATGCCAACACACCTCCATCAGCGTTTACTTTCAACCCACTTTATACTGGGTCCCCTGACGACCGACTTAACCCTTTGCCGTATATAGGGGACCAGAAACTAGCCACAGAAGCCAGTAAAAAATTACTAACAGCCTTCGATGACAGGGTTAGTCATGTCCAAAGCTCGATCATCAAATTCTCGGAATCGGATCTCCCAAGCTTAACCCGTGACCTTGACTGCTTGGACCGACTAATTACTTCATCTCTCAACTGTCGTCTTCGTGGAGTGAGCACTGAAGCGGAACATCTCACTGGCCAGCTTGCAACCACAAGTACTCTGGCCATCAAGCAGCTGCACGATGCATTGGACAAAGGAATCCGCAAGCGAAATCGCAGATTTCGCTGGGTTAGCCGGGTAGGCTATGTGCTTCTTGAGTGGGTGCTCGTTGGGGTGATGTGGTGGGTTTGGACTATCGTGATGATGTGGAAGCTTCTCAGGGGTATCTGGAGAGGCAGTGTAAGTGGCATTCGATGGATTCTTTGGCTTTGAAGTCCATCAGAGTAATGTCGAAAGTTGAGGCATATCCCTTGAAGCAAACTCTCAAAGGACCATGTTAGAGATCGCTTTGTGTTTTCTTTCCCTCTCAGAGCCCCATTTTTCTCCAGACTTCCTTTCTTGCGCAGTACTGCTATAGATACCCTCATAAAGCATCCCCTTATCACTTTATTCTGCCCTATAATCTTACTTTGATGTTACCAGATGATAATGGTGCCGATCCAGTTTTGCGGCAACTTTCCCCCTATCAGTTCATTAACCAAGGACTTATAACCTTTCCTTTCTACCCTCATAACAGTTACAGTTTATATCATGGCCTGAAAGATCACATTCATTATATCCTTTGCTATATGCCTCACCATGCATGCCTCCTTTGCCAGGCCGGCAGGTCCCAGACTTAACACCATTTTAACTGCACAAACTTCCTTACATCTATCAAGTACAAAGCATGACAAAGTGATTGCTTCACGCAAACACAATATATTTCCACGTTTGAATATCACATGCAAAGGGATGTTCCTAGCAATGTGCTCACTAAGTGAGACATACAAAGGGTGATGAACTGTTCCTTCATCTCAGTTCAAAAGCCAATATCTGTTTCCTCAACAGAAATCAAGCTGTCTTTCAACTATTCGAACTCGAAACATTTTAGACCTGTCCGCTTTATCCATTACACCATCTTATCTCTAGGTCCTTTTCTTTCCTTTTTTTTTTTTTTGCTTTTTTTTTTACAGTACAAGGCAGCATTGGCCTATTTACACACTCAGCACGACATCCAGAGCTATAACGGGCCCTCATACGATTGAAATAACGCTAATTTGCATACTACTTATAAGTGATGCCCAATCTGGAAGACACTAAAGGCCGGGATATGTTGAAGCACGCCTTTAAAAACCCCTTTTCATGGCTGTCAAAGTCAACGGGTTCACAGGAGCCTAAGAGCGCTAAATGTGAGCCTCTCACCTCTGACAATGCTATCTTTACATGGAAAACTTATCAATCCTAGCGGCAGATCAAACTAACGCCAACGAGATGCCAAGTGTTTCCAATCAAGGCATGGCATCTAGCCAAAGTCCAGCTCCTCCACCGGTTCACCGGGCTTTTGACGACCAGGAAATTCCTCCTCCTTCATGGCAGCTTATTGACCGGCTAGTTAGAGGTGGTGTATACCTTGAAATCGAAAACATCAACTCCCGAGAGAGAGCACGAGTCCGCGGACTTGTAGCAGAAAAAATCGATAGCGGGATGTCTGGCACAGAGATAGGAAGGTTCATCGTTGCGCAATTCCGACAAAATGATCAAGGGCTCGGCCATATCATCACACAGATGGCAGACAGGCAATTCTCATACACAGACATTGCACTTGCTACCATGGAGATCCTTGGCCTGATAGACTTGAGAGAAGATCTTCCAGGACTCCCTCGGCAGCCGATTTTAGGTGGAGAACGTCTTTACTACGCGCGTGAAGTTGCCCAGCAAAACCAGCAAGTTCCGAGCACGGCAGCTCATGACTTGACAATATGCCAAAGGAGAGGAGGATCTCGACCACATCTTCCACTACGTACCAACCACACGAGACTCGCGACTGGGGAAGGAAGACGAAATATGACCGCTGCTTCCATTCGATCTGTGCAGCCCGCAACCTACGATGAAGATCCCCCGCTGCTACGCCCTGCTACTCTCGAACGAATTAGGCGAGGACACCCATGATTCGAAGCTGGGTTTTGGGTGTACTACGAGCTTCTTGACTTTTCTTATTCTAACCTCATTGCCCACGTCTTTTCAGTTTATATTTTACTTAATCTCTTATCTCTTCATCTTTGGTTTTGCAACTACAATTTGTCCAGCTTCGATACCCTTGTGAGATACCCGCAAGCATTGTTTACTCTTAATGATAATAGTGTCCTACTCTTATCTATCTTTAATTGTGGGCTCTACTCTAGATGGACCTTGATTCTCAGGAGCCTTGCCTTTGTACACTGGTTAGTACATAAGCTGTGCTTTAACATGCTTAATATATAGTGGCTAATATAGAACCTAATATAAAGAGCCCAAGATAGTGGTTCCACTCCCTCAGGATCAAATCCTCAGAGGCCCTCATTGTAGACCAATGTTTATGCATTAGAATGCCATAAATCCTCTCCTTTGGGACTCGAAGCTGAACCGGTGCACATCATGTAGGCTTGCTACCCCATAGAAACCTCCTTCTCCCTCAACCACCAGAAATTGGCATGAGACAGGGCACTTAAAGAGGACTGATATTTCGGATACCTAGCTCCTATCTAAAGATCAAATTTGTAGAGGACCACTCAGCCGCTTCTTTGCCCCTATCTAAGAGGCCATGGTAACCCGTAAACCCCCCATTTCATCCAAGACAGTATGTAGGAAGCAGAGCAGCTCTTGGAGGGAAGCAAAAATACCCAGCTCATGTGAAAGGGTAAACAAGGTGTAACGCGGTAGGATTCGTGAGCAACAGAACAACGGCATGTCCCGTGCCAGTTAGTATTTCCTCTGAACGCCTCCTTAACAAGTGAAAATAATCTCCTCCTTTCATCTGCAGGAAACCTGCCCGAGAACATCTCCTTATCACTGCCCTAACTGCATCTTCTCTCACCCTTCTACCTCCATCCTCTCTCTCTGTCTTCCAGCATCAAAGCCTGGCCCCTAAAATCTCGGGAAGATACCTGCTTCACCAGGACATACGCCATGCAAGCTACCTCTAGCAAAGAAGCGATCGGCCAAGAGAGCAAAAACAGGCCTCAGTCCCTCCGCCATTTCGAAACAGCTGGGAAGAAACTCAAAGTCGAGAACCTCAGAACCATCCTCAATCGAATCTTTAGGCTGCAAACGAACCGTTTGCGTGCCACCTCTGAGACTGGAGACTCTCGAGACTTTCAAAAACTGGTAGCAACATTCAAAAAGCAGAAGTGTTGCTCCCTCAAAAGAATCGTCAAAAAGATGCGCAAACGTGCTGTTCCTGAGCCTCTAGTAAAGCTTCGACCAACTCAGGGTCCTACCAACAACATGAACGACGAGAATGACGATGAACCCCCTCTGCTTGCATTGTGTTCTCACACATCCACGCAAGATGAAAGAGACAGACTCCGCAAAAAGCACGAACTCAAACACCATGAGCGACACCAACAGCGCCAGCGCCAGCAGGAAGAGCGTGACAACGTCAACCCCGCAACTGAAGAGCAAGTGGTATCGCTGGCACGCCGAGAGCAAGAAGCCCCGAATCCTTTCATCACCAGCCCCGTTCTCGTCCCTGCAATCGAAGAACCTGAACTTCAAGTTTGGTCCAAGGGCGTAAACAAAAGGCCATATCGTTCGGCGGATCCTACAATGCTCAACCCGACCTGGGCGCCGAAGAGAGATTCTCCGAGCCCTCTGTGGCCTCTGTGCCCTCCAAGACGCTCCGCCTCGCGAAGACCAAGGAATGGCTGGAGCGAGGAAGATTTTGCGTTCCGAGACCTGCTGCGTAGCATGCTTGACGATGAAACACTAGAACGGGTCCTTAGAGAAGATGCTGCCACAGAAGAGGGAGAAGCTGCTGCTGCTTCAGCAAGCAGCAAAATGGAAAACGAGAAATTAAGAGAAATCATGTATGAAATGGTGGACAATGTAGTTGACAAAACTGTGGATGAAGTTCGCCGCGTGGAAGCAAGAAGCAGGGAGCGGAGGTTGTCAAGGGACAGCGAAGCAGGGAGGAATAAAGTGACAGCTTCACAAGCAAATGGTGAATCGGAGAGCACGGGCAGTCTCACTGCCCTCCACAGTTGTGAGCCAAAAGAGATCAATGAACTGTTGCACGGCCTGCTTAATGACCTCTTGGAAATTGTTATTGCTGATGAGGTAGACCTGAGTGACGATGTTCGCCAAAGGGTTAAGGAAACAGTGTTATTCCGGAAAAGAAAATTATTTGGAACAGAGGAATGAAGTCTCTGGGGGGATGAACTTTGTGATGACGCCGACTAAGCACGCATAGTTAGCAGTTCACCTGGGCTATGAAAAAGTCCATGAGATACTTTCAATAAGTAACATGAGGATGAAAGAAAGCAAGCATGAAAGCCTGATACATATCTAAGGGATATGTTACTAGACCTGGAGTAAAGCCTGTACAATAACATCCTGCATTGCCCAATAACAATAACAAATGTCTCTGTGGCTGCATCCCATGCATGACTCGGACTTCACCCCTTCCTCACGCATAGACTGCTTTATTTTGCTGAATGTGAGCGTGTAAGTGACCGAGTGCCCAAAGCTGACCCGAACCTAGAGCCAGAGCGGCTGCGTGACATGCGGTCAACAAGGGGGCGAAATGAAGTAGGTGAAGGCTCAGATACAGCAGTGCCCAGGACTTGCTTCGAACCAGGTACAATCTTTAATATTTGCGCGCCTCCCTGTGTCTGAGGCGAGCAAGAAGCATCAGCTGCTGCCAAGTCCTGGTTTGGTGACGGGGCTCCAAATACTAGTTTATTTAGAATTTCGGCATTCCGAGCTTGAATGCTGCTTTTATCACCCGGATGCCTCGTTTGTATCAACCCAGCACCTTCTGCGCGGTCTTTTGCATGTGGTGTTAGGGGCGGAAATTTTGTCTGCGACTCGGCTTGCTGCCTTTGCCGAAGAAACTTTTTCCGAAGCCACTGCATTTTCGAAATCTTCACGGGAAAGGCGTTCGGGAGGTTAGGCTCATAATAGACGGGCATAGACTCACAGACATGGCCCACAGGGTCCCCCTTTTCCCTAGGATCCGCAACTATATAGGGTGCATCTCTGCTCATTATAGGGTAATTCAGTTGGGAGTAAAAGCCTAGCGGTATCAAAATGCTACCATTACGGTGCAAAACATCGTTTCCTGCCGCTAAGCTCTCTTTCCGTTTCGGGGGGATGACAACCTGTCCTGTGCTTGGGTTGGTGATGGCCTGGCTTCCATTGCCATACATTGGGTGACACCGAATATATTTGCTGAAGTTCGCCTCTATGGTCACGCAGCAAAGAGGTAAGAATTTGATGGCATTAGTTGAGGTGGGCCAAGTTGTAGTTGCATATCGAGGCTTGAACCCACTCCTGGGTGTGAAAGGGTAAACCGGGGTAGAAGTGTCGATTCTGATACAGGAAGCCCAAAGATCTGGATACAGTCGAAGAACCAGATAAACGTCCCCAAACGCTATCTTAAAGGAGTCTTCGCGTGATTCGTCGTCTTTGCAAGGAACGGTGTCTCCAATGCAAATAACACGGCACCCACTTCGAATCGCGAATCGGTTTCTCGAACCCGGAGAGGCCCTAATATCTCGATACGATTCAAGATATCTCATGCCGACCAGGCGCTCAGTGTCCCATAGCAGCTCTTCTTGCACGACTGGGGGAACAGTCTCCTGTGGCGGGTCGCGAGATGCCGCTAAATTGTGCATGCATTGTGGACATAGACCACCGTTCCCACTTCCAGAATCCAGTGCCTGACGGTGTCTAGCTAGTGGACTAGAGTTACCAGTATTCCTCTTTCTGGGCTGGCCCGACATCTTTTCGGGTTGGATCTGATCTGAATTTGGCAGATTTATAGAGTCTGTGGAGCCACCATGTACTGAGTTTTGGTGAATCGCAACATGGGAGGCAAGCGATACCCCAATAGAGGTCTCTGGGGAATTACTTGCAACTGCTGAGACACCTTGTTGCTCTGAAACTGCCATTGGACTGATAGTGTCGGCTGGAAAATTCGGGAGGGCTAACCTTGGTGAATCCGGTAGTTCGTTGGAAGGCTCTGCTAAACCCTCCTCGAGGTCTGTTCGTCCAACAACTCCACCACCGGAGGGATATCGCAGGTCGATATCGTCACTACGAGACAAACCAGCGCCGTCGCCACCGGTGCCGCCCAGCAGCAAAACCGGAGGACGATGGAAATATATACCCCGGCGCCTGTTCTCTAATAAGGATTGCGCTAGCGAATCTGAGACAGGAGTGCTTCCTTCGCTCTCGAGGAACGTTCTGGCTGGCGGAGTAACCGGCCCAGCGACCCTTGGGGCACAGCTTGGGTGCGAGTCGTCAGAAACATGATTCCGCGCTCTTTCATGATCTGTGACTCCCTGATCCTGGCATGAAGATTCGCTTTCTGACGTGCTGTAGGCCGATTGGGTTGCCAGATCCATGGACAATCGTGGCCACGCACCGAGTTCGTCTGTTGCAGGCTCAGGCTCTCATAAAACCGCTTCTGCGCTTCGGAGAGAAGCGTCTTCAGAGCACCGCGAGTGGAGAGAAGAGGGGATCAAAAGTATATCAGTAAGCTCTGTTGAATGCGAAATGCACGAAATGATCAATACGATTATATAAGGAGGCGAACGGTGCTGGCAACGCAGGAAAAAGAAGGACAAGCGTGCCATCGCACATCTCGGCCATCATCCAGATCGCTCAAAGAAGGCCAACGTCGTGGAAGCGGCGATGGGTGGCCGTCCAGCAGCCGACCGGGAGGCAAGGGCTACTGTGAATCCATTTCACCGGCTGCATCTTCAGAAGCAAAGCCACCAGGAAGATGGCCATGAAGACGAGCGGCCACTCCTACGTTGCGGATGACGATGGAAAAGATGGTCGTTCGGTTGGTGTTGTCTGAGGATTCACCATTATTCAACTGATTCGAGGCCGGCGGCGTCATGGGCCCGAAACCCCGGTTGGCGCCCTGTCGCATACGCCACCGGCGTCGTCCAAAGCCAATCGTTACTTAACTACTCCGTGCAGATGAGATCAAGCGGAGTGCCGTGGAGAAGCGAGCGCCCTTTAGTAAAACTCTCGTATTTAACTAGTGAACATGGATCGATCGCTGGCGAGGTAAACGCAGCAAACCTCGGCTGGATGTCTGATTAGAAAACAAGTCTCACCACTTTTGTCCCCTCAGACACCAACCAGCCACCTCAGCGGCTCGACCCCTCTGTATATACAAGAATATATAAATTACCTGGACTGCTTCATTGCCACCGACGTCGTCGCCCGAGACATGATCAATCACGGCGCGAGGATCAGACTAGTATCTACAATGGCTGCTCCCAAGATTACGCTATACGTCGACGTCGTCAGCCCCTTCGCGTACCTTGCATACTATATCACACGAGTAAGTTGAGGCAAAAGGTTCCGATCCCAGTATCGTGTATTAGAAGCTAATAATACTGCTCTGTAGCATTCACCCGTGTTCGCAAAATGCGAAGTGTCCTATATACCCGTCTTGCTGGGTGGAATCATCAAGGCAACAAATAATAACTCGCCACTATACATCAAAAGTATGGCTCCCCCAGTTGATATGCAGAGTAACACATTGCCTATACTCCGTAATTATATGCTAAACAACCAAATAATATAGACAAAGACAAATGGATCAACGTCGAGAGACTCCGGTGGTCTCGCTATTTCAACGTTCCCGTCACGGAGGGGACAGTCAAGGGATTCCCCATCCAGACGTTGGCGGTAAGAGTTAAACATTTACCTTCTCAGAGTGTATTAATTCTATGTCCAGTATCCAAAAGGAAAAGGATGTAGATCCCGCTTGGAAAAATATGTACGATGATAACGTATTCTGATCGAGTTTTGCAATAGGTGCAACGAGCCCTTTGTTCAGTGGCCGCCGAAACTCCAAGCAAATTAGTGCCCTGCCTTGATGCACTATATAAGTCGCTCTGGGTCGAAGGAAACCCAGATGTCGGTAAGCCAGAAGGCTTCACGCCAATTTTATCGCAGGTGCTGGGGGAGGAGGCCGCTGAAGAGGCCGTTCGAAAGGTATGAACTCAGGGAGAGCAGTCCCTGGGCCTCGAAGCTTAAGCTGACCAGTGATCTCCAAAGTCTACCACGGAAGAAGTGAAGAAAATGCTCCTGGCAAACACCGAAAGAGCTGTCACTTCTGGCGCTTTCGGCCTTCCTTGGATAGAATGCACCAACTCCGAAGGAAAGGTTGAGTCTTTCTTCGGTGTGGACCATCTTGGGCAAGTCGCCGCCTTCCTTGGACTAGAAACATCCTCGGATAGGGGCTTCCGTTGCGTCTTGTAAGTTGCGATGTCCAAATTCGAACTTTTCGCTCAGAGACCGGGCTGCAGTCTTTGGGGTAGTTCTCGGTGCTAGACGAAAGTCCTATATCATAACCTGGTTCATGAGTATTTAAACCATTCTCCGGTTGAAATAGACCATGAATTCTCAGCTTTTTGTTTTTTCAACTCCACTGAAAGCGTAGCTACCTTCCTGACACATGGAAAAGTTTGGTGTCCATTGTTGAGCAACTGAAACATGTGACCGCATTTGCGCAGGCCATAGACGAGTCTTTGGTCCGATTTTCTATTCATGCATATTCGAAGTGCGTGGACGCTCTAAGCAAATCCCATATTGTATAAAACGCTCAAGAGCTAGATCTAGAGCGCAAAGATAGAGCCGTTATAAAATCAATCAAGAGCTTCATTATTCAATGTCCGTTGGCTGAGGCTTGGAGGGCGGAGATGCAATACTAGTGTCATCAGGTCCATCGCCCGGGATGGCATCCGGGATAGAAAGAGGTGTTGAATCAGGAACAGAGAACTCCTGGCTAGACGGCAGAAGTTTATCCTGAGCGGGAGTCTCCTGCAGAAGAGAATGTTAGACGCCGTGAGCAATATGGATGATGTTCACTACCTCAAGTTTTCCGCCATTGACACTCAAGCCTCTCCGGCGGGCGAGCCTCTGTGCAGCCTGCCGTTTCCGTTCTATTTCCATCTCTTCTTCCATTTGCACTTGTTCTTCCTCCCGTTGTAAATCTGCAATGGAAGGAACAGGGAGGGCTGCTTGATCGATCGTATTCACACCAGAAGACGCTTTAGATGATTTCTTGGAGGCAGTGGTATTTCTTCTCGTTCCGCGTCTTCCTTTCCCTTTGCCAGTGTGTCTGGATCCCCCCGAGGTGGAGGTTCCCGATACGGACCTCCGAGGCCAGGCAGATTCGTCTCCAAGGTTGGTGGGTCTTCGTTCAAGTGCCATGGCAAATTCGTCGCTCAGAGGGACTGCATCTTCTTCCTCATCGCCAAGAATAAGATCACCCCGTGAGCTTAGCGAGGTGCTAGTGCCTTGTGACGACTGCGTACTGCTTCTCTGTCTGGTAGCAGCATCTCCACGGTCCGCTTTCTGCGCATTCTCGTCACTTTCCTCGCTACCTTCCAAGAGGGGCTCGTTCTCGAGTGTGTTTCTCTTCAGACCACCAGGGTTCTCCTGCATATCAGCCGCGGACGGCCTGTACCTTATCCCTCGAGCCCCTATTCGCCATGGAAAGCGTTGCAAGAACCCGAGAAACGACGAACTCGGGATCACCGTCGGATCCTGTCTCTCATCGGGCTGTAGGATGGAATTTTTCCTGCGCCCACCACGCGCGCCATAACTCATACGTCGGTTCCTGCGCGGCTGGTCACGACTTCCACTACTCCCCGCAAGTAGTCTGTCCAGCTCATCGTTTCCCCACCCTAGGGGTTGATCACCCATCACATCTTCATCGTAGTCCCAGTCATCGTAAAAGTCGAAATTCAGCTCAGCTCTCCCCCTCGACGCTCCGCGCTTCCGACGACGCAAGACATCGTCTCGGCGGGGGAAGCATGACGCGGTGCATGTGCCTATGCAATCACGGATTGAAGCGAAGCAGGGGGCTAAGTAGTTGTGAGAGAAGGCATATATCTCCTCCTGGGCGGTTTCATTTGCAGACTCGATGTTTTGGGATATCTGGTTGATGGTTTGACGGATTCGAGGGTCTCTTGGGTGCATGGTCACAGGTGATAGCACGGTTTAGGGAGGTGCCAGTGGTCCGTGGCCGGATTAAGAGGGATAAATGGGGTGTGGTGGACGCATTGAATAGGAGTCGAGTATATGTGTGCATCTGAAGCGTGGTTGATAGTGCCTGTCGTGGAGATGGGTGGTTTTGAAACACAAGCCTGACGGGATGTTCCCCAAGCGGCAGTGCGGTCCGCCCAACCCCAGAGTCAACTGGCCGCAAACCCACGAACTCCTGCACGTTACGTCAGACGCCAAGTGGCTTCGCCAAGCCTCGCAAATTGCATGAACCCACCAACCAGAGGCAGTTTATACTTTGCCGAAGAGCATCATTAGGTAAGCAAGGGCTGTAGGTTGCTCGTTGGTCATGAACTTGGTCGTTGATCTCGATCGAGTCGGCTCATCATTGTTAACAGCCTTGTCTGTTCTACTGGATGATACATAGTGCAAAGAGCCAGTGAGCCTCTTCTGGGTGATTGTTGCCAGCAGAAAATCTGGCTCTCAGTGTCTGCTGCGACGCGCTAATCACATGTATCACCACGGCCTGGGCTACAATCCCCTCATGCTAATGCGAAGACCTTGGGTCAATGGTTGTTTTGAGTAAACTGCCTTGTCCGTTGCCATTTTTCCTTACCTCTGTCTTCCATTCTTCATCTTCTTTTTCTCCCTCATTCATCGTCAATAATTTCAGTTTATATTTCTACTTTGCTCAGCCCCAAGGGGCACAAGAAACCTTGGATGCGCGAAAGGAATAGAGTAAACTCTTTTGAGTACAGTTTTTCAAACAAACTTTCATCCAAGAGAATACGGTTAATCTACTCCGTAACCCTGACACGAAACCAAGGGCCAAGTGTTGAGGCTGCTAGATGATTCGACATCTTGTTTATGTATTGTTCCTTCTCTTCATTTTCTCCAGCTTGTATTTTTGTGCACTCTATCTATACAGAGCACCAGCAGCAATATAATATGCAGCTTACCACTTGTTAATCAGTGCTGTCATAAAAAGCGATTGTTGGATTAAGGTTGATCTATCATAAATAGGTCCAACCTTAAAACCAACATGTCCCCTCATTACCGGCCAAACTAAGGCCCAAAACCCTGCTCACAAATGATAAGGACGCTGATACGCGAAATATATGTGACAAATTAAATGTCAGTTTGGTGAGTTCACAGGTGGTAGGCGAGTGAAACCCTAAACTCGACGAGATTCCATGGCTTGGAACTGGGCTGAAGCCCATAAGCCAACCAAACCAGACAATCGAAGGTCTCAAATCTCACTAAGAGGAGTTGAGATCCGGATATGAGTGATCGAGTGAAGGGCAAAGAGAAATACCAGAACAGAGCTCAAGCCTCAAACTGGTATGGCGACACTTGAAGGCCTAGATCTGGCACCAGAAGTAAATCAACAAGGGTAGCAGTTGTGCCCGTAAAGCCCCGTCCCTCATACTCGCGAACCGGAAGGAGCCACCGCTATACATCCACATCAAATACCTATCGGCTGAGGAGGTCGAACCACGTGTAGCAGCCGACCTCTCGAAGACTACACTGACCGAACCTGCGTAGGGGTAGGAATCACACAATCAGGATATGTCCTCCGTCCAAAATATGAGTTGGCTAAGATGCCCGGGAAGCCAAACAATAATTGCTATCAACTTTACCAGTATGGCTAGAGAAGGCTATGGAAGGGTCATGTCACACGCCTTGAGCAGTGAGGTGCTTGAGCATGATGAGCCCGGTGTCAAAATTGTCATTGGTTGCACCATGTGCGTGAAAGCATATAGCAGCAACAGTAGCAGAGATGAGCCATAAAGAGGAATTGAAAACAAAGCCGCAACACAGGAGAGAAGAAAGTTGGAACTTTGCTGCGAAGAACCAAGATTTGAAGTACATAAGAGAGAACAGAGCCTCGGAGGAAGAGGAAACCAAGACTAGCAGTAAATGGGATGTTGATGATAGTTTCTGGGGTGATATATCTTATGAGAAACTTTAAGACTAAGCAAGCTGTCAATATTCAGGATGTAGTAACAAAATAATGTTAACGAAATGTTCTATTCAGACCATGATAGATATATGAAATGACCAAGGAATACCGCATACGGATTTCAAACTGAAGCCAGAGTATCAATTATCTACCTACTGAATTAGGGCTCAAGTGGCTCTGGTTTGGAAATGTCAAGGTGATACGGATACGGAGTACAGGGTGTAGATAGCAGATTGCATTTCCATTTACCTCCGTGTGGCATCCCGGCCGGTGTCCATGATCTCTACGCGAAAGTTGGCGATCAGGCACAACAGGCGCACCCTAGAACAAGCAAACCGAGCAAACATCGCTGTACAAGTGTGCGCGCAAGCCAAGGCAGAACGGCCGCCGAACCAACTCGAAAACATGGAGTTCGTTCGGTCCCAGCCTGGAGAAAACCTTGACCTTAACATTTGTGATTGGGCGGAAGTAAATCAGGAGGCCTTGAAAAAGCTCCTTTTCGTTGATTTAAATAAAAGGCCATGGCTCATTATATCCGATTTCTAAAACAACCACAGATAACGAAGAAGAATGGGGATTCTTTCTTCATCACCACCTTATTCACCATCACTACGGACCTCGGGGACTCCTTTCTTGCTGAGGATGTTCAACTTGGTGCCACGGTGCAGTTTGCACGCCCAATCGCCCCGCTAAAACAGGCTGTTTGTTGGCAGGCGGGGAGCCGAGAGCAGAAGTTAACTTTCGGTCCCATACGGCGAGATCTCACCAATTGTACGGTTCAGCTTTGTGTTCGCTCTGTAACTGAGGTAATGGATGCAGATTCACTCAATGGCCCACACATTCCTAGAGTCGTCTCTGCTTGGAGCCCATTGTTTGAAATATCTCCTGGGAAGAGGTCCGTTGAGAAGTTGGTGTTGAGACGGTTCCAGCCCAAAATTGGGGCGGAACTGAAAATATGGGAAGAAACTGGAAACAGTATTGCGAGACATATCTGGTGAGCACCGAGGTCTCCCTATTTTCTTCGGGCTGAAATTTTAATTTTTATCGGCGCTTCAGGGATGCAGCTTTGGCAGCCATTGTCGAGTTCCATGACAACTTCAGCCACAGAGGAGGCAAACCGCTCCGGCAGAATGATAACCATGCCTTTAATGTTCTAGAATTGGGGTCAGGATGCGGTATTGTCGGAATTGCCCTAGCGCAGATGATGTCAAACTGCTCCGTGATGCTCACAGACCTCGAGGAAGTCCGGGAGATAATTCACCGAAATATCTCTACGGCTCAGCTAGCTCAATCATCCCTCATCGAATTTCAAACCCTTGACTGGGACGAAGAGCTTCCGCAGGCAGTCAAGGATCGGCGCCACGACTTGATCCTTTTGTCCGACTGCACGTACAATTCCGACGCCCTACCAGCATTAGTTAGAACCATCAAGAGCCTACTGGAGATTTCGCCCGGTGCATCAGTGCTTGTGGCATGGAAAAAGCGATGCGAGAGCGAGTTGGTATTTTTCGATCTAATGAAGGATGCAGCATTGGCCGTCGTGGGAGAGTCAAGTCCAGCTTTACAAGTCGCAGCGGAAAGTGATGACGACGATGATGATCATGAAGCACCAGAGATCAAAATTTTCCGCTTTCAAAAAGCCAGCGAAAGACAGCTCGCTAGTTAAACCCCAGCGTCCTGGTCGTGCATCCTCTGGATGGGAACCTGCACCAGCCACCCAGCCCATGTTCTACGGACGATGAAGAGCTTTGGCCGAGTTAAAACACTCCGGACCGGAGTACGCGCCTGCGAGATAAGGATGATTTTCAGGGCACCTTGCAGGCCAATTCTGTTGCTAGTCGATCACTCCGGCATTGTGTCCGGGCTGTGATCCTCAAGCTTTCCGGGCGGTTCACCAGTCTGCGTTGGCGAAAAGAGCATGGGGACATGGCTCTCCGTAACGTTGCACCACCGACCCCCAGCGGTCAAGGGCCGGGGAAAATACCTCATATATTTCTGGCGACGGTAAATGCAGGCTCCGGCACCGTTTGAGTCATGGGCCAGCTGGAGGGAAAAAGGGGGTTATCTTTGGTGGCTTGCAGGAATTCGTTATTTAACGGGGCGCTGAACGGTCAGGGTGCGGTATTACCGGCCTAACTCTGCGGGGGCCCCTAGCTTTGGGGTGCCGTAATAGCTGCGTAAAAATTACCGGTAAACACACCAGGCTAAGGGAGCTTCTCGCCCACTTTTTTTTTTTCTCACTGCCCCTCGCCCACAAATCCCAAATTTTTTTTTCCCTCCCTCCTCTCCTCTCCTCTTCAGCTCCTCGAAGCGTCTACCCTGATCCCTCCTGAGCGAAGGAACACCATCAATCGCAAGCCATCGAGTCATCTGTACTCCGCCTCTGCTCTGTGAACCGCTGTCCCTTTCATCCCGAGAGGTAAGTTGCTCTCTCGGCATTTCCCGCCAGCTTTGCCCTTCATTTTTAAACCACACATTGCAAAACGCAGTGCCGAACGCTGTGCCCCGTTAAGCGAGCATTCACAACGCTTACGTACTGATTTTCTTTGATCCTGCAGGGCCAGTGCTTTAGATCTATATAAATCCAGTGTCAGCTCGCCTTTGGGCCACATACCCAAAGGCACATTGGATCACGGCTCCAGAAACCACCAGAGTCCCCTTCACTGTTTTTCTCACCTACCTTGAACCAAAGTGCCCTCTTCAATCGCCCCAGGTCTGGTCGCACCAAGGTCAATCTCGTCCTTTAGCGCCCCTCGACCTCTGTCCCCAAGCTTCTGAGAGTTGCCAAAACCTTGAGCTGCCGCATAGGACTTCTCTAAAGGTTCTTCCTCTTCCAGAGGAAGAGTCGAGGAGGTTCAGTCCAGTCAACCACGGTTGCGAAACATTTCGCCCCCCCTAACACCTATTTTCTGTTCGTCTTACCCGACGGACTGCATTTGTGTCTGAACTCCATTTGATATTAGTCAACTGATCATCCGTCTCTCGGATGGTTATGGCACCTTCGGTTTTCGAACCCACGGACGTTTATATTACTGAAAAGTACCATCACGAGAGTAAAGGTAGTTATAATTCTACCAATCATGGCGGGCCCGAATTGTCACATGCCCGTGAAGCGTCCAAAGAATTGATCTTGGACATCCTGCAAAAGAAAGCTGCCAGCATCGATGTGCAGAATTGCTGCCCCGGCGAGGAGGATCCATTCTATGTGGCGGATCTAGGAGAAGTTTATCGCCAGCACATTCGCTGGAAGATGAACCTAGGACGCGTCAAGCCCTTCTACGGTGTGTCTTGACGTGCTCTTGACAATATTATAACGTGAATGCTAACGGATCGGTAAAATAGCCGTTAAATGTAACCCCGACCCACAGGTCCTTCGTCTCATGGCTCACCTTGGAAATGGCTTTGACTGTGCTTCAAAGGCGGAAATCGACTATGTCCTCGCTGCCGGCGTCGACCCTAGCCGCATTATATATGCCCATCCGTGCAAGACAAAGTCCTACCTTCGCTATGCGGCACAACAAGGCGTCAAGCAGATGACCTTTGACAACGCTGATGAGCTGTACAAGATTAAGACCATGTGTCCCGATGCGGAGCTCTTTTTGCGAATCCTAACCGACGACTCCGCTAGCTTGTGTCGTCTAAGCATGAAATTCGGCGCTTCGCTCACTGTGACCCGTTCTCTACTTGAACTGGCCAAGGACTTGGGTCTAAACGTTGTTGGAGTGAGCTTCCATGTCGGTTCCGGGGCGGAAGACCCAACAGCATTCGTCAAGGCCGTTGAAGATGCCCGCTTCGTGTTTGATCAAGCCAGTGACATCGGTCACGATCTCAAAGTTCTCGATGTCGGCGGTGGCTTTTGCGACGAAACTTTTGAGCGGTTTGCAGCGGCGCTCAGCGATGCTTTGGATACGTATTTCCCGCCCCATATTCGCGTCATCGCAGAGCCCGGCCGTTACTATGTTGCATCTGCCTTCACCCTCGCCGCCAACGTCATTGCTCGCCGCGATGTCAGCCCTGCAGCCTCTGACTCGGACTCTGCCAGTGGTCCCGCGGAGATGTATATGATCTATCTCAACGATGGAGTCTACGGAAACTTCTCCAACATTGTTTTCGATCATCAGCATCCGGTGGCCCAGATTCTAACCAAGGATGACATGGCTTCTACCCACCCTGTGGAGTATTCCATCTGGGGTCCTACCTGCGATGGCATCGACGTTATCAGCAAACGCGTTACACTTAACGGAGTATTGGGTGTGGGCAACTGGTTGTACTTTGAGAATATGGGCGCTTATACCCAATGCAGTGCAACTCGTTTCAATGGCTTCACCGACAAGCATGACATCATCTACATTTCTACAGAACCCAGCGCCGCTGCGCTTATGGGATATTAGGCAACATCCCATGTAAGACGAAAGATTGGAGGCATATCATTCAACATGAACCAACAATGAATATCTTTCAAGTTTGCAAAACACAACGTTGAGCTATCTTTTCACCTTGGATCTGTTATTAAAAAAGAATATGATTTTGTTATCTGTCCCTCTGTTTCTTCAGTCGCTCATTTTTGGTCACAAAAGGGGAAAGATGGAATAAGATGATAGAAGAATCTAGACGACCGCGTCACCTGGCTCAGGCCTCCCTTGAAGACAAGTTTATTTGCTAGTTTATCCTAATAAACAAAAGTGCTTCTTTCTTCTTTGATTTGGATGCTTCTATTTACATTTATGTTTTGCACGGCGCATTTCTTTCTGTGACCAGCAGGAAAAGGATAAGTTTTCATGACACTTTTACAGACCAGCGCATACAAAGGTGCATGTCCAGCAGTTTCCGGCAAAATTTCAGCAACCAGTACCTCTATCGTCTATAATCTTAGACATTCGAGAACCCTAGCACTGGGTTGGGTGACCATGGTACAGGTCATTCATCTTAGAAATAATCAAGCTGCACGAACAGGTTTCTTCAGCTGCTAGTTGACTTTCTCAATGGACAGCATAGCAGAGTCTTTCGCTTCTCCAGCAAGCTCGATAAGGCCGCTTCCTTCTAGCTTCTTCTTCCACTTGCTGGATTCATATCTCGCTAGGATGAGAGTCATTCGAACAACGTCCTTATTATTGGATTCGGTTTCTGTACTTTTGGAGATATTGGGCGAAGGAGTGAATGTCCACCTTCCGAATGCCCAGTTGAGAATGTAATTTCTTATCTTGTTTCCATCTGAAATGGAAGAGCCACTCGTTGAGCAGTTGACGGCGGGCGCACGATCGCCAGAGGAGTCCTGCGGAGGATTATCTGATGAACAGCGAACAATGCCTTTTATTCTGTAGACTTCATCCTTTGGTGCGGAATGCAGGAGCTTGGTAAGAGAGGACAGCTCGACTACAGCTGACGAATCAGGACTCGTAAGAGACGCGGAAAGTACTTCCACCTCCGACTGGTGATCATGAGCATGAGCCTGTTCATACTCCTTGACCCCACCCATAAGCATCAAATCCAAGCCCGCATGTCCCTTATCCGCAGCCTCCTTCGCCAACAATGCCCCATCGATCCCCAGCAACACATCTTTATCCACCTTCCCCCTGGCAGACTTGACCCACGGGGTCTGCACCTCCAAATCGCCCACTCTGTCCAGACACAAGTCGAATCTCAACTCTGAAACATCTTCCCACTTATTGAAAACGATCAAGTCTGTATACTTCGCCTGCAACTTCGCCGTGTACGAAGTATCCTCGTAACCTTCCCAATTCTCCACGTCAATCACACTAACCACCCCGTCGAGCACAAACTCTCCTCGCGTCTCGTGCGACAAGCGATTCACCTCCATCGCCAGGGTTGCAGGGAACGCGCTCCCGCTCGTCTCGATCACAATGCGATCGGGCTGGATCTGGTCGCGCAGCTGGAGAAGCGCATCACTTAATTGGCCCACAAGATTGCAGCATATACACCCGTTAAGAAGTTCGCGGACCCCGGATATGGAATTTGCAGAGGCGAGCTGGGAGTCAACGGCGACATCGCCGAATTCGTTTTTGAGGAGGGCAAGGCGGTAGGTGGGAGGTAATTGCGGGATGAGATTGAGGAGAAGGGTGGTCTTGCCGGACCCTAGGAAGCCAGTGACGATTGTGATGGGTACCGGAGGCATGATGAAGAGATTTAGGGTGTCTGTGTGAGGCGGAATTGGACGTCTTCATGGGAGTGGTTTAGCTTTGGCCGTTTTTTTACTGTTTTTGAACGGTGAATTCCTTTGCTGCAGAACTGGTTTGGAATTTCGTCATTTTTTGACCCAGCATTTCGTGCCCCTCAGGCCGATCGGAGCCGTGAAATTACCCCTCCATTGCGAATTATCCCTCGAATGCCCACACCTCGGAGAGTATGGCAGTCGATAACATGCAAAGACTTGAATAAAATGGCGAAATATCGAAATCCCAAGTTCTCGTAGAGTATGGGCAGTTCATGTTCTTAATACGCGTCCAAAAAATGGCGGGGTTGTATGAATTGAATTCTTGCCCACGAATCCAGTTTTCTCGAGCAAAATTCGATCAAGGACGAAAATCCGTTATAGAACAGGTGATAAATATGGACTGAATGAGTTTTTTTTAATATTCTTTTAGCGTGGAATATTCTATTCAAAATCTATTTCCGACCCGATGGCTCCCCAAGAATAAATATAACCCCGCGCCGCCAGCCACTCAAAAGCAGAGTATGCGAGAAACGTGTGCATCGCCAGCCTCAGTTCAATCTCTCTCTCTCAGCAACCAATGCCGCGATATGTCCACTCAGCCAGTATCTCTCCAGCACTTTCGCCGGTGTGTTTTTCGCCCCATCGACCCAGCCCAGACAGTCCTCGGCACCACATGAACATCGGAAAGGCTGGGACATCTCCCACTCCGTACTCGGATAGAAAAACCTCAATTCCTCGCCAGCGGGGATGTCTCTGAGACTCCACACTTCGAGAACGCCGGCAACAGGGGTCTCCAGTTCTGTTTTGGAGTTGGTAGTAAGCGTCGAGGTGACGAATCGAACGTTAGGATCACATGAATGATTGCAGTATAGGAGGTCCGAGTTTAGTCTGATATGTTCCTTCGTGGAGATCTGGACGGTCGAGTAGTCCTTTGAGGAAGCCAGTGTGGTGGATGTGTTCACTGCGAATAGGGAGTTCGCGGGGATGTCATGCGCGGCGATTGCAGTTAAACAGAAAGTAGGCGCAGCAACGTCGGAGCCGGAGGCGAGAATCTCTGACCGACGGACTGTGATTGCTGAATGCGAAGGCTGCTCCCATGTTTGCGACAAGGGCTGTTGTGGCTTTTGCGGTTCCTGCGGTTGCTGGGCTTGCGTCTCTGCCATGATGATCGTTGCGACGAGGATTCAAAAAGTAGTAGAAATGATTGAATTGATCGATTTCTGGGATATGGGGTTATGTGCTTTCAAATACGAAAGCATGCATCGACGGGACCCGGTTCTATTTGACATCAATGACGGTAGGTGAAAACCGAGGCTGTAGTTAGTGGCCCCTATCAGACGACGGGCCCTGTGACGGAGTATGCGACTCGGGAGGGTTAAGGTTGTCAGAGACCCATCATCCCGATGTGGTTCCGGAAAGATGGGGGGCAGAATGGATCCGGCTTCCACACAGTCAAGATTATCCACGTTTCATGGTTCATGGAAGCTCTCATTTTTCTTCCAAAAAGGAAATCGAGAAAGAAATTTGCAAGGCGCGATTCCTCATCAAATTTGTGTGTATCCCTCAGCTTTTAAAAAAAGGTCTGCTTAGGCCATGGGCTCCTCAATTGCCAAACAACGAAAATCGGGATGGCCTGGAAATAACCGGATAAATGGGAAAACTCGGAAGTGCTCTTCTTCCAGCGTCATAGGCATGGAAGCAGGATGGAAAACAAGGGATTTTAGCTTTCTTCAATGTTTATTTAGGCGAACCCGAATAGCTGCAAAGAGACATTCAGCTGCTGTCATTGTAAAATGCAATGTTAATCGCGTTCCAGGAAACATGAAACAAACCATTTAGTAGCCTCTATCGGGAGGTTTGGTGCGATCGGGAATATTTTCGTCCTCGTAACCAGTTGCTCCAAATTCGACGATGCATCGGAGAAAGGAACAAGTACTGTTCCGTATTAGTTAACTAAGTTAAGTAGTTATTGACTTAACTATGGATCCGACAATCTGCCTAATATCCTCGGTTTCGTATTTCGGTCTGAGGTTTCTGACAAACTGACTCGCAATTTCACGAAAACTCCCAGCGGGAAGTCATCAATGTGCTAGTATTCTGCACTAGCCTATGTCCAGTCCACAGGAAGGTCACACGCTGATAGCGAAACCCGTGCAGTTGACGAGTGCATCCCAAGTATTAAAATAGGGCTTTTAACTGCACTCTAACTTTCCGCCCTCATTCAAACTGGCGGTGAACGGGGAGCCGCGTTGAGCATTGCTAGGCTCATCAACTTCGACCTTCGTCAGCAATCCTATATGCCTCCCAGAGTTTGAAACGAATATTAGAGGGCTGGTATCATATGCTCATTGTCATCTCAAAGAATAACAAGGAAGGTTACATTTGTCGGAATGGTAGGCGAGTCTCGTAGGTGTATAACAACTATTGTAATAATTTCTTTCTTTTCTTTTTTTTTTTTTTCCCTTTAGATTTAGTAAACCCTGAAGGCTAATTGATAAAGTGTTAATGTACGTGATAATTCATTACACGGTTGGGAATAAAGAGTTGGAGTCGAGGTAAAGGCGGGTGCAAACGTCGGTCGATTCAGAGCGAAATTGACCAGTGATAAAGTCCAATATTGTAGCTCTCCACTGCTCGATGGTGCTAGCCGGGCAAGGTTCAACCAATGCCGGGCTGATATTGCCCGTTTGAATATAAGAATCTATTCCACATAGTTGGCGATTTAACAATTCGACCTCAGCAGTGGTATCAACCTGAGAAGTTGCAAGGTGGTGAATGGTTGAAACTTTCAGCGTTTCTTCTTGGCCAGGCATCCTCTCATCCCGGATCTCTCTCTGATTCTGGTATTGGATAGTCTGGCTATGCGCTTGAGGGGTGTTGAATGGAAGTTTAGTAGCTTTTCTAATGAGCATGGCAGAGTCTTTTGCAACAACTGATTGTGCCTTTGGTGACATGATAAATGTAGCGCTCCTAGTGGGATAAGGCGCATTCAGAGAATCAATCTTGCTTTTAGGCTGATGCATCTCTTGCTCTACCATGCATTGGGGATGAACAGCAAGTTTCTTATGGCATTCAGAATATAAAAATTCCGGGTGTGAATGGGTTGGTCTCAAAGTACCAGGCAATGTTCCATTTTGAATGTTTGTTTTCACCGGAAATGGGAGTGTCCCACCCCTCTCTGTTACAGCAGGAGACACTAGAGAACCAATGTTCAATCCAGGAGTCCATTTCCCAAATCGTTCAGATAGTGCAATTTGGAGGGCTTCATTTTCCAAGTGTTGCGAGGTTGCAACGGAGTTAGGGGTTTTGTCGGGGGATGTTCCAAAGTCACTTTGGGCCCGATTAATGGCATGCTTGTATATCGAAACACCACATTCCCCTTCCGGTTTGCGAGATCCTCGATGCATCCTTTTACGGTGCGATTTGATCTTTAATGTCTTCGTTTGGATCGGGGACACTTCAACATTGTCAATTGCTCCAGGAGAGATTGCTAAGTGCGGAGTTCTGTTTGCAGACCTACGCCCATTTTGAGGAACAGAGACATTGTCGATGAGTGACTGTGGACTTCGGGAAGGAGTTAGCAAGTGAGAGTTGGGATCTCGATGTCTCTGGGTAGAGGTTCGCCTTGCTAGCGTCCACGGATTCAACGCTACATCCGTAGCGTGCTTTTCCTTGTGTGCACATTCCCTTTTTTGCCTTGAATGTGCGTGCAATTTACCGGGGGACGGTCTTCTTAGCCGACGCTGCTCAGGAAGAGGAAATATCATGGTAGGCTCTGGCCTTTTAAATAAATTCCCCTCCGTATCACTGGTGCCGCGAAACATTTCTTCTTGTTGATGGCTGCCGCGATATGTTTCGCTTTGCCTCTCATCACCCAGTTGCTCGTTGTCGTACATTTTTCCAAACAGATCCTCTGCAAGGCATAGAATTGATCTGGAGTCCGCAAACAACACGTCGTCTTTCGATGGGTCCACATTAACATCATAGATTCCTGGAGGGCAGGAGAGGTATAGGTACATAAAAGGGTCCGTAATTGCTGATGTAGATGGACGCCCAAAGGTACGATTAATATATGATTTATAGATCTTGACTAAATCTTTCGCTATGCCTTTTGACGTGGACAACGGTCGGCCATCAACAAATATGAATTGACCTTTGTTTTCCAGTTTGGATATATCTTTCGTTGTTACCAACTGGGCACGCGAATCAGGGCTCGGCTATCGCTACTTACCAGCGTCCAATTTTGGAATCACGGCATGGACCTGAGCAGTCGATTTACCCTCATCACTATTCTCAGGATTAGGGTCATTGTAAGTTAACGATTGTTCTAGACAGTGGGCAGCCACTTCCGCGCCGATGATTTTAGAAATAGCATCGGCCACGGATGGGCTTTGCTTCGGAGCATATATCCATGCAAATCCCCTCTTTTGCCTCGAAATCTTAAGAGAGAGCCTGACGCACGGTCGAGATAGCGCATAGTTTTGGAGGGCCTTTTTTATTCGTGAGACAATCTTCGATAAAGACTTTAAGACCATCTGCCTCCGAACAGGCAGATACTTCAGGAAACCGGACACCCGGACTGATGTTCCAACCGGATGCGCAACCATTCCTTTGCTACTAACAAAGTCAGACTGCAACTTTTTCTCCGCGGCCGCAAGCATGATTACCTCAAAATATCGCCGGCACGGCCGAATCCGAGGATCGAGGCAGTTGTTTCAGCCGTAATTCTCGTAATTATAACCGTAGACTCGCTCATTTGCGTTGTACTTGCCAGAGCCTGCCCCCTAAAACCTAACAACTTACCGCCCACATGCTTCAAATCATCAAGGGTTTTGATTTTGCTGGTACAATTTTGCCTGCATATAAGCTCTCGATCTTCAGGCGGTATGCCCAAGCCGTTGTCCTTGACGTGGATACTATCAAGGAGGTTAGCAGACAATTCGACGGAGATTATTGTAGCATTCGCATCCAATGCATTGTCAATGAGTTCCCTGACCACAGAGCAAGGATCAGAAATGGCAGAAGCCGAGCCTATTGCATGGGCTGCGGCCCGATCGAGTTCAGCAATGGGCATTTCAAATCACCCTGTTTTGTAAAAGTTATTTTGCTCTTGAAAATGCCAGAAGTTATATATTGGCGATACAATATCCGAGAGCAGTAAGCATCTAGAAGGACGGGAAGTGGATGCCGAAGGGACCTCCAGTTATATGGTGGGAGCCTTGTTGTCCCACGATGACTCCATGTCTGAGCAGCTGGGGGTTGGTTGGCCTGTCCGCACATACTGATATGCTGCCGTCTCATGTTCGGGGGAAAGGGGAAAGCAAGGGGCGCGGTTGAGATTAGGTTTTCACGTGCTTTGCTAGGTTGGCGCTAGCACTGCCACGAGGTCATACCATTGGACAAGAGACCATTGGACCCGCTAATATCTTGGCTGCATGTGGTCCTGGCCGGGCGACGCGGACAGTCTTCTCTCGTTCCTGAACCGGAGGCTTAACTGGTGCAACGATGCCAACCAGCATGGGTGGATTCGCCGCGTCCCAACTTGCTGTGCCGGCTGTGTGCACCCTAATTGCTTTCCTTTCTTACACTTCCCAGTATCTGTTCTACGAAATAGATCCCGGCCCCCTTTCCAAATCTGAGTCCATCAAATTCAACGCCTTGGTCGTGTGCATTTGGATATGCTATGCAAGAGCGTGTGCGACCGATCCCGGCAGCGTCCCCGCTGGCTGGAAGCCGGCTGTCTCCGATGAGACATCTGGAACCCATCTTGAGGGTGATCCAGCCCTCATGTCGCGCAGCAGGCAAAGGTGGTGCCGGAGATGCGAGGCATTCAAGCCGCCAAGGGCGCATCATTGCAAATCCTGTCAGAAGTGAGAAATCCGGAGACACTCCCAAGAATTCCTCCCCCTACGGCAGTGGCTAATATTCTGCATAGGTGTATTCCGAAGATGGACCATCACTGTCCTTGGACAAACAACTGTGTGTCTCATTTTACATACCCACATTTCCTTCGGTTTGTCTTATATGCGGTTATTTCGATGATCTATCTTGAAATCTTTTTATATGATCGGGTATCCATTGTATGGAGCAACAGAAATTTACCTATCGTGAGTGGGCAGAATTTCTATGTACACTAATGGAGCCATTATACCGAAGCTAATCCCGCGGGTCCTTAACCAAAGTATCTTGGCCCTTCTCTACGGCAATTAGGGCATTTGTTCTTACTCGTAATGGTTAATTCAATGGTCCTTTTTGCCCTGTCTGTTTTGCTCCTGAGAACCATCTGGATGCTACTACAAAACCAGACTACAATTGAAGGATGGGAAATTGAACGACATCGAGCCTTATTGCGGCGGGCTCGCGTGTTCGGAGGCTACCTTGACGGCCCGGATGGTACTAAAGTTCGGATTGAAAAGCAAGAGTTTCCATTCGATATTGGAATATGGGAGAATATCCAAGCGGGTATGGGAGGCAGTGCTAATGTCAGTAGATTACGGTGAAACCATTATATCGCGAAAGCTAACTCAGGTACAGGTTCTAAGCTGGTTTTGGCCCTTCTCTAGGACTCCGCTTCCTGGCACTGGGCTAGATTTTGAAATCAACGGGCTTGATGGTAAGTTGATGCTGTGGCATTATTTCCAAGGTGCGATTTGTAATGTTATATCTAACATTAACGTATAGATCCCTCTCTCTCCTGGCCACCTCCAGATCCAGATCGAATGTACCGACATGTTCTCCCCAGTGAAAACGACAACGTCATGATACTTGATCAGCAGCAAAACTTCAGCCAAAACGCCATTGATGCGTTCAGGCGTCGACAAGAATTAGATTACAAGCGCCATCAATTGGACTTAGGCGTCCAGCGGCGTAAACCTTTCCATGAGAGATATATGCAAAATATAGATGATTCTATATCGGATGGAAATGACTCTATAAAAGATTATTACTCGTCGGACAGCGGCGAAGAAGGGTGGCGGAATTCGGATGGAGATCGATTACGCGACTTTGGAGTTGACGAGGAAGCTGAATTCTATGACGAGGATGATATTCCGTTGGCAGTTCTGATTCAACGGAAAAATCAGGCCAAGGAGAAATCTCTCGCCGTTGGCGCCTGAATCACCGTGAGGTGTAACTATGCCCTAAATCCACTTTCTAAGGGAGTGCGTTATATTACGGCGAAGTCATCAATAACTTTCTTGTCGATAATAATGTCGTAGCGTGGGGGATGTTATTAAGGGCATTCCAGCCATCTTACGAGGTTGACCGACTTCGGGTGTTGTTTCGTTGGTTCTAAGAAGCGTACCGCCTCACTCAGGGAATTCGTGGTCCGAGAAACGAAGCCAAAGATACAACAGGATCCGGCCTATAGTCTCTAACCTAAACTCGGCGGCAATACCAATTATCTGGGCCTCTTTCTCGTCGTCGTGACCACAAGCTGACTGTCCGGAATTTGGAGTCCATCTTCCATATCGTTAAGTCATGGCATAAATCAGATGTTAAAGCCAGCACGCTGTTTTATAAAGCAGTCCAACAGACTAGCCAAAACAATTTTATTAACGAGAGCTTGAGGCTCCACGGCTATTGCGATGTGCACAGAATACTCTATAGCCTATTCACAATCCGGTAACGCTGATCCCCGGAGTCCTGGCTTCAGATTTAATTTGACTGTGGTCCTATATACAACAAAAATTCCCCAAGGGAAGAGAGGGAGCACATTCACCAAATTCAAATAATGGAAACTTCAGGAGGCAGAATAGAAAGGTCTGAAAATTGATGTCGAAACCCGCACCAACGCTTAAAGCATTATCTGCAAACGCTTTATGGGGTATAAAACGTATTTTCAGTAAATTTGCGTAAAAGCGCCAAACCCCGACAAAGACTTTCGTAACTTCGTTAGATATGAGAGTATTCAGCTGAGTGCAAAGAGAAAAAGATAAAGAGAAAGAAAAAGGAGCAAATGAAACGAATAGAATCTGCGATGGTAGTGTGCAACTCGTCCAACGAAAAAAGAGACGCAAAAAAAACGAAAAGCAGATTTAGCACAAATGATATCGTGAGCCAGTGAATGTCAAGGGAGAGAATTAAGCAAACAAAATCATAACGTAAGCGTTTTTAATCTAGCTTTTAACTCCGCAACTTCCTCTATGTCAGCAGACTCGATTTCTCCGTCGTTCTTTAGGGACAGAGACATGTATTTGTTATCTCCACCTTGGGCACCAACAGTGACCCATACAAACTTTCCTCCCGCCGGAGCAACCCAAGATTTCTCTTGAGGGCCCAACCAGAACATGTCAGACGAGTTGCATGACATATCAAGATTTCCCGCGGATAGGGATGTTGGGTATGTCGAAGTCATAGACAACGTTCGGGACATTGACGTTTGAGAAGATGAGATGGACGATGAGGATGCAGATCTGGATAATATCCTCCCTCCCAATCGGCCGTTGGTAATCCAACTCTCTAGGACCTCGATGATGAAGTCCATTTTTTGACGGAACGAATTGGCTTCCAGTATCTCCTGAAACTTATATTTTCCAGAAGCAGAGGCTATCTCTCGCTCGTCATATAGCGAAGAGAAATAATTGTTAGCAGTATCTGTTATTACCGCTCGAGTATCGAAGCCACTTGGATGCATCTTTCCCTTCGCCTTCAAATATCGTGCAGCAGATGGTGCAAGGTGAAAGAAATCTATTTGGCAGCATGTAGAAGAATCGGAAGAATTGCCGGTGCGTCGAACAGGCAGAGATAGTACAAGTTTAGTGTGATCGGGGAAATTGAACTAAAGACGAAATCAGAAAACCGAAAGAGCCTTTTTTTTGGGCTTTGAGAAAGTATTATGAGCTTACCTGGAAAGCGCCGTCCCCAAAACCCCATATTCCAACGTTGCCTAAGCGTTGATAAAATCTCACGTACTGTCCAGTCGAAGCGTCTTCACCTGGTTTGGTGTCCGTCGGAGACTGGTCGTCCACGTCTTTTCCCAATGATCCTATCATATACTTTCCAAACTGATCAACCAACTTGACTCGTTTCACTTTCTCCGTATCCAACGTGCGAATTTTAATTGTTAATTCGCAGGGTGAATGCTTGTTGGTGTCGAAGCCCTTAGCGTCAACGAGGACTCTCTTTACACCTCCTCCTTGACGTCCGCGAGGATCAACATCAATGTTTTCATAGAATTCAACTGGTCTCCCACCTCTAGGCACGAGCTGGTCAACCTCCGAATATTTAACTTGCCCATCAGGACTCTCCTTGGCGCGAGTCCTTAGTCGTATATGCCTTTCTCCATCTCTAACCACAACGCAGCTTGCTGGACTTCCGTTATCAGATTTGAACACGCAGCCAACGCTTCCATCATCCAATACGTATCCAATGCCGTATCGATTTGTGTAGTCGACCCATTTCATCACGTACGAATGCGGCTTTGTGGGTACGAACTTCTGCTGACGGCGTCGTGTTCTTGTGAGAGTAGCTGTTGAGTACGAGCGAGAACGACAGAGGTCAGAAAAATAAGCCTTCAAGTCTCCCATAACTTCGCGAATACTTGTCCCAGGCATTATTTCGGCATCCTCGTCAGGTCGAATAAGAGGTCGTAGGCCAAACGCTGATCTCGACCTGCTACCACCACTGGATGATGTGGATCTTGTCGCATCATGCCCTTTGCTCCGCGATCTCCGTTCGGGCAAGCTTCCCCCGCTTGGGTGGGATAGCTTGGGCTGTGGCTTCCGGGGTGCGATATCAGTCGCATCCTGTGATTCTTCTCTCACGCTCTGAATGCGTAAGGATTCGCTCAATCCTTGGCTTGATCCAACACCCTGAGGAAAAGAAATGCTAGGTTTTGGATCGCGCCGTGCTTTTTCTTCAGCGAGGGCCGCTAGATGCTGTCTCGATTGGGCTCTTGTCCTTCCAATCATCAAGCCGCTTGGGGTCGATGCGGATTTAGACAATGTTTCCGAAGATCTAGTTCTCTCTCGAAGGGAGCCGTGGTATCCAGGTGCTTTGCATCGGATAGGCCGCTCACTAAGCAAATTTTGGACGACTGTTGTGGGGGCGGGTGCCGCCTCAAGTGGTAATTCGTGCTTTAGTCTATGATGTCCAGTTTGAGTATGCTGTAGGGGGTTTTCTCTTGTCGGCTGACGGGGCGGCAAGGCTTGCTGTCGTAGTTGTGCTGCGTGGCTTCTAGGCTGCGATTCCTTCCGCCTCAATTGCGCTGCCAATGCCATCTGAGTACGTGCCAAGGTAGCAGCTTCCACCTTCGACGATGGCTTTCGAGCTTGATCTTCCTCTTCGACTGGAGAAAAACGGGATTCGATCTCAGGGCGCAATTCTTGCACGCTCCAGTCCTCGTCTTCTGGAATGTAACAGTAGACTTGATCCAGCGGCAAGGGGATTATTGGCTGCATTCCCAATTCTTCTTCTGCCGCGCACTCGGCAAATGCTGATTTAGAGCAGCGCTTACCGACGGGTCGCCGTATCTCGCCAGTCGGCTTTCTGCCAACACCACACTCCGTGTAAAAGAAATTCTTACAAATAGTAAATCTGTCTTCCGGGTCTTTGATATGAGGTATTCTCGAAAGATATCTAGATTCATACTCGAGGCTGTACCCAATTTCGCACCTATCTCCGCGAGGATCTTGAGCCTTGATCCAATTTGGCTTCGAGTAGCGGCACTCCGAATCAAGTTCACCAGGTATACACCCTGGATACATAGTAAAGAATTCATGATCCACGATCTGATCAGGTTCTGGGCGCTCGTCTTCGTCCAAACTCAGGCATAAGCTAACAAGGCCTTTTGCTTCTGCCGGAATATAATTCAGGCACTCTGAGTCCTTTGGCCAAGCGTACGTAAGATTTCGAACTTTTTTATAGATTTCTTCTTGCGTTTTCGATTGAAAGGGAGGGAAGCCAGTGAGCATGGCAAAGCTGTCCGGAATCAGAAAGATAATCAGTGAGAACAAAGCAGAATATGAAACTTACAATATAACTCCCAAGGACCAAATATCTACTTTTTGGGTATGTCCTCCCTTGTTTTTGTCCAATACCTCCGGAGCGATATAGTTCGGCGTCCCGCACAGTGTTTTCCGCCTCTTTTCGTCCTTTTCACTCAGGATAATTGCGGCCAAGCCAAAATCTCCGACTTTGATATTCATATTGCGGTCCAGAAACAAATTTCCCATTTTCAAGTCTCGATGGGCAACATTTCGTTTATGTAAATATTTGACCGCACCGCATAGTTGAATCATAAATCTGCGAACCTCGGGAAGACTTAGGCATCTCCGTTTTTTCACCATTTCCATGACAGAACCATTAGGGCACATCTCAAGGATAACGTAAGTATTAGTCTCAAATGCAAATGCACGGTAAAATGTTACGATATTCGGATGTCGCATTTTCGAATGTATTTGAAGCTCGGTGCGAAACTGTCCATACAACTTTTAATTAGTCCGGTCGTTCTGGCGTTCAACGGATACTCTTGGTCAATACCTTTTCCGCCATCTTGCGCTGTGGCATTTCCGATTTGACCACCTTCATTGCAAAAAGACGGCCATTCCGACTCAGTTTGCCCTCATAGCACACAGCAAACCCTCCTCTGCCCAAAAAATTTCCGGTAATGTACTTTTCTCCGGCATGCCCAGGCTCGTAAACAAATCCGGGAGGAGGCGGCGCATGGTTTTTTGAAGGAGCGGACTTTGAGGCTGCTAGGTCTTTTGCGGATTGCTTCTTCGCAACGTCCGCCTTGGGTTTCGGGAGGATATTCGTGGAGCGAGGGGACAGGGCCGCCATTATTGTAGATGAGTCACCCGCAACTAGACCATAGATTGCACTAGGATACACAGGATGTCGAGTAGTAAAGGGGGAAAACAGCAGGGAGGACCGGGGACCTCCGATGATTATGACGATTAGTTGCGACGGTCACAAGCACATAACATTTCTTCCGGTATCGTGTTAATTGAAGATGTTGGGAGAAGCTAGAGATTTAGTCAAATACTCACAACTCTAAATTCAAAAGTAAAATAGATGATGTAGTATCTGAAGCGCAAACTTAAGGAATTTGATGCTGATGTCCGATGTCTTTTCCGTCGCAGAAAAGAAGTGAAAGCCTCGAGGCGATCAATTTCTGAAAGCGGAAGTTTGTAAACATTGGCCCGGCAACGAGATTTGAGTTCGTCCGTGCCAAGCATTTTAGCTCCCGCCGATTATGTCATCAGCAACTAACAAGCGCAACGGCGCGCCCAAGTTCGAGTCAACCGTCAGCCTAGACCAGCCGCTGTGTCTTTGGCCGCCGTAACGCAGAGGAGAGCAGGTTCGATATTGCTATGGATAGATAGCTTGTGGTTTTTACATTATCTTTAGGCCTGTCGAGAGAATGCCCTTGGATCAGCCATGGCCAGCATAACGCTCAAAATTTCTTCGCTCATTATTCGGACGCTTTCGAAGCCGATTGCTGTAAGTGACGGCGAAAAACTCGGAGACATACATCGAATACATAGAGCTGACGACCGTTATTGAAGAATCAAATTAAAGCACAAGCACGCGAACATGAGCGCTTCCGCCGTATATGCATATCTTTTGCTCAGATGCTCCACCGAGCGGATATGCGACTTCGACTAGGCCTACTACACACCAACGCTCAGATACAACGGCAAGCTACTCGTGGAGTGGCGGAAGCGCATGCTAAGAAACGGAAACATCAGGTTGCAACCGTGAAGACCGAAGCCCAGGTGCAAGCAGATGAAGCGGCTGCGGCAAGAGAGCAAGAAAAGAACGCTGAGCCTCCAAAACCACCTCCAACGCCACGGATACGACCCCTTTCTGATGCAAAGGCGATTGATACCGGAGCAAATTTTATAAGTGAGGCCTTTCTTTTCATGGTTGCTGGTGGTTTGATAGTGTTCGAGTCTTGGAGGTCCCGAAGAAAGGAGACGTCGAGAAGGGAGGATGTGGCAGAACGCCTCGCCGAGCTAGAAGAATCGGAAAGGACCGCCAGGTTGGGCCTTATTGCCTTGGAAAAAGAGGTATTGAAGCTACGGGCTCAGGTTGAGAAAAAGACTCACAAAGATTTGCGGCCGGTCCTGCCGGAAGCCATCCGTAAACTCGACGAAGAAGAAGAGCCTGATGAGCCCCCAAGTCTGTTCGGGAGGTTTAAAGCCAACTTTTGGTGGCTTCAGAAGGCTGCTTGGAGAAAGAATTCATCAGAGTCTGATCCCACCATCTCAACTTCTCCGGGAGCTTCGTCAACATCTCAACCCAAGTCAAGTACATCTTGAAAAGAGCCAGGGAAAGGGAAAAAAAAAAAAAAAGAAAATACATCTTGGCCCGATCTACTGGTAAAATCAAGTCGACAAATATACAGTGCCTGGTGCTTGCTGTGTTGCGGAGTGCCTCCTCATCGCGAATGCTTGTTATTTTCCCGGTATTAACCCTTCGCTTTCCATAATTTCTTTTGAAGGATACCCATCTCACTCTTAGATATCGTGACTCGAATGTACCATAGATTCCAACACAATATTCCCGTGTACAAAATATACCTAGTACATAATCTCTCACTTTCCCGTAATGGAAGTTGGTTCCCAGTGGACGTTCTGTCATCCGAAGCACGAGGCTCGTCGTCTATCATTCGAAGTCATGAAATCAGCTTTCTCTTCGGCGAATTTCTTGAACTGCCTCTTGAATTATCCCTGACCGTGAAGCATGTTTTGCGCGTCTTTGAGAAAACGTCCGCTGTGGCGTATTGTTGGCCCTGTCCTCGCCTCCACAGGGTCACCGAAATTGAGAGGTCCCTTGCCCCCATCTTGTCGTCAGTTTATTGTGGCTCACCATCCCGTAGAAACGAAACTAGGCACACACGATTTCCAACTGCCATTGAATGTTCGTGGAACTGGAAGCCAGAGAATCCTCCATGTCTTGCTCCTTACGCCAGCATCTGTCAGGGATGCAGTGAAAGACGATACAGTCACCCGTCTAGAACGGTTTATTGCATTGGCTATCGAGAGCGACCTTGTCATAGCTCTTTTGCTCTCGGAGGAAAAGGCCACTGGATCCAAGAGCCAAAAAGCGGACATGATGCCCCTTCTTCTGCTACAAAAGCTGTATGTCCAACACTAAACTTGTTCTCCAATCGGTCCCAGAAAAAGAAGATAGAGAATCTCACATCCAAACTGGTAGCATGCTTGAGCATTTACCAATAAGCCTTCCGGTTATCCCCATCCAGCATCCAGAGTTGCTCGTACCGGCTTTACAATCACATCTCAAGGAAACCTCTCGCGAGATCCAGCAGACATTCTCATGTGCTCCGGCAGATCTAGTCCCATACTGCACAGCCACAGATCCTTACCGCCCTTTAGATCAACACACAGTTAATATTCTCAGTGATCTATTTCCGACAGTGCGAGATCTGTGTTTGGGAGTGAGAACGGACACAGGACGACGGCTTTTGAGGGAGTATTTTGATCCACAGGCAGTACAAGGTATTCTGTCATTCTGGGCAGGGTCTTCAAATGACATTTGAGCCAGAACCCACGGATGTGAGCTTGTCCCTCCATATTACACCTGCTACAAAGTACATAAGTATTATACAGGATCAACTTGGGCAATATCATACGTTGATCGCAGCTTGCCACGACCTTTATCACAAATCAGGATGCTCGGATAATTCTCGGCCCGGTGCAGAGTAGATGGGGCGCTGTGGCGCAGAATGCCAAGACTGGCTGCCACCTGGCTGCATCATCGTGGTTACGTAATCCGCCGCGCCGCGAAAGGTGTCCAAGGGACAGAGGGGAAGAGTTGGGTCATCGCAGATAATCGCATCCCAACCTGATCCGTATACTTATATTCGCTCTTTGATACTATTCCCAGCGTTTTTAGATTGGCTGTTTCGGCCGTACCGCTTTTGACTATAGATTTTGGAGCAATCAGTGTCAAGTTATTGAGGAAACCGTTCCGGTGAGCACTTCGCGCACGGCACCCAATGAGCCATGGTGAGCCCGACCTCCCCGCTTGGATTTCACTAATTTACGTGGAGAAACGCATGATCTTTGGTACTGATATGATTTACCATAGGGTCAATCAAAACGCCCTTTCAAAAACAAGGAAGAGAAAAAGAGTAGAGGCTTTGGGCGATCGAGACATGATGACGCGGGCGCTGGCGGCAGGCCTCAAGTTAAAAAGGCCGTGTTCGAGAGCACGAAGAAAAAGGAAATCGGTGTCTCAGATCTAACACTGCTCAGTAAAGTCTCCAATGAGGCTATCAATGAGAACTTGAAGAAGCGCTTTGAGCACGGCGAGATTTATGTATTTCATGCCCCCCCCAGCCCCTGACTGGTATATTGCTTCCTTACTAACATTAGCCGACACCAGACATACATTGGACATGTGCTGGTCTCTGTCAATCCGTTCCGGGACTGTAAGTACTTCAGACCGATTTAAGATTTCCTCGACCTGATATGTGGCAGTGGGTATCTATACCGATAAGGTCCTCGAATCGTACCGGGGGAAGAACCGGCTCGAAGTTCCTCCACACGTCTTTGCAGTGGCCGAAGCCGGATATTATAATATGAAAGCATATAAAGAAAACCAATGCGTCATTATTTCTGGGGAATCAGGAGCTGGGAAAACGGAAGCCGCAAAGCGTCTTATGCAGTATATCGCAAACGTGTCCGGCGGCACAGATTCTTCGATTCAACAGACAAAGGACATGGTTCTTGCCACAAATCCACTCCTCGAATCCTTTGGAAACGCGAAGACTCTGCGAAATAATAATTCCTCAAGATTCGGAAAATACCTGGAGCTGCAGTTCAACTCGGTCGGAGAACCGGTCGGCGCGACCATTACAAACTATCTTCTCGAGAAGTCTAGAGTTGTGGGCCAGATAAAGAATGAACGAAATTTCCACATATTCTATCAGTTTACTAAAGCTGCCCCGCAATCCTACAGAGGTAATACATCCTATGTTTCCTGGCAACATGGAATCTAACATGGTATAGATGCTTTCGGTATCCAGCAGCCCCAGTCGTATGTATATACCAGCCGCTCACAATGCTTCGACGTTTCCGGGATGAATGATGCCGCAGACTTCAATGACACAATAGAGGCAATGAGAATTATTGGTCTTCGTCAAGCTGAGCAAGATAATATCTTTCGCGTCCTATCCGCTATATTGTGGTTAGGAAATATGCAATTCCAAGAAGATGATCATTCTAATGCTTCCATAAATGATCAATCCATTATCGATTTTGTTGCGTATCTGTTAGAAGTGGATGCTGAGGGAGTGCAGAAAGCGCTAACCCAAAGAATTGTCGAGACAGCGCGAGGTGGGCGAAGAGGCTCGATATATGAGGTTCCCCTAAACACAGTACAGGCTACTGCAGTACGGGATGCTCTAGCAAAGGCCCTTTACTTCAATTTATTCGACTGGATCGTCCAGCGAGTCAATGCATCGTTGACCGCAAAAGGCACCGTGACAAACACGATCGGTATTTTAGATATTTACGGGTTCGAAATCTTTGAACGAAATTCATTCGAACAACTCTGCATTAACTATGTCAACGAAAAGCTACAACAGATTTTTATTCAGTTAACCTTGAAAACTGAGCAGGAGGAATATGCTCGAGAGCAGATCAAGTGGACGCCAATCAAATACTTCGACAACAAAGTTGTTTGCCAGTTGATCGAAGACAAGAGACCGCCTGGTGTCTTTGCAGCGCTGAATGATGCCTGTGCGACCGCCCATGCCGATTCAGGGGCGGCTGACCAGACCTTCGTTGGAAGACTAAACTTTTTGTCTCAAAATCCTAACTTTGAGTCCCGGCAGGGTCAATTTATCGTCAAACATTATGCCGGAGATGTTGCCTATGCTGTGGAGGGAATGACAGATAAAAATAAAGACCAGCTCCTCAAAGATCTTCTGAATCTCGTTAATTCTAGCACCAATAGCTTTTTGCATACACTTTTCCCGAACCGAGTGAATCAAGATGATAAACGTCGGCCTCCGACCGCAGGAGACAAGATTAAGGCATCTGCTAACGATCTCGTCACAACGTTGGCGAAAGCGCAACCCTCTTATATTCGAACAATCAAACCAAACGATAACAAGTCCCCGTCTGAGTACAACGTTGCAAACGTGATCCATCAAATTAAATATCTCGGTTTACAAGAGAATGTTCGAATTCGAAGAGCAGGGTTTGCTTATCGTCAAACGTTCGAAAAGTTTGTTGAGCGGTTCTATCTTCTTTCTCCGAAGACATCGTATGCGGGGGAGTATACTTGGACAGGCGATGCCGAATCCGGTGCCCGCCAGATCTTAAAGGATACCAGCATTCCTCCAGAAGAATATCAAATGGGTGTTACGAAAGCGTTTATCAAGACTCCCGAAACACTTTTCGCACTGGAGCATATGCGAGATCGATATTGGCATAACATGGCTACAAGAATTCAACGGGCTTGGCGTAACTATCTGAGATACCGGACCGAGTGCGCCATCCGCATTCAACGATTCTGGAGAAGAGTTACCGGGGGGCTTGAATTCATCAAACTGCGTGATCAGGGTCATAAAATTCTAGGTGGTAGGAAGGAGCGCCGAAGATATAGTCTAGTTGGCTCGAGGAGGTTCCTAGGCGATTATCTCGGAATTAGTAACGCCGGTGATATGGGGGACATCATTAAGAGCTCGATCAATATTAGCAGTAAGTTGTTCATCCCACATAATGCGCACGACTTTGTCTAATGGGCTAGGTGGGGAAAATGTCTTATATTCGTGTCGATGCGAACTCTTGGTGACTAAATTTGGTCGCTCAAGCAAACCTTCACCTCGTCTATTAATACTGGTAAGTCTTATCACAGTCTTTGATGGCTCATGGCTAATATCATATGCCCAGACTTCCCGCAATGTGTACGTTGTTGTGCAAAAGTTTGTGAATAATCAACTTAGCATATTGGCGGAGCGCATGATTCCAATCGGCGCCATCAAGTTCGTCAGCACCTCAAATCTGAAGGATGACTGGTTCTCCATTGGGGTTGGGGCTCAACAGGAACCTGATCCTCTCATCAGCTGCGTCTTCAAGACGGAATTCTTTACCTACCTCACAAATGCACTCCGAGGCCAGCTTAGTTTGCGAATTGGAGAAACGTGAGTGTGCAAGGTTGCTTCTTCTGTCGCCGTATGCTAACAAGTTTATAGCATCGAGTATAACAAGAAACCAGGCAAGCTGGCTGTCGTAAAGGCAGTTAAGGATCCTGCAGTACCTCGTGATGATGTCTACAAGAGTGGCACGATTCGTACTGGTCCGGGAGAACCGGCGAATTCGGTTTCCAAACCTACGCCGAGACCAAAACAGGTCCCTGGTAAACCAATAACCAAGGGCAAATTGTTGCGACCTGGTGGCCCAGGAGGTGGGCCGTCCAAGCTTGCACCACGGCCCAAACCAGTTGCTCAAAATCTCCCTGAAAATCCGCGGGCAGCGAAGCAGCCTGCTGGTGAGAAGTTTAAACCGGTAGCACAATCCGTTACTGCAGTCGCTGCAGCACATGCTCGAACTAACTCAGGCTCCCAAAATCGACCTCCCCCTCCGCCCCCACCGACCCAGCCTCCCACCCCGAAGAAAGATACTGCCAAAGCCCTCTATGACTTTGACAGCGGCAGATCGAATGAATTACCGCTTCGAAAAGGTGAAATTGTGCAGGTGGTTACGAAAGAGAGCAACGGTATAATCTTATCCAACGTTCTTCCGCTTTGCAACTCCGCAACACAGCTAACTATTTCATAGGTTGGTGGTTGTGTATGAATCTAGAGACATCAGCCCAGGGATGGGCTCCCGAGGCCTATCTTGAGCCAATAGTAGCTAAAACTCCATCACTTCCTCCGCCACCACCTAGTCTTCCACCACAGTCAAAGTCTGCCGTATCGAATACATTACCCAATGGACCATCACGCGTCAACGGTGCAGCTGCGAAGGCCAAACCGGCTCCTCCGACTCCTCCATTTAAACGTCCAGATATAAATCGCAAAGCAGCCCCTGCCGCAGCCCCTCGAGACAGCGCAGTAAGCATGAATTCGCATGAGTCGCCGGCTGGTAGTGGTCGCGCCACTCCAAGCAGTCTAAGCAATGCGAGCATTGCGGGTGGTCTTGCAGAAGCCCTGAGGGCCAGGCAAAGCGCTATGCAAGGAAAAGAGCAAGATGATGATGATTGGTAGCTGGTCTTCGATATCAACGTTCCGGAGAGGGCTTCTATTTGGGATTTTGATTCACATATTGCGGTTTCCTGGAGGGTCATGCTGGCCGGTGCATATTTTCATTGAGTTATTCGGCTTTTTTCCTTCCTATCATTTACCTTTCTTGTAGCTTTTCAAAGATTTCAATTTCGACTCTGTGTGTGGTTTTGCTGAACATTTTAGAGTTATCTTGTATATTCCCTCTTCCCCTTTCCGCGTGCGGATTTGAGGCCTTTTAGTTTCTCTTGCTGTCTGCGCACCACCGGTTTACCTCCACGCCCTAGACGGAGCTGGTCCGCGGAACTGTTAGACAGCTCTGTTCTCTCTCCAACTCCTCCAAAAAAAAAAGAGAAGAAACTTGCTTCCAAACAACTCCCCAGATTTACATACAGTTAGAATATGTTTACTCAGAACTGTCAATAGAAGCTACTGATCTTTATTTTCAACCAAACTTGTACTTTGAGAATGACAGGCCCCCGATCCATTGGGCCAACTCATACCCACAGCCCTGCTGTGTCTCTTATCGTATCGAGCTGGGAAATGCAGCATCCTGAACTGTCGTAGTGTTGACCTCATTGGATTCGCGTTCGGATGAACTTTGACGCCGAGCTGGCTTAGCTCCGTACGCTATACCCAATGCGGTAGGCACTGCGAGTGGTATTCAGCCGAGCCCGATCGGTTCCTGATCCGCCTCGACGTCATGAAGCGCTGGGCATGCTCCAGGCCAGCGGAAGATCTTTCAAAACGCCAGGGCCCCGTGTTTGAGGAGGACCCAAAATCATGGCAGGGTCCTCCAGATGCAAGCAGCAAGCGCCCTACGCTGCTGCTAACGGAAACGTGGATTAACAAATGGCAGGGCTCAACTCCACTTTCATGCTAACTACGTCCGAAGCAAAAGCATGGCGCCCATGTCCGTCAATCACCTTTGGAGAAATCTAGCTGCCTATACCAGCTTTTGCAAAACATCGCTTACTTCTCTAGCACAAAATGAGTTCATCAATCCCTACCAGCCATGATTCAGAAAAGGATGCAAACAATTAGTCCGATCCGGGATTCCCGGATAAATGTTGCTGAGATGAATCACGCTTGGAAAAGATTCAAAATGAAGATCCAGATGGAGATGTTGAACCTCGTATATATGGGAATATTCCCCCATTCCTTGATTGTTCTTTGGCCAACTTGATCTTATTTGATCAGACGATATACCCTCTTCCGCTCTCTATCAGGCTCTCTCTCTAAAGCTTTTCGCATACTTTTTGGACTCCCCAAGCCAGGGATCCTGATTCGCTAGATATTCGTGTCTGTTTGGTATTGCGTTGAGGACACTGGTGAAACGGCCCTGGTTCACGACAACTGTAGAACACAGCAGTTCAGCCAGTTTTTGGAAGAAAGATGATGGTGGAAGAACACTGGTCAACGTCGCCAAAAACCCCTCTCGAGCGACCAGCAAATGGCGAGAAAGGATCCGAAGAGGAATATGCAGGGCACAACGGCATACTAAGATCGGCCCAGGCGTCATCAACAGGCTCGCTCAAAGCAGATGACGGGGCAGAGAATTTCAAACTGTCAACTCGCTCATGGCTCGTCTTCATGACTCTCGCTACTCTCACCTTAATGGTAGCTCTTGATGGTACCTCGATATCTGTTGCTTTGCCGGTGAGTCTTTTCTGGCAAATTACCCGTCTAAAGTTGGCTGGCTCGCCGACACTAAATCTATCTTCTCAGATCATCGCCTCCAAGCTCCATGGAACGGCAATTGAAGCGTTCTGGAGTGGAACATCGTTTCTTCTCTGCTCAACCGGTATGAACCCCCCGAACTGACCCCATTTTCGGCGTCGATTGGCAACCCAAGACCGCATGGCTGACCAATGATGGGATTTTCCTAGTGTTCCAACCCACGTTTGCATCATTATCCAATATTTTCGGCCGCAAACCCTTAATTCTCACGGCAATTGCGTTTTTCTTGGCCGGGTCCCTTGTTGCCGGCCTGGCGCAAAATTTTACCCACATGCTGGTTGGACGGTCAATTCAAGGAGTTGGAGGCGGCGGCTTGATTGCCCTGTCTGAAATCATTGTGACTGATCTGGTTCCCTTGAGACTTCGAGGCCAGTACTTTGGTATTCTTAGCGCCATGTGGAGTGTAGGATCTGTTACTGGACCGATCTTGGGCGGAGGATTTTCTCAAGATGTCTCCTGGGTAAGCTTTTCCCGCAGAAGTTGGCTAGTCACTCCACATCACTGACCGTGTTCTAGAGATGGATCTTCTATATTAACTTCCCTTTCATTGGATTCGGTATCGTTTTTGTCATCCTTTTCCTAAAACTCAACTTCCTTCCCTCGTCACTGATGTCTAAACTCCGGCGAATCGATTACGTTGGTTCAATCATCTTCATTGGAAGCGCAACATCTTTTCTGATCCCAGTCACTTGGGGGGGAGTGATGTATCCCTGGGACTCCTGGAGAACGCTTGTGCCACTGATTGTTGGTGCAGTCGGCCTGATTGCGTTCTTCGTCTATGAGACTTATTTCGCGGCTGAGCCCATGATCCCCATCACCATCTTCGCCACTCGCACGGCTATCCTAACATATATCGAAACCGTGCTGCACGGGCTTGTCCTTTGGTGTGCACTCTACTACATGCCTCTTTACTATGAAACAGTCAAGGAGTACTCCCCAATCATCGCAGGCGTCAGCTTATTCCCCCTATCCTTCACCGTGGCTCCCTCCGCCGCTATCGTTGGCATAGTCGTTACCAAAACAGGCCACTACCGTTGGGCCATTTGGATCGGATTCTTCTTCGCCACTCTCGGTACGGGCCTGTTCTGCGTTCTCGACGTGCACACCAGCATAGCAGGATGGATCTTCCTGACACTCCCCGCCGGCCTGGGTCTAGGTATGCTCTTCCCTTCCCTTGCCTTCGCGATCCAAGCCTCCGCTCTGAGCGGGCACATGTCTATCGCCGTCGCGATGTTCAGCTTCTTCCGCGCCTTCGGACAGGCCATCGGCGTGGCCATTGGAGGTGTCATATTCCAGAATCAAATGCATGAAAATCTGCTTCGATATCCCGACCTCGCGCCGCTAGCGGGTGCGTACAGCAAAGACGCGGCCGGGCTGGTGCAGATCGTCCGCGCGATGCCTGCGGGGATGGAGAAGGATAATTTGAAAGAAGCGTACACGGATAGTTTGCGGATCGTGTACGCGGTGTGCACGGCGCTGATCGGGGTTGCGGGGGTGTTGAGCTTGTTCACGGAGTCGTATGATCTGAACAAGGGGATTGATTCGGAGCAGACGATACGCGAGAAGAAAAGCAGGGATGCTGAGGTCGCCTCGGAGAAATAGGCTTCCCTCTTCTTCTCCTACTTCTCGCTCAAATCTGGTGGTGTTGTTCGGAGGGGGCAGCAATTGGCGTTTCTATGAGGATTCTCCCTGTACATTTCCCGATTTCACGAAGTTCTCCACTCGGAATACTGGTGTTTTTGAATGGCGTTTTTAAGGACTCGGGGCTAAGGTCGTCACGTATTTCCTTCCTCTGCCTTGAAACTTCTTTTTCATTTTTTTCATTTTTTCATTTTTTTTATTTTTATTTTGCATCTGTCTATAGACGCCTTCGCATGAAAGAGGATAGACATAGACATAGGTTAATAAAAATTAATCAACATCTCCTTTCACCATTAAGTCTCGCACATTTACATTACATATACCCAAAATGCGAGGGAAAACAAAAACAAAAAAAAAAAAAAAAAAAAAAAAAGGAAAACCGAAAAACAGGTCATGCCCAAATCATTCTTATTAGTAATTACTAGTTATTCTGTCTTTTCTTTTCTAACTTTTTTCCGTTTTTTATATTTGCAAGTATAATCCGAATATAGGTCAAGACGGAAAATAAAAGAAAGCGGGGAGGAGGATATCAACAAGAAATAATCCCAGAGAACAAAAGGGAAAAGAAACCCTCTCCCAAGCCAAACACACACCCAAAACACCCGCCGTCCAAAAAAAAACGAAAAGAAAAGAAAAGAAGAGAACTATGTATGAACGGCAACGCAACAGAGTCAAGGGAGTTTGTCAAGCCCATAATCCAAAGGCATTAAGAAAAAAAAAAAAAAATTCACACAACCCAAGACCAGGGCGGAGGGAGTGTTGTTAATGCCCAGGTAGCGTTGGAATGATGGTATTCTTCAAGATGCGTATTTCTGCCCAGTTAAAATAAAAAAAGAAAGAAGAAAAAAAAAAGAAGGAGGGGGATATATAAGCGAGAGGATATTTGCATGTCGCTAATCAGTCATTAAGATGGGGTGAAAATTTATGCACAATGAATGCTGAATGGGGAGACGATAAAAGGGGAGCACGAGGCTGCAGAAGCGGTATGATATATGATGGGCAATGAGAGCTTTAATTGCAGGGAAATCAATCATTGGAGGGAATGAATTTGGTGCCGACATGCAATGCGATGAAAACTTGCCAAATATGGGCCAAATCGCGAGAAATATTTGGAAAAAACAAAAAGACAAAAAAAGGAACTAAGACTTTCTCTCTCCCTTCTCTAGTAAGTCGGTCAGCGGCGAAAATCTTGGACAATCAAGGACAGAAAATTCATGTTTCTCATGTCGAGGCGGTTCTGCGAGTGGAGGCGTCAATGAAAACAAAAAAATCAACCCGTCTCAATGCATGTCTCGAACAATTAGCGTAACGGATGGGATAATGCTGTGCGACCGTGACGAATATACGCGGCTCCCAATAGCAACAAGTCGTTTCGGACAAGGTGATGGTCCTGGCGGCGGAAAAAGATAAAATAAAATAAAAAAGAAAGAAATGAGGAGGTTGGGAACTAGAAGAGACCGAACTTCTTGCCTTTCCCCTTATCGTCTGTAGAACTTGGATCAGAATCACACGCTCACAAGGCACAGTGGGAAGGGCAAAAATAAAAAGAAACTTACTCTGTGTAGCAGGGTCAGGTTTTCCAATCTTCCCGTGCGTCCGCCGCGCCGCCGACTTGGGATCAGCGCCTGACGCAGCAGCTCTAATTGCTGCGATGCGGTGTTTGGCGCGCTCATCGCCATGGTCAGCTGCGCGAACGTACCACACATTGGCCTCGAGAGGGTCACGCCGACACCCAATGCCCATCTCCGTGAAGTAGCCCACCGCATACTCCGCTTTCGCAAGCCCTGCAGGTTTTTGCCAAAATCAGCATATGGCTATATGCGTACTACTTTGTGGGATGTATTTCGGGGAAACCATAAAAAAAAAAAAAAAAAGGGGAAAGGAAAAGGAAAAGGAAAAGGAAAGGAGACTTACCGCATTCAGCCGCCTTTTTCGCCCACTCGTACGCCTCATATTCGTCCTTCTCCAGCATGGGCTCCGCGCCCACCATGAACCAGGCGCAGAGAGCCATCATCGCCATCGGGTGTCCCAACTGGGCAGCACCCGTGTAGAAATGCACACTGAGGGCCGGATCTCGCGGACAGCTCAATTTCCCATGCTCATACGCATCTCCAAGTCGGTAATTCGACTCCGCATGTCCGAGTTCCGCAGATTTCGTAAGCAGCTGCGCCGCATAGGATTCGTCCTGGAAGACATCGTCTCCATAACCAGTTTCGTGGAGGAGACCCAGCTCGTACGGGCCGGCATTGTATTGGAAATCCGCCGATTCGGTGGCTCGCTTCAGCCAGGTTATGCCTTCACGATAGCGCTTGCTAAGACCCATATCGCCAGTCAGACACGCTTTTCCCAATCGTAACATTGCCCCGGGATGGTTTTTGGATGCTGCCTGTCGGTAGAACTGGACTGCTTTTGCGCCGTCTTTCCTGCTTCCCCAGCCAAACTCATAGCAGAGGGCGGCACGGTACCCAGCTTCCGCGTGACCATGTTTGCTGGCAGCGACGAATAGCGGGAAAGCTTTGTCATAATCCGGTTTTCCCTTGTTAAAAAGACCCGAGGCATACCCATCACCGAGATAATACTGCGCGTACGGATAACTACGATCAGCCAGACGCTGTAAGATCGCCTTGGCTTCTCGAAGCAATTCCGCCTTCGAGATATCGGACCCGATTTCTTGCTGTTTGGAGGCGGCGGGGGAATCCGGCCGAGAAGTCTCTTGTGCGGCATGGATCATAAACACCGCAAACTCATATTGCGCCCCTGAGTCATTAGTTTTCTTGACGTTCGCCAGGTACATCTCAAATGTCTGCTTATGGCTTAGCAGAGAAGCGCTGTTCCCCACGGACGCCCGCAGATGCGCATTGCTGAGAGTCGCAGGAGCCGGAGGGGGTTGTGGATACGGTACGTTCATCAAGTCCACGAAGGACAGGGGTCTGGTGTCTGGAGAAGCAGCCGAGTGAGAGGATACCGCGCGCGCATGACCGTAAGGAGAGAGCTGGAGGGAACGTGTGCGGCCCCTACCATCCGAATATGCTGACGGTGGGCGTGGAACCACCAACCCTCCCGGTGCAAGGTGATTTGATTGCCCTCCGGTAGAGGAGGAGTCGGAAGCCGAAACGACTGTGCTCTTTGATCCGCGATGCCCGACACGGTCGAGCAGATGCTCCTGGAAAGGCTGATGGTGATACTGCAGGGGCTGGTAGATCTCGGGCTCGTGGTTTCCTTGGGTGCTTTCTTGTTCCTCGGGAAAGCTTTCGAGGCTGTTTCTACTCGATGAACTTCTCGTCTCGACCTGGCGCCCTTGCCCATTCAAATGTGAGAATTGCTGCGGCATCCCGGCATGATTGAGCGAATCGCCTCGCGGGGGAATACCCGATGTGTCGTCCACGGGCCCGTGCTGATCTTGCGAGTACTGAACAGGGGGAGGACTTTGGTACAAGGAGCTGCGGCGAGGGGGATATTCTTGATAACTATAGTCATTCCCGGATTCCTGGGACAACCTTAGATTCCTCACATCCTCGACGAGAGCAGATGAAGCTTCTGGTATTATAGAAGGATCGTCGATCCTCACGGGCGACACTGGCGAATGGTGCATGACGGCACTTTCGTGGGCCTCCAGTTCGGAAAGACCGACAGGTTTTCTTTTCGGTATTTCACGAAGCGAGAGTCTCGAGACATGTTTGCTCGAGTTCTTTGGAGACATCAGGGGCGGAGGTGGAGGTGGATTCTGATCAGGGGAAGGAAACGGAGCCGAGGACCTGAGGTACGCTGGCTCAGGGGGGGAGAGGGGAGGCTGTAGCTCCGCTGTCCGACTCATGATGGGAAAATATCTGCGGGAATTGCTTGCGAATCTACCAATTCAACACAATTCCTTTTTTGGAACAGAATCAGATGGAGCATTAAAAGGACAAGAAGGGTACGTATATCCTATAGAGCACCCAAGAGAAAAGTTCTCACACCCAGGTGAAACTCTTACTGTGCTTTTCCTTTTTCCTTTCTTTTTTCCTTTTCTTGTCCCAGCAACAACTGAACGGATGATTCCTGACTGTGTCTTCGAGGCTTACACGCCGGTCATCTGGATGCTGTCAAGCCGCAGATGGTGGAGGGGTTCAGGTCCGGGGACACTGTGGCCTTCGACGGAGGGGCTATGAAAGAGGGAGGGTTGGGAAGAACACTGCAATGTTGGTCGAATGGAGTCTGTGATCTTCGGTTTGTTTAAAAAACTACCCTCGCAACGTCATCGGAGAACACAGGTACACATGGGGAGCTGCCGTGGGAGATCTCTGTGCGACCTTGGAATACCCAACTACGGCACACTGCCTGTAGGGCCCTTTTTTTCCTTTTTTTTTTTTTTTTCTTTCTTTCTTTTTTTTTCAGGGAGAAAAGGGGGGAGAAGAGACTGTACGGATGGGTTGGTCTTTGTGGAATTTCAACCCCCGAGGAGAATGGTAGTATAGCCAGAGTAATTGGGAATCTTTTTCCTTTTTCTTTTACCTGTCTCTTCTTTTTTTTTTTTTTTTTTTTTTTTTTTTTTTCCTTTTTCTTTTACCTTTCTCTTCCTTTTTTTTTTTCCTTGTTTTCTTTAGGAGCCTGGCCTCGGTAAACCTACAACTGGATTTTTATTCCTCTGAGCAGGGCTGGATTAGGCTCGAGGGTGTGTGGACGAACGTACGAACGTGACGCCGCCGGGGGGGGAGAGGCGAAAGGACGACACGAACACGGAGTAACGACAAATGTGACGCAAGGGGGTAACGACAGTTTGCGGCGGGAAGACGACGAGAGGTACCTCTCTCCTAAACTCAGCCACAGGAGAACAAGAGGTTAATGAGTGAGAGAAGTCAATAGACCGGGACAGGAGGACACATGGAGAGTTTCGAATGGCCGCATGGAAAAGAAAGAAAAGGAAAAAGAAAAAGAAAAAAAGAAAAAAGAAAAAAAGAAAAAGGAAAAGAAAAGAATGAATGCGTGGAATTTCGAGCCGGGTTTCCTGGAGGTGGAGTTGGAGGAGGGAGGGCGAAGAAGATCCAAGAGACCGGAAAACGTGGGACGCGAGCGGGCAGTTGGCAGTTTGGAGAGGAGTTGGTTAAGTTTCAACGACCTCGTCAAAAACGATCTAACGGGGCTAACGGACCTGTCTCAACACAGACACCCAGGCCTCCAGCACAGCAGGGGGGGAAGAAGAGATAGAGCGAGAGAGGGAGAAATAAATATAAATAAAATAAAAAGATAAAATATAAATGGCGCGGGTTGCTGGGATTGCGGAGATGTGTTTAATTAAATAGCCGAACTTCTTACCTGTATGTCTGGAGAGAATAACGTTTCTGGCACAGAGTCGAAAGGGAAAAGAAAACGGCTCTGCAGGAGACAGACGATCTCCCTTTTCTTTTTTTTTTTTTTTTTGATTTTTTTGATTTTTTGATTTTGATGCTTTTTTGCTTCTCTTCCTCCCTTCTTTTATTTTTGTTTTTGAATTCGATTTAATTTCATTTATTTTTTATTTTTTTTTTTCCGCCTCCGCTGCGGCTCTGGAAGGCAGACCAGACTGCAGGACTTTTTTTTTTTTCTTTTTTTAAAACTGCGGGATCGAACCCAAAGCGCCATGAAACTCAGCTTCAGAGCGCCAGTGCCGCGAGCCCCCAATAACCATGGGAAACTTAGTGAACCCACGGAGTTATCCACGAGCCTAGTGCTCCGTAAAACCATGGGAGTCGCCCACGCACCCAGTCAAACCATGGGAGTTATCCAGAAGGGCGCCCTCCCCCCCCCGTTTTTCCCGCTGGGCCTGGGGAAACGGAACTCTGGTCGGTCAGGGCTGGTTTTGGTTCACGATTACGCCTGTTCCCCAGTAAGACAGCTTCGATGAGTTACCACGGCTCCGATGGAATTATTTTTATCTCGACGAACACAGAAGAACAGCATGGAATATAAGATGGAGTATGGAGTATTTTCTTTTTCATTCTTTTTCTTCTTTTTCTTCTTCATCTTCTTCCTCTTCTTTTCTTCTTTTCTTCTTTCAATTTATTTCAATTTATTTCAATTTATTTTATTTTCTCTTCTTCTATTTTCTTCTTTGCTTTCTTCTATTTTCTTCTTTCTTTTACTACAGAATCCTCCGTATCAAGGCAGACAGACTAGCGGAGGGTCTGCTCAGCCGCAGATCAGGGGCGGATTCTGCCCCAGATAGGCTGACCCGGCAGAGATGCAGCTGCATTTAAAGTAACTAACTTAAAAAGAGAGAGCGAGAGAGAAAATATACGTCCTTAATTCGTACAGATTTCAGCCCGTCGAAACAGTTTCACCGCATATGTAACGCCCCCTCCACATCTCGGGTCTCTTTTTTCTCGCTTGACGAGCGACGTGGGGAGCGAGGCTGAGTGTGCCGGTCTGGCGGAGAAGGAAAAAAAAAAAAAAGGGAAAAAGGGAAAATATTGCGTGCTTCGTCGAGTCACTTTGGCTAAGCATTGATGCCTCCGCCACGTGCGGTTCGTCGCAAGCGGGCAGCAGGATGATGATGATGATGATGATGATGTACGACGGGGATTCTCTTTGTTTGCCTGAGACATGCCATGAACCCAAGACACCGGAGATGCATCTCCTGTCACGAGTTGACCTGACCTGACTCTGTTTTTCTTGTCTTTTCATTTGAAAATTTTTTATTTTTTATTTTTTTTATTTTCTTTTAATTGGATACCCCTCTCTGCATATTGACACTGTGAAGTAACATAACTGCATAAGCATGACTATATATGCACACAGTCCAGCATGCTTCGGAGGGGTGGGATGAGACGCCGTGACTATTAGCGGATGTTCCATCTGGAGTCGACCGCATAACCAAACCCAATTCGGCATTTCTGACCGCATCTGTCTCGACTCCACCAGTTCAAGAGATTTGTAGAGTACGCCACAGCCGAAAAGAAAAGGAAGAAAGGAAAAGGAATAAAAAGAAGAAGAAGAAGAAGAAGAAGAAGAAGAAGAAGAAGAAGAAGAGGAAAGGAAAGGAATGAAAAGAAGAGAGGAAGAAGAAAGCAAAGACGAATTAAGACCGGTCTTGCTACTACAGGGATGCTGCGGCCGGCTCTTTCCCCTCCGGCATTATGTTATTTGTGTTTTGGTTTGTTGTTGAGCCTCAATTTGCGGGCTGAACCTGCCTAATTATTATATTTTAGCCTGTGGAGATGCACTCTGTAAAAGAGACTCTAACAATTAGTGAACCCGAACCTCCTATAATCGAGCAGTCTCTAAAAGACCGGGACCAACTAAACATGGTAAACTACCTGTTAATGATCAGGATTTGTCCCCATAAATTGCTATTCCAAATTTCTTTTATCTACATATCGTTCTGGGCCCAGAGTAGCACTAGAGGGGGGCTGCTGCTTTTAAATAACCCGGTCAACTGAGGCTGGTTATGCATGAAAAAAAAAACTTCCTTTCTAAACACCACGATTTGTGCTATTTCAAATCTTGAGTGCAAGAACTAGTTAATGGGAGCTCATTGAGAAAAGTTTTGTTGGCTCAGTCAGCATTCTTCCTGCCCTCGAGCGTATTGACATGAACAACAAAGACGGGGTATGTCTGTGTTGTGTATTTGTAGATCAATCTCGGCCCCCCTCTCTTTCGTAAATCGCATCGAGCGCCCCGGTCTGAAGAACATCTTGCACCACGTGGATCACGTCAACGCCGGTGCCACGGCTGAAGATGGTAGCGGAAGATGGAGTCGTGAGGCTGAAGCGTTTCGAGGGCGCCATCCTCGGTTGGCAGATGGAGAACATGGATCATGGTGGATTCTTGACTTGACCAGCTGAAGGACACGTAGGGAGGAAGTTAAATGCTCATGCAGATTATATCGATAGGTGACAAAGTTTACCAGTAACTTAGCCTATCAGATGAAAGCTTGTTTTCAATACTATATATATATCATATCAACATGTCATTCAAGCTTCGTTGAACAGTCTGACAGCTGTATGATACAGCAGTCAAGTTAATAATAAACTAAGTTTTGCTCTCAATGTCACTGACACTCTGGGCAGCTGCCCCACACACTACTGCTCACCATGACAGTACATGATGAGAGCTCTCAAGAACAAGAGCAGCTTTCTCCGGAGACTGCCTCCCTGATGTTTCTCAGGACCGAAACCCATCCCAACTGTTGGACGCCAGTTTTTGCACCCATTCCCTCCCTTCACCATCCTCAAGCTCAGTGCTGATGATTGGTGGGGGGCCATCATGACCGCGCTCGCCCATTCCATACTTGGGGCCCCTGTGTCCCACGTGTCGTTCACATTGCAATCTACCTGAGTGGAGGATGGAGCTGTTGTATGACCTGAAGTCCTCTTTTTTTTTTTTTTTTTTTTTTTCCCTGCGCGGCGAGTGCGATGCTGGACCTGGATGCTGCCATTGATGTTTGAGAGAAATCGCGCAGCGACACGACGATGACAGCAGATGGGGTTTTTTGAGACCGGCCTACCGGATGTCTCACAACAGACTGATTCTGCCCTTTGTGGTCCAATTGAGTACTGATTCTGCCCTTTTGTGGTTCAATTGAGAGTGTGTGGCATCGCCTGGCTAGTTCCATGCTTATTCACAATCCTCACTGATGCCAATCCCTCCTGTCAATGGAAAAAGAAAGTAGGGTCAGTCAGTGGTTGAAGGGTGGATGGATGCTCAACTTCAGCCTCTGACATCAGTGTTCGAAAGTGTTGTGGGGTCAGGCCTTCAACAAATCATTGAGTGACTTGGGCCCCCTGAGGCATGTACGGAGTAACCAGACATTCCATTCTTAGCAGTCGACACACTGAAGAAGAAGTTTATCAGATCCAATGTGTTGTTTGAGAGCTTAATGTTATATAGGTGGCAGTGTGTGTGAATGCGGTAGATGTACTCGGTAACTCCGTACAGCCACCCTACAATGAGTGAGTAGCCAAACCTTAAAATTATTGCCCAACATGAGATTGAGTGCAGGTGCTAATTAACTTGGTGTGGACTTACTCTCTCTCTATCTCTCTCTCTCTCTGTGTGTATATAATGTATCCTCTCTCTGTGTGTTTGTTTCTCGATTTGTCATTATTTCCCTTTTCGGGTGCTGTCGACTGGGTATCGTCGGGACTTGGCGGGGCCGGGATTGGGTTGGGAGGGAAGTTTCTGAGATCCGGTCGACAAAAACCACCTGGTGGGGAAAAGCTGATAGAGAAGAGAGGGTTCACAAATGCAGGTACATACTCTACTTTATACTCTCCCTCTAGTACCTCTACTACGTGACTCTGTGGTGGCCTGACGGCCGTGCCCGGCAATCGTAACATCGGTTCACCCCACCAACTTTTCCCCCGAGTTCTCCAGGCCGCCGGATGGAACGATGGAAATGATGGAAATGGCTGGCCACGGCAAGTCCGCCACTCGGTTCCATGTGTCGCGAAAATCTCCCCCGTCACGCCCTGTATTGTGAAACTTATGCTCCACTCGCCGGCTCGCATTGGCCGTCCGTCTGTGCCCGCCATTGGCTCGCTGCCCGGCGTGACCCGTGCGAAACGTCGTACGGTAATTACTGGACCTTGAGCTTGTCCATTTTTGGAGCCTGACTCGATCCCACACGGCCAATCAGCCGCCGCGTTCGTCGCCACTATGGAAGCTTCATCGCCCCGTCCCTGCTGCTCCACACTCGCTGATTCGTCCATCGCGGCGACGCTTGTCCAGATGAGGCATGGTCGGCTGGATGTCTCAGACAACAAGCCTGGAAATATTACAAGCCAAACCACCCGGCGGTGTCTCTGTGGCTACTGCCCCTTGTTTTTCTTTCACTGCAACAACAATACAGAATTTACAAGACGCCAGAGCAGCAGCAGCAGCGCAAACCCCCAGCCAGGAAGCACTTCTGTTCTCGTCTCGTCTCGTCTTGTCTTGTCTTGTTCTTGTCTTGTTCTTGTTTCTTGTCTGTCTGTCTTGTCTTGTTCTTTTCTGTCTCTCTCTGCGCCTTCGTGCCTGGATTTGCTCCACGATGCCCTCCTGAACCTGTCTCCATCGAGCCTCTCGCTTCTTACCTCACCAATCTACTAGTAACAAACAAAAAAAGAGAAAAAGAAAAAGAAAGAGAAAAAGAAAAGGGGGATAGCGTCTTTGTTTTTCCTTGTTTCTCGTCACTCGCTCAACTCCGCCTCAGAGCCCGCCTTCTTTTCCGCCATCCCCATCCATCTGCACTCTGACTTGGCATCGCGATCGCTTCTTTTTGCACTGTTTCTCTGCCCGTGTTGTCTTTTCGGTGTCCAATCTCTCACTCTTTTCTCTCTCTCTCTCTCACACACACACACACACATACACCGACCCTGCTTTGTGACGCGAGTACGGTTCGAAGGGGGCTGCACTTCTGCTCCCCAACCATCGGGACACCCCCACGACATCATTCTCACCCTACCCAATTACCTCTCTCTCTTTTTCTTTTTCTTTCTTTCTTTTTTTTTTTCTGTTACCATTACTTTTATTCTCGGCTGGCCCTCTTAGTTAGCCATCCAGAGGTGCATCGCATGGCTTCGTAGCCCTAATCTCTTTAGATACTCTCCTGATATCGCCAACAGGACCACACCCCAAAATTCCCTTTTGTTGATATCAGACAGCGTCAGTTCCAACCCTCTCCTCTCATACCTCCCTCTCATACCTCCCTATCATATCTCCCTCTCATACCCCCCCAACATACAATTCACTGTGAGATCCCTTGGGCTCATTGGTTGACCGGGGAACCCTTCACAGTCCGACTTGCGCGGTTGACAACCATGTCGCTCCCACAACGGCCTGGGAGGCATGAACTCTCCCAACAGCCCTCCTTCCGCGATTCCTACCATCGGCGGAGACATGACATCGAGTCGGGCGGATACACCGACAGCCCCGCCAGCCCCTCCTCGCAGTCGCGCCGGAATCAAGGCTACTTCTCCACCGGCTCCCCCTCCCCGTCCTCGCCGCAGGAGTACGACTCAATGTCCTCCCCTCGTGGCCTGAACCGCAAGCGCAGCCTCGTCCGGCCCGAGAGGACCCGCATGAACCGCGACCACCCAAACTACCACTACCGCCAGCACGCCCAGAACATGCCCACCTACCCCTCCACGACCGGGAACGAACCCGTCATGGAGGACCCCATCGAGGCCGAGACCGTCAGCTCCGGCAGCACCGACACGAAGAGCTTGAAACGTGAAAAGGCCAGCAGCGGCGGCGGCGGTATCCCAAGCCTCGACTACAGCCGTGGGCCACACCCTGCCGCCAGATCCTCACGCCCCGCCGGTGGTGCCGGCGGAGGCAAGAATAAGGATGACGTGCGCAGAAAACTGTCGCGGAAGGCGTCCAGGTCCCATAGAGAGGAGGAGAGGAGGCGTCAGAAAGAGCTGGATGCGATCCGGCCGCCCAGCCTTTGGAACGTGTACTGCGCGATGGTCACCTTCTGGTGCCCCGATTTCCTGTTGAAGTGCTTCGGGATGCCCGCCAAGGCGCAGAGGAGGGCCTGGCGTGAGAAGATGGGCCTCATCAGTCTGATCCTCCTGATCTGCGGCTTCGTCGGCTTCCTCACCTTTGGCTTCACCCAGGTCGTCTGCGGCAGCCCAGGCGTACGGCTCAAGGTCAACCACGTCGGTCTCGGCTACCTGATCATCCACGGCAAAGCGTACGACTTGGTCGAATCGAGCCATCCTGCCGCCATCGGCATTCCCGGCGGTTCAAACGTCATCTTCGACCTGCCCGAAAAACACGGTGGCAAGGACGCGAGCTTCCTCTTCCAGAACGTCAACGGCGAGTGCAAGGGGCTCATCACCGCTGTCGAAAATTCCGAGATACCGACGAATTCCGAAAAGGAGATGGGCTGGTATTTCCCTTGCTCATTGTTCAACCAGGATGGTTCGACCAGGCCAAATTTCACCGAGCCCCGATACACCGGATACGCCTGCCACACCACGGGCAAAGCGAGAAGAGCCCTCTACAACCTGAAAAGCGCTGGCGAGGTCTACTTCACCTGGGACGACGTCAAGAACAAGACCCGTAATCTGGTGGTCTACTCTGGCAACGTTCTCGACCTAGATCTCCTGGCGTGGTTCAATACCAGCCAGGTCGTCTACCCGGCACGATTCGATGATCTGCGCACCAACCCGGACCTCAGGGGGGTGGATATCACTCATATGTTCCAGTCGGGCGAGGATAAGAAGATTGCGAGATGTCTATCCGAGATCGTCAAGGTGGGCTCCGTGGACACCGAAACCGTCGGCTGTATCGCGTCCAAGGTCGTCCTGTACATCTCGTTGGTGTTCATCCTCTCCGTTGTTTCGGTCAAGTTCTTCCTCGCACTGGGCTTCCAATGGTTTATCGCAAGGCGGTTTGCAGCTCCCAAGACCGCGATCGATCCACAATCGAAAGAGCGCAAGCGCCAGATCGAAGACTGGAGTGATGATATATATCGCCCTGGCCCACGCTTGAACGATCCCGCCGCGCCAGGAAAGCGTGGAAGCAGCCTGTTCCCCACGACATCCCGCTTCTCCAGCCCCTACGTCATGGGAGCTCAAAAGCAGCGCCCCGTGCCGACGACAATGGCAAGCCAGAACGCAGGCAGCCGCCTCAACGCGCCGTCCGCCATGTACAAAGCCGGTCAAAATTCCAGCCAGGCTACCCTGAGCGCCGAGCCCTTCAATCGTCAGAGCGTCGCCGCCAGTCGGTCCAGTCTCATGGTTCCGGATCCTCGCTACTCTACCATCAGCGACATCGAGGGCCAGGGTCCCGCCGAACTTATCCACGAGGCCGTTGTTCCCCAGCCACCCCCCGAGTGGCAACCGTTTGGCTACCCCTTGGCGCATGCTATCTGTCTGGTCACCGCGTACTCTGAAGGTGAGGAGGGTCTCCGTACAACCTTAGATTCCATCGCCATGACGGACTATCCGAACAGCCACAAGACGATCATCGTTATCTGCGATGGTATGATCAAGGGTAAAGGTGAAAGCTTGACCACTCCGGAGATCTGTCTCGGCATGATGGGCGATTACGCCGTGCTACCGGAAGATGTCCAAGCGTTCTCGTACGTTGCCGTTGCCAGTGGAGCGAAGAGGCACAACATGGCCAAGGTGTACGCCGGATTCTACGATTATGGGGAGAATTCCGTCGTTCCCCGCGAGAAACAGCAGCGCGTTCCGATGATGGTCATCGTGAAATGCGGAACCCCGGACGAGGCGAAGAACAGCAAACCAGGAAACAGAGGTAAACGTGACAGCCAGATCATCCTGATGTCGTTCCTTCAGAAAGTCATGTTTGACGAGCGGATGACCGAGCTCGAGTTCGAAATGTTCAACGGCTTGTGGAAGATCACAGGAATATCGCCGGATTTCTACGAGATCGTTCTGATGGTCGACGCCGACACGAAGGTGTTCCCGGACAGCCTTACGCATATGATTTCTGCGATGGTCAGCGATCCTGAAATTATGGGTCTCTGCGGCGAGACGAAGATTGCAAATAAAGCTCAGAGCTGGGTCACGATGATTCAGGTGTTTGAGTACTTCATCTCCCATCATCTGTCAAAGTCTTTCGAGTCCGTCTTCGGTGGTGTTACCTGTTTGCCCGGGTGTTTCTGTATGTATCGCATAAAGGCCCCCAAGGGCGGACAGAACTACTGGGTGCCAATCCTTGCCAATCCGGACGTGGTAGAGCACTACTCCGAGAACGTTGTCGACACCCTGCACAAAAAGAACCTGTTACTTCTTGGCGAAGATCGATACCTATCCACGCTGATGCTCAAGACTTTCCCCAAGCGCAAGCAGGTCTTCGTTCCGCAGGCCGTGTGCAAAACAACCGTGCCGGACGAGTTCAAGGTCCTTCTCTCTCAGCGTCGTCGGTGGATCAACAGTACCGTTCACAACCTGATGGAACTCATTCTCGTGCGCGACCTCTGCGGTACTTTCTGCTTCAGCATGCAGTTCGTCGTGTTCATGGAGCTCGTCGGCACCCTGGTTCTCCCCGCCGCCATCTCGTTCACTTTCTACGTCGTCATCATCTCCATCATCAAGAAACCCGTGCAGATCATTCCGCTCATCCTTCTCGCGCTCATTCTCGGTCTCCCCGCGGTTCTGATCGTCGTCACGGCGCATCGCCTGTCCTACGTCATGTGGATGTTTATTTACCTGCTGTCTCTGCCGATATGGAACTTTGTCCTGCCCACGTACGCCTACTGGAAATTCGACGACTTCAGCTGGGGTGATACGCGCAAGACGGCGGGGGAGAAGACGAAGAAGGCCGGTATCGAGTATGAGGGAGAGTTCGACAGCAGCAAGATCACGATGAAGCGGTGGCGTGATTTTGAGAAAGGTATTGTATACGCTGTTCCTCCTTTGGTCAGAGGATAACGAATGCTAATCACTTTCTTTTCTTCCCGCTTGCTAGAACGTCGCATAAGAACTGGTGCCGGAGCGTTCTCACAATCAACGACTAATTTTGCGCATTATCCGCATCGTAATTCCGTGTACGAATCCGATTATTAGATTTTCTGGATTTTGGGAAAACGTTGCTGCTTTCTTTCCTTTTTTTTTTGTTTAAATTTTTTGTCCATATACTTCGGTTGCCCTTTTTCTTTTCTTTTCTTTTCTTTTTTTTTTTTGATTATTACCCTGTCTGCCTGTGATAGAAACAAGGCATCATGTTAGGAGTCATGTCATGTTGGCCCAGTCCTTTTCCCCATCCCCCCTTTTTAACCTACCGCTAAGGGAATTTGGAGAGAGAGGCTTTTCTTTGTCACGAAACCATGCCCACTATTAACTACTAGCCACCAGGAGTTATTACTCTGCTATAATTTAATTATGTCCTCTTCCCTCTCCATTTCCTAGTTCTCCTTTCGAGATACTCCCTCTCCCTCTCCTTTTTTTTCTTTTTTTTTCCCCTCCGCTTTGGTGCTGTTCTACCGTATACACTTCTATTGTGTCTCCTTTTTTGCAAAACCACCAGGGTCTAAGTTTTTGGCCACTTTCTCCTCTTTCTTCCTACTTTTCGCTCCCCTCACCCGTTTTTTCTTTTTTCTTTTTATTTTATTTTATTTTATGATGTAAATCCAAGCCGTGCATGTATTTATTGTATAGCCACACACACAGGCGCACAGAGACACACACACACACAGAGAGAGAGACCCTTTTGTTGTGTTTGTTGAAATATTAGGCCCGTGAAGGCTTTGTCTTCTGTGTTGTTTCTCCCGGGAGGGATGTATCTGTTTTCTGTCTTCGATTTATGAGAAAAGCTGGTGATACCAATACGAGTGGATGCAGAGGGGGATATGGGCAACTATGGCTGCGCCCCCGTGTGTGTGTGTGTGTGTGTGTAGATAGAGAAAAGAGATCAATATAAGTAGTTCACCATTTCTCCTGACGCATCCAGTTTTCCACCGTGAATCAATGTTGATTTTATTATGAGGGTTGGAAAGGGGGAACAGGCGGAGGGATCTTCAAATCTGCGAACGGACAGAACAATCTTCTCTTAGCTTTGCGACTACATAGCCAGCTGAGGCGGATGTCGCACACGCTCGGCTTGCTTCGTGAATGGTTAGCTTTACCGTCCTTTTGTTTAAACCTACACCTCCCTACTATGGAACAAACTCGAGAAGACTTTTCTGTAAAGGGAAAACATTAGTATAAAGCACTCATAATAACGGTATGTGTAGGGTATGATAGCCTTAACATATGCCCGTATGTCAATCTCACATCGCAGCCAAGAACTGGAATGGGCGGGCAACATGAGCGGTGCGGCAAGTTCTTCTATCCAAGAAGGATGCAGTTAGCAGGGACATTGAATAGAATGGGGGTTAATGAATGCAACTGATAGTCCAGAATGAAAAGGTATGGTCTCGCTTCCTCGACGGCATTCGTACCCGGCAGCAAACTTTCTCTTCTAAAACACAAATCGGAATCGAGGGACAGAAAAAAAAAAAAAAAAAAAAAAAAAAAAAAAAAAAAGGAATTGTATGTATTTGATAGCGCTCGAGTAGTTAATCCGGGAGCGGGATCGCACAACTATGACCACAGGGATCTTGTCTGGAAGCGAAAGAGGTTCTTTGCACGACTCTCGATCCAGACCAAAGTAACTAGACCCCGTTCGGACAGTTGTCTTGCTCTCGAACTCTCCGATTTGCGTGTAGTTCGTTGATAGCTCGCTGGTTAACTCCCAGATGCTTGGGATGCCCGCCGTTCCGCTAAAACTAGCGACGCCGGTCCGGGTTTGGATATCAGAGCTCGTTTCACCACAAAAAAAACAAAAGAAAGAAAAAAGAAAAAGAAAAAGAAAAAGAAAAAGAAAAAGAAAAGAGGGTCCCGAGAAAATCCCGGTGTCGGGAAATAGCTGTGAATTGCATTTTTTTTTCTTTTTCTTTTCATTTTCTTCGTGGTGTATGACAACACTCCTGTATTGGTTAGTCCACGGAGAGGATTTGCGGACACGAGCGCGTATCTCCCGCTGCCTCACGGAAAGCGCATCAGGTCATAAACGGTTAAAGACTGCTCTTCGTTGGCAAAGAGACCAACCAAGACATCATAGCCAGGTGACACTTAACTAACGAGTCCGGCTTTTGTGGAAAGACGAACCGGAGTTTGTCGAAATGCATTTGCCGAGCCCAAGGATCAGGAGAGCAGCCTACTGTGTACACCAAAGACGGACAGATGGGGAGAGAGAGAGGGAGAAAGAGAGAGATGAGTCTTAAGATGCGAGAGACGAGATGACCCTGATTAGTTAGTTCTAATATCTCTGGGGGAGCAACTCTACTCGTTTTCGAATTGGGGGGGAGTTTGCTTCGCAGCGGGCAGACGAGTGTTTTGTTTCTTCTCTACGAAGTTGACCTATCGCAAATCGATGCCTGGCCTCAGGGGCTTTGGCCGTTTGAGCGACGGCACATTTTTCTTTTTTCCATTTTTTTTTTTTTTTTTTTGGGAGGGAAAGGATTGAGGATGCATGTCGTTTGTACGTACGTACGCACGTACATACCCGTCACGCGGCATGTCTACGTCGATAGTAGGTAGTCAGTGAGGAAGAGAAGCTTGGTTTAAGTTGCCTCACGCTGTCCATCAATACTAGTTCCATAACTACTTGAGGGGGGAAGACATGGGTGCGACGGAAACGGCAAGGCAATGACGGCGGGAGTGGCAGGCAACGAGGGGAGAGAGAGTTTCAACCTCTCAAAGGTGGTCGGACAGAGGCGTCGATGGAGGTCCCGAAGCGGCGAGCTGCGTCGACAGCCGTGTCGCATGCCAGACGCACAGCTGAAGGGCTGCTGCACGTGCGGAATGGTGAAGGGCGACGGCGCTGTCACGACTCGGACCTGGATGGTGGCGGGAGACGAGGCGGGCGGACGAGGGCGCAGATTGGACAGGTCATGTTGTTTGGGTCCTTTGGCTTTTTTGTTTCTCTCTTTTTTTTTTTCTCTTCTCTTTTCTTTTTCTTTTTCTTTTTCTTTTCTTTTTTTTCAATTGAGTACTCTGTACTGTAAAACTAAGTTAGTTTAGTTAAACTATGAGAAGTGAATGAGTTGGTTAAACCGGCGGGAGAGTTGAACCCCTGCATGATTGGCACGCAAGTCGGGCTTCCATTCACACTCTGATACATTCATGCCCGGACGATGCAGCCAACCCAGAGCGCGAAGAGCAGAAGGTTTTTCAGGCCCTTGGATTCTGATCAACAGCGGGCAGGGTTTGTCCTCCGCACAGCAGATCCCTGTCAAAACGTCAAGCGTGTGCTGCTGGCGGCCTTTTCCCCATCGAGCGCAGATAGGCGGCGGCGCCCCGAAAATAACCCCACGGGCGGCGCGTGCTGTCGGCATCCCAGAAGCAGCCAGCTGCACGGTTCAAGTTACGTAGTTCTCTGTCTCTCCGTCTCTCTCCCTCCCTGGCCTGTCTAAATGTCAATCCTGGCCTCACCAGCGGGTTGATGGGACCCCCCCCCCCCCCCCCCCTGTCGAAGAAGCTGTGAAGAAGGCCTGGGGAGCATGTTCTGCAAGAATTCCGCCATCACTCACTCACTCACTGTTGTCGTGCTTCGCGTCCCGTCACCTTTACCAGTAGAGCAATTCCCAGTCCTTTCAGCCCCTCCTCTGTGATTCTTCACAGTTCTTCTCACACATTCTTCCTCTCTCTCTCTCTCTGTCTCTCTCTCTGTCTTCTCTCTCCCACCCCCCTGTTTTTCTCTTTTCCTCTCTTCCTCTCTCTCACCTGAGCCATTTCCGCAGTAACATCCACATTGACTGCTTCTTCCCTGTCAGTCCTTTCTGTTGTTTCACCTCCACAGGCCCCACGCAGACAGTTCTCCAGCGCTCTTGGGTGCCAAATACTCACTCTATCTTCAGAACGCTTCCGGATCCCCTCTTCTCCTACTCCGGACCGCTGCCAGGGCCATCAGGACGTCTGCCCGTAGCCGCCTCCAACCATAACAGACACGTCAACAGGTGAAGCGCTCTTCACACTCCAAAACTAAAAGAAAAAGAAAGTGAAAGAGAAAAACTAAAAAGAAAAAGAAAAGGAAAAAGAAAGTCCTACCCTGCTCTACACTCTTGAGAGGCCAGCAAGGACAAGGACTCTGAAGGAGGTCCTGTCCCCTGTGATCCTGAATTCGCCCTTCCCCGCTGGTGTTTCTTTTCCTTTTTTTTTTTTTTTTTGGTTTCATTCCTCTTCACACCGGCCATTTTCTCCCCCTGTTATTCCCTCCAGGACAATCTCCCAGGACGCCTTCTTGGCCCCACTGCTAGATCGAGTGTCTCTTCCGCTCGGAAGTGCTTGGGTTGCGCTTTTCGTGACACGCTCATCCAGCCCTCCATCTACGTCTGGTGAGCGGGCTGGGCGCGTCCCCAGTTCAGATAAAACCCGTCCTGCAAGACTGCCGGGCCACCGTACCCTCTGAGTTGGTTTTCCCGGATAGGTATGTTCCTCCTCCCGGGGAGCAAACTGTTTGGTGATGTGTTAATGCTTACGTGGTGAATGGGCGGCCAGGACCGACAGGCCGTGCTCGAGATTGGCTGGGTCCAGGGCCCAAGGCACCGCCTCGAATATCTGCTCTCCCCGTTTGGCGAATTTTCTGCTTCAAGCGGCCCTGGCTTTGTTTTTCTCCTCGGGAGGATAACCTGACCTGCCGACTACATCGATAGAACGTCGCCAAAAGGTCAGATCTCACGATCCCGGAGCGGGGACTGCCGAAAAGCAAACCCGCCCTTTGGCCGTTGGTCCCTGTTCGCTGTGCCTATCCGGCCCACGTCTCGCATCGATCAGTTACATTACGGGATGCAAACCTGAGCGAGTCGAGCGGCAGAGAAAAGAAAAGATGGTCGACCACAACGAGAGCGCTCTCGCCCGCGCTGCCAGCAACAACCTCGCCGCCGTCGCCGAGTCGCCTGCGCCCGAGACAGCGCCACGTGACGCCAGCAAGGTTGCCGACGGCGTGCCGAGCCCGCCGGCGCACGATCACCACCACCACCACCACAGCAGCAGCAGCAGCGGCAGCGAAGCCTGCGACCCGGACGGCACCAGCAACGCGAACTCGGCGCACGACGGCAGCCCAGAAGTCGACATCTCGGATTTCAGCAGCGACGCCAGCAGCACCCAGAGCCTCGACGACTACCCGGGTCTGACCCTGGGAGCCGAGTACGGTTCGAGCAATGACCTTTTATCCTTCCCCGAACAAGATGGTCAGCCGTTCGGCGAACTCGTCGAAGATCTCAGCCACTTCTACTACGCACCAACCATGGACTTCGTCTCCGATTTCGCCGACGGGCTGTCGTCCACCGCTTCCAACAATTCCTACCTCGACCCCGACGACCAGGACATGAACATACACGATCCCTTTTCTTTCGCGACAGCTGCCCCTTCTGACCCCACCACGCCTTCTTACGTGGCGCCGCCCGACTTCGGTGACGGCCTGCAGTACGATGATATGGCTCTTGACAATGACGACGACCACGACGACCACGGCGACAACGACGGATACGCGTTCGCAGATCAGGGCTTCGGCGACGAGGTCAGTGATGGCTTACACAGCGCTCACCTCCGCTTTATCAGAGACGATGGCAGCCTGATCGAACGTTCCGACCTCTTTGGCTTTGCGCACGATAGACTCCCCTCAGCCATGTTCTTCGGAGCCGTCAACGACCCGAACGATTCTTGCGACGACCGGGATACCGACAAATTCTACGCCTCCGACGACGAGGTTTCTATGGGGGACGCCGCCATGGATTCGGAACCACCTGGGCGAGGCAGATCGACGGACACTCGCATACACCACGACGGAGCGATCGCCGAAGATCATCGGGTTGACCACGAGGCGAGCGCGCATCCTGTACCCCTCGGTACGCCCCACCTACCCTCGTTCGATGCCGTCTACGCCCAACACAACGATGGTGAAGTTGATGGAGACTTCAATAATCAAGGTGGGCTATCAATGCATACCGAAAGTATGAAAGCCTCTTTCCTAAACTCTTCTGCTGCCGTGTCTTCCCGCACAATTGTACAAGCGCCAAGCCCTAGAAACATTCGACTCGCCGATGACCGCCTATTCAACATGGAAGGCATCTCGCTGCATGTGCAGAAACTAGGCTTTAGTTTTGCAAACCGATTTTCTACCTTGGTTGGGACAAGAATCTCGCAGATTCTTGTCGCTGCTAAGCGCCACCTGGACAAAGGCTTTATACCCGGTGTTTTACATACTGATATCTTTGTCAACCAGCCGATAATCTCCTTTCTGTCTGGGTCGAGGGTTCTATATGCGTCCCCGCATAGCCCTGCCCGGTACAGAAAGCTTGTGCTGGCTCTTGTTTCATGCGAATCTTCCAGATTGGACACCGCTCTGAGTGGAAGTGTACCCTTCATTCTCCCGCAGGCCCCAGCCCTGCCGCGATGCCCTCCTGAAGAACAGTGCCCTTCGCAATGCGAAACAGCAAAAAACAGCACTGGAGCGTCCTCGTCTTCTACGGGGCCGGCACGTCCTCTTCTGACAGAAGAGCAGTATTATGACCTTCATCAACCTTCGGAGTACTCCATTTATTATATCCAGCCCGCCTTGATTTTGCAAACATTCGCAGATCAGGAACACATTGCTAGTTCATTGCTCGCAGCACTCCTTGCACCCCCAGAAGGCGATATCTACATTGATGCTAATGGAAATCAATATCCAGCGTTCGAGCGGAACCTTACCGTCGATCAGTTCATAAGACAATGGTTCGTGCGATCCTGCGTTCCTCGATACCATCTACGCGCGTTCAAAGAGCCCTTCGTTCCTATCTCGCCCGAAGCCGCAAATGTTCTAGATTGGGAACGCCCCGCGAAGATCTCACGGCCCGATTCATCAAGATTATACGATATTCAAGGAATCCCGTGGTCCACGACGTTGAAGGTGAAGAGATCAGATGCTCGAGCTCTGAGGGATAGGTTGTACACTTCGTATCACAACCTGAAATACACACCACATGGCGTGAGGATCTACACCTCTCCTTTTTAATTTTGTAAAATTGCTTTCGAGGATTGACCGTCTATTTTAGTATCACAGACTGTTGCCAGAGAAGGAAGATTATTTCCGGCCAAAGACGATGTACACCAAATATAGAGCTTCCATGGCGCATTTCCAACTTCGGAACCTTATGTCCGTGACGGCATCGAACACCATACAGTATGCGTCTCACTCAAAAGTGTATTCTATAACTCCGTTTTACGGCGAGCAAAATTGCCTGATGAATCTCGCGGGCCCCGTTCCTTCCGCAACGTTCTTTGATTCTGTTAAGATATCGACGATGAGGGCGAAGCACGGGGTCACTGTCGTCGGCGGCTTCTCAGGCGAGTACGCTGTTAGAGGCGAAATCAATGACTTTGCGGTCATGGACGGCCGCGTTACCAGAGACCCCAACGGGATAACTAACCACATTGATATCATTAAACACCGGACGAGCAACAGCCCTCGAACCGTGATATCATCCAATGACGACCGCATCCGGATTCTCGACTGCGAGACGAATAGATTCGTGTCCATGCACAAGTTTGCTCGCGCGATCAACTGCACCGATACCTCGCCAGACGGTCGCCTGCGTGTGATTATTGGCGACGCGCCGGATGCTTGGATCATCGACAGTGAGACGGGCAAACCAGTCCAGACCCTGATCGGCCATCGAGACTACGGGTTCGCATGCGCGTGGTCGCCGGATATGCTACACATCGCAACCAGCAACCAGGACAAGACCGTCAACATCTGGGATGCGCGCATGTGGCGAACTCTGCAGGTCATCGACTCCGACGTTGCTGGATATCGGTCTCTCCGCTTCTCACCCGTCGGCGGTGGGCCACGCACCCTGCTCATGTGTGAACCCGCGGATCGCATCGCCATCGTCAACGCGCAGACCTACCAGACGCGTCAAGTCCACGATTTCTTCGGCGAGATAGGCGGAGCGGATTACTCCCCGGACGGCAGTCGGATCTGGGTTGCCAACATGGACACCAAGTTCGGCGGATTCATGGAATTCGACCGTCGCGAGTGGGGGCAGGAGTTCGGAATCGGACACACGCGACGGCGACGCATCGAGGCTCAGGGTGATTTTTATTCTCCCGACCTGCCAAACGAATGGCTGCCCGAGGCGCGGCTCGATGATGACCCGCGGTGCGTTCTGGGTTCAGGAGAGCGCAAGATACGGTTTCAAAAGCTGTTCAACGATACACAGTATGAGATGCTTGATCCTCTCTTGGGATAGGGGGAGAGCATTTGATCCCAGTTTAAATAGGAGAGAAGTGACTTTGGGGAAAAAAAGAGACGATTTGGTGATCCTTATTTGGGAACATCTTTGTTTGAGTAATTTTGTGACAACAGTCAAGAAGGCTTTTGCGTTTCCTGCTTGGTTTCTCTCACCCCCCCTTTTTTTCCCCTTTTTTTCCCCTTTTTTCTTCCTTATTTTTTTTTTTTTTTTTTAAATCTTGCATCCTTTGGGGAGTTTGCTTTCAATTTTATTTTCTTTACCTTTTTCCTTTGGGCACAACATCCATGGAAAATGAAATTGGCGTTTGGAGTATGCTGAGCTGTAAAGCAGCCCAAAAAGTCCTCTTCTCAACTTCTATGCGTCTGTTCCACAATCTGCGATTTTAGCCTCCGCTGTTTTTAGTTAAGCGGTAACCTGACAGCTTTCGTCGCATGTTGGAGAGAAGATGCTTGATTCTCAGCCATTTTTTGATTTATTGTGAAAATGGCCTGGACTTGGAGACTCTTGTGTTGGGGTTGGAACTGCACTGCCCTCCTTGAATTTTCTTTTTTTTTTTTTCTTTTTTGTTTCTCTTCATGATTTTGAGTCTGGCAAAGTCGGTCTTTGTTTTTGTGTGTTCTTACATATTTCTTGAGCCTGCTGACTTGTTGTTTTCTGTCTGCTGTCTTGTTTTGCATTTGCTCTTCTCTCTTTTTTCTTCTCCGAATCGATGTACGACCGCTTGTCAGTTTTTTTTTCCTGTTTTATATCTCTATGGCATTGCCTTTGCTTTGTTGCATTTCTAGCGCTGCTTGGCGGGTTATGGTTGACGGACGGAGGACTCTCTACGCATTCGGTCGGTTGGAGGGAGCATTTAAGTCGGTGACATGCAGTCGAGTCTGAACAGGATCCACAGTGTCAACTTTGGCGAGATAGCAATGGGATTTGAGGGACATGAGCTGCTCGTCTCCGCTCTCATTCCGCTCCTTGGACGGGCGGACAGACGGACAGATAGCTGCTGCGTGTTATAGTACTATTTCTTTTCAATGCTTCTTCCTGTTTTTAACAGCTTTTTCAATTCATCTTGGAGTTTGGCGCAGAAGGAAAAAAAAAAAAAAAAGGGCGAATCACGATCACTGTGGGAACATGTTAGATTAACTAGATGTTAGAATACCGGAGGGCAAATGCAGTTCCTGTCGGAGTATATATATCTCTCTCTCTCTCTGTCTCTCTCTGGCGTTGACCGTGCAGCAGCGGGTTTTTCGGCTGCCCCTCGCTATGACGCAGCTTGGCGATGATGAATGCCCCTCGGTCGCCCCCGCTCCTCAGCTGCAGCCACAACTCACGGCGTCCGCCGATGCTCCATATAAAGCGTCAACGCCAGAGGTAAAAGAACCGGCATCGCTCCATCATCCAGATCACCCGCATCTCACCAGTGAACCCCATTCCACCCCACCAGCTACACAGTTAGCACAGAAACCAAATGTCCAACTACTCCCGTCCACCCAACCCCGCCGAGTACGGTGGCGGCGGCTCTAGCGGTGCAAACTACTACGATCCCCGCGCAGACTTCTCCTCCCAGTCCCAGCCATACCAGCAGCAATCGCAGTACCAGGGCGGGTCCGGCGGCTACAACTACGACCCTGCCTTCAGCAACGCCGTCAAGCAGGCCAAATACCACAACTCCGGGCGCGAGGACGACGACGAGGATGACGAGGAGTCCGGATTCTTCAAGAAAGCTCTAAGCTTCATCAGCGAGCACAAGGATCGGTTTGGCCAGGAGGATATTGACGAGCAGCAGGTGGTGGGTGCTCATCAGGCGCTGTATGGTGGAGGACAGCAGCAGCAGCAGCAGCAGCAGCAGGCTGAGAGGAAGCATGATGCGGATTTCTTGGGCAATGGCGCAGCGCTGCAGGCGTTGAAGATGTTTACCAGCGGCGAAGGACAGCAGTCGCAGAGCGGTGGTCATGATCAGAATAAGTTGATTGGGCTGGCGATGGCTCAGGCTGGAAAGCTGTGGGATCAGCAGAATCAGCAGGGGAACGTGGTATGAGTTTGATGGTTCTCTTTGGAGTTCCTTCTTTTTCTCCTTTTTTTTTTTTTTTTTTTTTCTGGAGGGAAGTGATTAATTGATTAATTGGGGATAGAGGGGCTAACTACGTGGTGTGTTTTCTAGGCTACCGATAAGCAGTCCGTCATCAACTCAGCCGCCAAAATGGCGCTGAAGATGTACCTGAAGAACCAAGCTGGTGGCGGAGGAGGCGCCCTTGGAGGCCTTGGAGGACTGGGAGGCCTGGCCAGCGGCGTCAGCGGCGGCGGACAGTCAGGCGGTTCTGGACTGCTCGGCTTGGCGAAGAAGTTCCTCTGAAGCGAGGGAGCTACAGCTATTTTTCTTCTGCTCTGTGTTTTTTTACGTATCGAACATATGTGATGTCTGACGTTTGAATTCATGAATTTCTGAAATATCATGGGAATGACCAACCATGGAGCGATCCTGTCCTCCTTCTCTCTTCTTGGGCACGATCCTCACTTTTTCAGGGGAGAATGTAGCTTTTGTCTGAAAAGGCTGTGGTTGCTCTTGTCATGGGCATAATCCATCGGCAGCTAAGCTCCATGTGCCTTCCTGAATACCCTGGATTCGCAGAGAGGATATGAACGCCATGAGAACAGTGTGTTTGACATACCCTGCTGCAGCCAAGCTGGACACCACGCTGCCATGGCTACTGTGAGAAATAACTACCCATTGCCGCGACAACGCAGTGAACCCTAGCTGCCCCTATCCTCCTTTTTCCAACTGAGAGAAGGCATCTTCCCTGGAATACTCTACGGAAGGCCAACGAAAGAAGCTGCAACCATGAAGGACCTGGTTTGAACTGCCATGGTTACAAGCTACTTCCACCCGGATTGCAGCTGTCATGTTGTGGCCTCTCAATCAATGTTGCTACCGCAGGGGTTCCTCTGAGAGCAATATTCTCCTTTTCCTCCAACAATATCCATATCCACATAACCAGGAAAGCGTCGTTTTTCTGTTTTTTTTCCCGTTATACTAAGGCGCCAGTCAAGAGATTAAGCAATGGAGTTCGACCACTCCCTTGACCGGGAGCGGGAGGATCTGGTAGAGGAATGGACGAAACTCCTGAACACCTGCAGAACCAACATTCGCTCGTTGGCTGATGAGCACAGGGGCGAGCCAGGATGTCTCCTTATCTCACAGCACTGGGGGTCCAACAACGTCGGCGTCCGTCTGCACTGGGAGGACGGCCGCGAGGACTGGCTCATCCGCTTCTGTATCCCGACAAGGTGCAACCTGTCCGAAGGGAAGGTCGTGGCCGAAGTCGATACGCTGAAGCTGCTCGCGGAGAAGACCGAGATCCCGGTTCCGAAGGTCATCGCGTACGGGCGTGCGTCGGAGAATCCGACGGGGTTGGGCGCGTTTATAATCATGACCTGGTTAGAAGGGACGAGGATGTCGGACTTGATAGGGAAACGGGTGCCCGTGGGGGAAGATATGTACGAGACCATCCTAGATCCTAATGTCGACAAACAGCTCCTTCGAAAGCTCTACGACGAGATTGCAGAAGTCATTCTTCAGCTATGGGCGGTAAACTTTGATAGAATCGGTACCGTAAGCTGGGACATGGACACGGAGGAATTTGATACCCTTACGCCGGCTTTTACGACATGCATCAATGACATGATGGTATATGGCAGGGTCCTCGCAGATGATCTCTACACTGATTCTTTCAAGTCGGCGCTCGATTTCTTCTCAAACACAGCAGGCCAATACGTCACCCATCTTATGCGGCAGCGGAACGCTGTTTATAATTCTCGGGACTGCCGCGAGAAATATGTCTGCCGCACTCTCTTCCATTCTACGGTTCCGTACTTCACCTACGACATAGATATCAACGGGCCATTCAAGCTATTTTGCGACGGTTTTCACCCCCGCAACATCTTCGTCGACCCAGAAACCCTCAAAATCACCGGGATAATCGACTGGGAGTTCTCATACGCGGCTCCTCCCCAGTTTCTAGGAAGCGCTCCGGAATGGCTGCTGCTGAAGAACCCCTGCGACTGGGCCGACGACCACGGGCTATCTTCATTTCTAAAAACCTACCTCCCCAAGCTCGACCTATTCATCGAATCCATCGAGAAGCTAGAGCGCCAGCGGAACATGCCCGTTGGAAACCGCGAATCCCTCTCTACGCGCATGCGCGCCTCGATGGATGAGCAGACGTTCTGGTTCAACATCGCCATACGCAACCCCTTCAGCCTTGACTCCATCTACTGGACCGTGCTGGATAACTATGTCTTCGGATCGTCGTCGAAGACGGAGAGGGTCGCGCGGACAGCGAGCCAGGGAGGTCTGTACGAAGGCCTGGAGAGCGTTGTGGAGCTTAAGATAATGCAGCTCGAGGCTTACAATGAGGACCTTGGCCTTGAACCCGTCGGATACGAGGAGCGACAAGAGGATGAGAAGGAGGACTTCTGGTTGGAGTCTTCTGCGCGTTCCGGGAGCGCGCTGCTACCTGACATTCCAGAGTTGGGAAAGGTGGTGCTGGCGTTGGTTGCAGTGACTGCAGCTTTTATGCTGCATCGGCGGTTGGCGCTGGTATGGAAATGAAATAATGAACTACGGGGTGGAGATTTGGGGAGTGAGCAGGTTGATATCATAGACTTCTTTTACATCTCATACCGACAGCGCGGAAAAAAAAAGAAAAAGAGACAGAATGGAGCATAATATGTAAGACAGACACTAGAAGGACATAGGCCGAATTCTATGGAAGGCGGGGGGAGGGAATTCAACACCGGGAGAGCTGGCCGCAGGCTCGTGTGCTGCGGATATTTTATGATGGTCAAATTATCCAGTGGGAGGGAACGGGTTCTTATTTACTTTAGTTCGTAAAAGTTCCAGGGATGTACATTCACACATGGAGGTGGAAAAAGCAAGGGAGAGGAAAAAGGAATTTCTAGAAAGTTTTTGAAAAAAAAAAAAAAAAAAAAAAAAAAAATACTCCTGGAGAGGCAAGACCAGAAAGTCTGTTTGTTCTTGTCTGACAAGACAAGAAAGCCGGGAATATGTTGGTTTTTTCTTCTTTTTCTTCCCATCACTTATTCTCCTCTCTCCCAATCAGACCATGGTATACTTTGGAAAAGGAAAAAAAAAGTAGAACATTTACAACTCCGCTTATTCCGATGTTAATCCCCACGCAGGAAAAAAAAAAAAAAAGAAAAAAAGGGAACGCAAGGCGGAAAAGGGAATCAAAAGGAGACAAAGACATTCACAATTACTCTGATCGAATTAGACGCTTCAGCCGAAAACGTTAATGCAGCCCCAGTTTTGCTCGACACCGAGTGGGCCGGGTTCCTTCCAGCGGTCATCACGGAAGGAGAAGAAGACAGAGTCGCTGCCAACAGCCTTGACGATGGATTTGATGGCGGTAACCTGCTCTGACTGACCAGAGATGGCCTTTCCGTTGTTACCACCACCGTTGGGCCAGCCAGTCTCGAGGTTGATGACCTTCTTGTTGCAGAGGCCGTGGAGGATGTCCATTTGGCCCTTGACGAATTTACCAGCATCAGCGGGGGAGACATCGGAGTTGAAGAACGGGTGGATGTTGGCGCCGAGAATGTCGATGACACCGCAAAGCTTGGAAGCATTGGCCTGCCAGATGTTGAGGGGCTCAGTGGTGGTGACTGGGCCGTTGTAGCCAGCCTTCTTGAAGGTGGCCTTGCAGGAACCGATGAAAGAAGCAAGGGAGGAGGCATCAGCGTGGCCCTGGAAGATGGCTTCGTTGCCGACGACGACGAGGTCAACTATGTTCCACTGGCCCCACTCGACGATATCGGTGACCTGCTTCTGGGCGCCCTCGATGCCGGTGTTGGAGATGAAGACACCGATGATCATTCTGAGACCGTACTCCTTGCAAGCGTTGCCGATGTTCTTGAGGCCGTCACAGTCAGAGGAGTAGACGCGGACGGTCTTGAAACCCTTTTGCTTGATGATGGCAATGTCAGCCTTGACGTCACCGGCACCCTTGCACTGGCCGTCGTCGGTGTAAGGAGAGTAGGTCATGCCCCATTTCTCACCACCACCGATCTGAGGTGTCTTTGGCGGCTCAGGCTTGTCCTGCTTTGGTGGTGTTGGCTGCTCGGTCTTGGGTGGTTCAGCCTTGGGTGGCTCAACATCGGGGATCTCAACCTTGGGAGGGTCGACCTTGGGGGGTTCGATGCCGGTTGGGGTGGGGCAGACATAGACATAGTCGGTCTCGGTGACGGTGACGGTGGCTCCAGGCTGGGTGTAAGTTCCAGAAGTGATGATGGCCGGAGTTGGGTACACGATGACAGTGCTCTTGGAGACGGAGGTGGTAGAGGGGGCGATGGTGTAGGTTCCCTCAGTTGGGCAGACATAGGTGGTCTTCTCGATGACGCTGGTGAAGGTGCTTCCCTCGGGCTTGACGGTGGCGATCGGCACGGTGAGAGTGGTTGGCGAGTTAACAACGGTGGTGACGCCTCCATAGGTGTGTTCGCCTGGCGAGAGACCGGTGGTCGTGGCGGCGCAGACGGTGGTCTCCTTGGTCACGATGATGGTGGTTGGCTCAACGGTGTAGGTGCCAGGGGTTGGGTAGACGGTGACAATGGGAGTTGGGAGCGCCTCGGTGGGAGTCTGGACTGCCTCGGTAGGAGTGACGGACACGGTCACGGTGGTGTAGCTGGTGGAGCGGATGGTGGTGGTCTTCTCAGTGACGGGTTCCGGAACCACTATTGTCTCATGTTAGTCGGAACACATCCAGAATGGCGCTTGTTGTTGTTTCTGGTTGTTTTCTTTTTGGCATTGTTTCCGAAAACATGCTCAAAACAGAATGTTTTACAAACAACTTACAGGTTGGCTCTCCGGTCATGGTGATGGTCCTGACGGTGCAGCCGCAGGTCTGAGGGTTGCGGCGGTGGAGGACGGCATGGCCATGGCGATGGTGACGGGCTCCGCCAGCCAAGGCAGAGCCCACGAGACCCGCCGCAGCGGTCAACAAAGCAACGCCCTTCATCTCTCCTCTCGAGAGCTATCCAAGCACGCGCGACGAACTAGATAACTCGACAGCAAATTGGGTACAATAAGGGCCCTTCTTGGGGGGGAGGGGAGGGTAGATGATCTTCCGTAAACAATTGGGATGGTGGTGAAAACCGTCCTAGCAAAGAATGCCCGCTGAAAGAGTGAAGCGGTGGTCAGTGATAACAGACTGAGAGAATGGAAGGGAGGGGATGGAAGATGGGGATCGTGAGCCCTGGGGAGAGGGGAGGATGAAGAAGAAGAAGAAGAAGAAGAAGAAGAGAGCGAAGAGGGAAGAAGAGAAAGAGAAAGAAGAGAAGGGGGCAAAGGGGGCTGTTTGCTTTGGGTTAGTGCAGCGGAACGGGAAGAGAACAGACGGCGTGACGGTCACAGTACCAGGAACACCCCGCCGGCACCCGCGCTGATTGGGCTGTGGCGGGCGCCGCACTGCTGCTCTGGGTTAGGCGGTAACCAGCGGGCGTTTCTGTGACATTAGTTACATACATACAGACATACAGACATACAATCCTGACTGGAGCCAGCTGGTTTTTGTTGCTTTTGCGCCCCCCGGAAGGATTTCTCCTGGAAACGTTGGGCGGCCCGTCAATCAAGTCTCCATCCAACCGACTCGCAGTCCGAGATGCAAAAAAAGTTGCAGGTGATGAAACAGATAGATACATTTCATATTTTTTTTTTTTTTTATTTTCTTTCAATTTTTTTTTTTTATTCTTTATTATTTTTCTCTCTTTATTTTTCTATTATTGTGTGTTTACTCTCTCTCTCTCTGGATCTCGTTGTAATTAATTTTTGTCAGCTGTCAGCACCGGGCGACAACCAGCCCAGGAACCGGCCAATCAAACGCCCCTGCCGCACCTCAATCTTACGGGCTGCCCCACTCCCAGCTCGCCGTGTTTCAGGGGTGGGCGTGTACCGGTACCGTATCCCTGCCAGGCACAACCCGCCCAATACCGCCTGCTTACCGGGGCCTGAAACATCCTGGCTTGACTTCGATTGGAACGATGTGGGGAGAGAGAGAGATACACATCGATGGAGTATACTCTGCATGCAGGAACTGACTTGAGTGACTTCGAGAGGTGTTGTGAGAAATACTCCGCTGCATTGTCTGCTTCTTCGACTCGGCTCTCCCTCTGGTCTTGGCTTGCGGTACTTTCCGCACCCAAGTACCGCTATCCAGACTGCCTCCGCCACGCTGCACCAACCGCAAGCCCAACCGCTCCTTATTTTCATATTTTATTTTAATTTTTTTTTTCTTGATTTCCCCCTTCCCCTGCATTGCACGTTACTGGACATATATTTGGGACAACCAAACTTGCTTCAGCGGAAAAATTCTTTTTCATGCGTCATTTCCCACTGACCACCAATCAACTCGTTGGGAACCCGTAGTCTGTCCTGGCGCCGAGATAGTGAACTGCCCTGAGGATTTTGACGGTGACCATGTCATCTCACACAAAAAAAACACTTCCCAGGATGACCTCCACGTTTTAAAATAGTAATGGAAATGGAAGGATATCACCCAGTTTCGAACTCTGTCACTTTGCCGGAACAACTGATGCGACATGCAGTAAGGCTGAGATATCCGAGTGCTCCCGCATGGAGACAGGGTTTACTTGTAAAACATACATACTTTGACTTTTTGTGCAAGGAAATTTAATTTAAAAAGAGACGAGCACGCGAGCCGACAGACTCCAGAGTCAATAACCAACAGAGGGAAGAGAAGAGAGAGAGGCATGCATGCTGCGCGTTCGTTTTAGCAATGCCTGACATCAGCGCGTGTGGTGTCGTGGCTAGGCTAGGTATGGCAACCAACTGAAACAAGATCGGATTCCCGTAGCCTCCGGACATATAGTTATACATATGTTGGACTGTCAATCCGAAAACCACCTAGTTTTTCTCGGTGTGATCAGTATATCTGGATGAAATTATAAGATCGGGGGACAGAGCTGCATTTGGTCGGCTGAATCCAGGTCAAACAAAAAAAAAAAAAAGGAAAGGAAAAAATCATGCTCCGTGGCTGAAGATAGGAGAAAGCTACTCTGTGTATGTCGATGGGCAGAGAAGGTATGTATTTTGAAAACATTGGCCGCGGTATCAACCGCCGTATATGATATTAGGGACACGTTCTTGCGCGCGAGCACACAGAACTTCGCTTCATTATTACAAAGTACACTTCTGTTCATGCCACCGTATTTGAGCCCAAAAATCCTCTGCAGTCATGGGCAAATAGAAGATTGGATTGGTGATGAATTTGACAACAATATGTCTGCCATCTCAGCACAAATGAGCTGAATAACCCACATGGCTCGGGTGAGAGGAGATACTTGGGTGAACCCGCAAGGTCCTTTGCTGGTTCAATGACCGGCAAGTCCCCGATATGTCTGTCCCCAGCGGGTACATCTTGATTTCCATCATGACACTTCCCGGAGAGTCGCTGGGACAACTTCTGGGACAGCTCTTTCGATGAGCGAGAGAAGATCCGCGCTCCTTTTTGTTTGTGCTGCAAAAGTTATGTCCTGAGACCTGTACTCCGTAACTAGTCGGCCAGCGTTGCTTTGAAAGTCGCATGACCAGTTCTTGGGAGTTTCACAGCAAGCATGCAATATCCTTCCAATGAAGAGCGGGAAAGGAGACAAATCGTTGTTTTAAACTTCCACCATCTGGCTAGCAGGTATCAAGTTGACGTTTCTCAGCTATATCCTTGACCACGAGCCCACGGCGTTGAGAACAGAGCACGAGGGCCCTATCAATTGGACGGAAAACCGCTTTAACGTATCGGCGCCTGGGATACGAAGCACATGGGAGACGATGGGCGTTGCCATTGTTGATATCTGCCTGTGTCACCCCCTGTGGACGGAGTACATACCGTAGCCAATTGTGATGTTCGATCGGGCCGGACTTTCTACCGCTTCTTTGGGTATCAGGGTCCGCCTCTTTGTGTTTTGCTCCTTGTTCTCCTGCTGCAGCGCTGAGCTGTCAAGTGGTTCACTCTCGCTTAGCGAAATAACGTCGTGTGTGGTGACTCTTGGAAGGGCTCTCGGGACGCAAATGCCCCATCAGCGCTGAGGACCGTAAGACTGAGTACGGGGCGCAGTATTGTGTGTCAGTGTAATACCCCTGGCCTGTACCAACTGCGTATTTCAGTAATGCTCGATACATACATCCATACAGTACACCCTGTTTGTTTGTTTTGAATGTCGCTGAGCCGCAAATGTCGGCCGCTGCAGATCGCCGTGAGCCTCCACCACATACATAGTCGGTTTGCGCTATTCTCTCGCTATCGAGCGCCATCGATGTGATGTGATGCGATGCGGTGCGATGCGTGGAGATCAGGCCCTCCCTTTCCTGAGGTCGTCAAGGAACGACACACACACACCGCTGTCAAGCCGTTCCAAAACAAACCCCCTGCGACGAACGGCCGCCAAACTTTACCAAGAACCTCCAATGCGACCTCCTGAAAACCCTCAGGCGTGTCAAAATTTAAATTATCTGGAGAAGCTCTCCATTGTCGTAGAGGGGCGAACCCGCCCAGCACTGGTCCAGACCGCCAGCGTTGTGACTGTCCGGAAATTAGGGTGCCGGATGGACGTCTTGACGATGCCTTTTGGTTGTGCAGGTGGGTTGCTGAGCAAATTTCATGTGAGATGGAGCCAGAACAAAGTACAGCATCCATATCGGGTTGCCCGAAATGACCTTGCCGTCAATATCATGTGAACTCGCTGAGTATGAATGTAGAGAACTGAGCTTGAAACGGTAGAATATCTATACTAGCTGTGATATCGAATGAATGGGAGATGTTATGTTCTATGAACGGACTCTATAGAAGCTGTACTGTACAACGCTCAGTCCACTCCGACCAAGCTCGACAAAAAAAAAAAAAAAAAAAATCATGATGTCTTGCCGTTATATTCGCTCGTCATCTCTTCTGGAACAAACTCCGATACGATCTGCTCCAGATGACGAACCATAGTGTAGTGATCATCACCCTCGAACTCGCGTAGCACACAGTGAGGCAGCCGCTCCGCCATATATCTCGTCATCCGCACCGGCGAATTGGCATCCTTCGCACCATGCCAGATCTGAATCTTGTCATATCTTACGTCTTCAAACCGAAATCCCCAATCATGCGTCAACAGCCGCGTCTCCTGCACGAACCCTCCAGCACCCTGGGCAAACGCTTCAAATCCAAGCTGTAAAACCCGCTCTCTGTCCTCCTTGGTCGACGAGCTTCCTGCCTCAGCGCCGTCGGTCTTGGCATTCTGCTGCTGTAGCCAGGTATCCAGTGCTCTTTTGACGGGACCAGTAGTCACCATCCATCTGAGCATGCCGACTAGCATATCCGTCAACGCCAACAGACCCGACGGCCAGTGCGTCGCCGCCGAAGATGCTATCCGCCGCGACAGGGACACACCCTGCGTGCCCGCTATCCACGGCGGTGCTCCTGCCAAAAGCCCGACCGCGGCCAACGACTCACGCGGCAGCGCGTGCGCGCACGCCAACGCATACGGACTCCCACCGGAGCCGCCCAGGACGGCGAAGCGCGAGAGGCGCAGATGCTGCGTCAGGGCGTGGACGTCAGCGGGCCAGTCGGTGATGCGGCGGCCGGGGTAGAACGTGGAGAGGCCGAATCCGGGGCGGTCGGGCGTGATTATGCGGAGGTTGCGGCGGTGGGCGACGTGACTGAGGGCCCAGCCCTCGAGGCGCGAGGAAGGGAAGCCATGGAAGAAGAGGAGCGGGAAGCCCGATGGGCAGCCGTACTCTGCGTATCCGAGGGTGCGCCCGTCGCGGAGCGAGAGGGTTTGATTGACGCGGGTCTTGTCGAATGCTGCCGTTGACTTGCTGCGACGAGGTGGTGGTGAGAGAAGCGACAGCCTCGACCAAGTGTGAGGAGGAGGCTTCATCGTCCTGATCCAGTGGTGTTGTTCAGTCCAATTCCTGCTCGACTTTCAGACCGCCGATCGTTGTACATAATTTCCTCGCAGTCCACTTCGGGCGGTATTCCGGCTGTGTATCGGTATTACGCAGACCGCCCTGAGTTCTGGACATCGCAAAGTCCGCGGATTTGCCAGAGTCGAGAGCATCGACGCTGGGCGATCACTGCGCGTTGGGGAATGGCGTGGGAGTCGATCGGCGCTGCTTGGATATTTGCGTCGCCCACGGTCTAGAACTGCCACTATTGGCTTTGCCTGCCCACTCCGTTCGCGCTGGGAAATGCAGCTTGAGTTGATTCGTCTTGCTGCTCTGGTTTTCGCGCTGGAGTCTGCCGGCCGCCCCCTGTTTCTCAGACTGACAGGTGGGAAATAGCAGCTCGCGGACTGGCCGATCAAAATGTCGCTGGCTGAATCGATTGGGCGTCAAACTAAGTTAAAAGCTTGATGGGGAGCACTCGGACGTCGCGCCGTGCGAAGAACAAAAAAGGCCTGAGAGCGCGAGCGCCATCACCGGTTTGTTCGACTCCTGCGGAGGACGGCGGCTTCTGCTCCGTCTTTTGACTCCGGAATGCCCTGAAAGGAATTCACTGCAAGCACGGCTGTTTCAACCGGCACCTCGATGGTTGAAAGCAGCCCAGTTCATCAAAAGTAAATACATCCAATGCCGGAGTTTATTGTCAAAAAAAAAACAGTCTTATCTGTAAAAAGCTACCTTGACTCCAAAGAAAAAGAGATGATGTTGGGACCATGGATTGCACATGAAACAAAGTAAGATCGAAAAAGCAAGAAAAGAAAAGAAAAGAAAAATCTCGCTCAAGCCCATTCCAGCCAACTACCGTCAAAAGTGTTTCCCGAAGAAAACACCAAACAAAGGTCTATCATCCATCTACTCCCATCCATCGATCTTCATGGTCCCCTTCTCCTGGAGGTTCTGGTGCATCTTGAACGCCTGGAACAACAGGTGCGGCTCGTGGCCCATGCCCTTGCGGAGACAGTATGACTCGGCCCGGTCGAAGTAATCCTGCAGGATGGGCTTGTAGTCGGGATGCGCGCATTTGTCGATGATAACGCGGGCACGTTCACGTGGCGCAAGGCCTCGGACGTCGGCAAGACCCTGGGAAAAGAGGATGTTAGCAACTCCTTTTTCTTTTCCTTGGAAGAATCACTGGAGAAACAGGGGGGGGGAGAATGAGATCACTGTTGATAGGCATACCTGTTCGGTGACGACGACGTCCAGGTCGTGCTCGGTCTGATCGATATGTGTGCAGAATGGGACAATGCAGGTGATACCTGTGGGATCGGTCTTGCTGGGACGTGTGCTGGGTGTGTGCATGATGCTGTATTTGGCGCTGCGCAAGAAGTCGGCAGAACCGCCCAGGCCGTTCAGCATGCGGGAGCCCATCACACAGGTACTGTTGGCATGGGCGTAAATGTCGACTTCGACGGGTGTGTTCATGCCGATGACACCGAGGCGGCGAATGATCTCGGGGGAGTTCGAGACCTGCTGCGAACGGAGGAGGAGCTTGTCGTAGTAGTTCTCCCATCCGTCATAGAATCGCTTGAATCCCTCCGGAGAGAAACGGATGGAGGTGGCCGTAGCGAAATCGAGATTGCCGCTGTCGAAGAGATCGAGGAAAGAGTCTTGCAAAACCTCAGTCCAGACCTTGAGGTTGTGGAAGTTGGCGCCGCCCTCCGCGAGCCCACCGATGACCGCGTTGGCGATGTTGCCAATGCCGGACTGGATTGGGAGAAGGCTCTTTGGCAAGCGGCCCATCTTGACCTCATGCTGGAGGAACTCGATCAGATTGCTAGCAATAGCGCGCGACGCCTCGTCTGCGGGTGCGTTGGGTTGGGTCTGATCGGGATAGGTGGATTCGACAACGGCGACGACTCTCTCCGGGTCGATTGGAATGTGGTGGGTTCCAATACGATCTTCTGGAGCCATGATGAGGTACGGTTTCCGTCGAGGGGGGATATCGCACATTGTGATGTCGTGCAATCCTTCAAATGAGGGAGCGGCTGTGTTGACTTCGATGATGATTTTGTCTGCCATTTGAACTATCTCTGGAGATGCGCCGACTGAAGCTCCAGGAATAATTCCACCCTCTTCGGTGATGGCAGACGCTTCGATGACCGCAACATCGAGTCTGTTCTTTGGTCTGTTCCGTGTATACCAGCCCTATATTAACATTGAGGATATACCGATTAACACAATCACTCCTCCAAATGGGCGGGCGCAACATGGGTTCCGTTGGGATTCATACATATACCAAGTCTGCAGGGAACATGCTGAGATGCTTGTCGAAGAAATTGATATTTCCATTGTTGATTCCCTTTGCGATGTCCTTTCCAACCTGATGAGGTGATCGTCTATCAATCATGTTGAGCCGCGCCCATCTGTTCTCTGTCTCCGCGCCCGACGAGGCGCCAACAAAAAGGGTATATTTCAGCTTTCCTTGCAAATTGTTCTTCTCGACATGGTCAGCCAATGCAGTTGGGACCATCCTGCAAACACAACGCGTTAGAAATCCCTTTCACATCCGCCAACCAAAACGATGGATCCCATAAGATGAGCAGACTCACTTTGGGTAGCCGACACCCGTGAACCCAGACCAACCGATATAAGAGCCATTGGGGAATAGATCGATCAGATCCTCAGCTTTCGCTAGCTTCGAGAGCATCGACGGCCGCCTGATACGGCTTTTCAAAATTGCAGAAGCCGCCATCTTCGTGACCTGACTGCAGATATTTCCAAGATAGTGCTTTTTTCTATGGTGGGATCAACTCGTGCTGGTCAAAAAAAAAAACACAGAGATTTTTATACTGTTGTTTTACTGCCCCAACAGAGAAAGGTCTAGGTCAGCCCCCTTCCGCAAGAAATATGATTTTTTTTTCCCTTCAAGCTAAACCAAGTGAATCAGGCCAATGTCATATAAGCCGGAAAGTAACGTCTCAGCCAACAACAATCACAAGGGGCAGACCAACCCACCAAAGAAAAAGAAAGGTGACTTGGAGAAGAAGGTAGAAAGGAAAAGCAAAAGTGAAGGAATTGAGAAAAAAAGGAAAAAAAAAAAGGGAAAGAAAATCTCAAAGCCGCAAAGTAGAATATCACTCTTCAACCCCCATCTGGGCCTTTTTTTTTTTGGGTTTTATAGTTGCCCTCTGACGTAACAGACCCAGACATTGAAATCGGCGGATTTTCGGCCCCTATGACTTTAAGCGCGGCAAATAGACGATTTCTAAAGGGGCCCACTGGAATGGTCGGCGATATGCTCGCTACAGTTAGCTCTATATCTGCAACTGCTTCCATTTTCGGTTGACGGATTTGCTAAAAATCGTCGCACCACTGTTGATATTGCGGTTGATAGCCGAAGCGGACTACGGATGAGTGGAAGCCATTTTCTTAGTCAGCATCACGACCTCGGTGCGACCCGAGTCAACAAGGGGTTACAGAGAGTTGTGGCCGTCGGGAGTGGAATGGGAGCGATGTGGTTGGTTAATTAGACTGGCATAGGTTCAGTGAAGCAATGACGAATTTCCTAGCTGATAGTACAGTACGGTAGTTACACAAATTCGGGGCTGAAGTTCAACTGTGATAACCGGAAGTTGAAAGGAGAAAAGAGATCATCACGCAAAAGCAATGCAGAAAGCATTCAACACAAACCACACAGTCGTCGAACAAACAAACCATTTTAAGAAATATAACCGAGGAGCCAAGCCGGTCCCTTCAATCTTCCCAACCATCCCCAGTTCCCAGTCGCCAAAAGCCGAAAGTCATGGATGTGAATGCATCAATGGGTGGGTATGGCCCTAATGGTAAAGGATACTCTGTGTGTCCTAAGACTGGCATCAACAAGAGCTCCCTTTCGCCTTTTTTTTTTTTTTTTTTTCTTGTAAACTTCGAAAGATCAATCAGCATCAGTCATTACCTCGTCCTCTTTCTCGCGATGATCATCAGAGGTTCTAGTTTGACTTTTCTCTACATTCGGGGCATCCTGGTCTTGAGCTTTAATCCAGGATCTAAACCGCTGATTGAATTCGTCAACTTCAACCTTGCTAAGGCCATCCGTCCACCGCGAGTTATTCACAAACTTCTCTTCGAAGCGGTTTCTGCGCTTCTCCTTGACTGCAGCAAGTTTCTGCGAAGCTTCTTGCTCAGCATCGTTCGACTGGGTAAGACGGCACCACCATTCTTCCGTACCCGGTTCGTAGAGGATATGATAGCTGTTTGCACAGACCCGAATGACCAATCCCTCGTGACTGATCAAGGGCTTGTAAAATTGGTTGTACTCTTCATCCGAGTCCAGCTTGGGAGGGAGATTGCGCTTCAAGAATGGAATGCGCATATCCGAAAATATAACCCCCTCGGTGGGATCACGCATGCTATATGCAGAGACATAATACGACCATCTCGCCTCGGGTGTGAGGTCATCGCTCTCAAGGGTGCTGTCTTCGGTGGTTAAGAGTTGTACCGTGACGGCGTTCGAGGCCGGGAACTGGAACAGAGTAAAATTAGCTTATTAGAGACCACAAACATGCAAAAGCGAAGGATGAAACTCACATAAGATATACGATAAATATCTCCATCCTTTATCAATCTCTCCACCTGCTTGCGATATTGAATTTCATGATTATGCGTCGTTTCTTCCTTGTCGCGTTCTTTGAAGAAGAGATTGACAATGTCCGCGCTCTTGTCCTTGGGATCGGTGTTGAAAATATTACTTGCAAATTTCGCGATAGCGCCGAGCAATTTGTCAAGGGTATAGAGCTCCCAGCCACGGTTTCTGTTGTAAAAGCGGCGTAAGGTGTCTTCCATGTGGCCCGGGTCCAAGTGGCCTTTCACCAGCTCCTCGCACATGCGAACCATTTGATGGTAAAGATTTGCTTTTGGGTCCGTATCGTAAAAGAATTCCTTGGGCGCCTTGTCGATCATTCCCAAGTCGTAGGCTGCTTTGGGGGCCATCGCACGACGCAATTCCTCATGGGCAGCTTCTTCACCTCCCTTCAAGTGCAACAGACGAGTATATAGCATCTCAAAAGTACGAATGAAGCAGTAGATTGTGAGATTCCCATACAGGTGATGGACCTTCTTTTTGTAGGGTTCATTCAACGGGTATTCACGCTGCTGATTAAAGTTTCCTTGACTAGGATGGTCCATCCACTGCAACTCAGCGGAATCAAAAGTACAATTAGAGTCGGGAGCTGGGGTAGATTCGGTTGCGGATCCAAGACCTGGAGTTGAGAACCGACTGATCGATGCAGTACTTCTTTCTCCGTCTAGCCTCGAGACCTTGTCAACCCGATTATCAAGCACTTCGCGGAGGAGGTCCAGTTTCTTGCTGTTGACCGCACGGCGAACGCGAGTACCATTCATCTCGTCGGATGGGATACTGTCATGATCCATTTCCTCACTTGCAGGACTGCTATCGTAAACCTCGCTTAGATAAGTCCTAACTGCGTCTCGATCCATACCGAAAAATATCGGGACGAAGTCTCTGACGAAATTCATCACTTTCTGCGGATCAGCGCCAAAACCCGCTGAATTATGGTCAATGTAACAGAGGATTAAATAGGTGGTATCGAGGATAACTTCGGAATCCGCAAAGGTATGTTTAAATTGGTAGCTGAGTACCGGGAATCCGCTTCGGCGAAGGGCTCTTGCTTCTTCAAATTTAGCTTGAACCTCCGCCTGGAAGTGCTTAGTCGTGAGAGTTTTCTTATCGTCCTTCTTGTTGATAGAAGACTGATGGTCAAGACTTCGCCAGTATCCCTTTTGCATCTGCTCCCGCCAGACCTTCTCCCACTCGCGCTTCAGAGACGTTAGTAAATTGCTCGGATAAGGATACATAATTGATCTTACTTGGCTGAGCTTCCATTCTTCAACCTTTTGCTTCAGACGAGCAATGACGATAGGAAGAACCTGACTTGGGTTTGCGAATAGCTCATCTATAATGCGAAGGCCGTATTCTTTATCGTAAACTTTTTTGATAACTTTCTTATAAATCGTCTCGCTTTGCCCACCGAGTCCTGGTGGTAATTTAAAATTGGCTCTGTCTGACTCTGTCATAATTGAGATTTGTTGTAACAAAGCTTCCATGAGCTGTATGGTTCGAATTCCAGCCTCGATATAGTGGTCGTAATCATGACGATCTTCCTCGACCCTGTGCAGAGAATCTTCATGCTGGTTCTTTCGATGTGCAACGAAACCAGAATCTTCTGATGCCCATGTTGGATGCGATGCCCACTCATCGTTCAGAACACTTTGGCAGAGCTCGTCACGGCCGCTGCAGGGCTTCTGTCTCTCGAGTTTTGGAAGAAGCCGGTAACTAGGCCCAAGGGCTCGACAATGCGCAAGGTTGACAGTTCCAGATTCGTCCTTGGCCTTCGGCTCGATGATGTCGTCTTTTGGTTCTATGTGCATAAATCGCTTGAACCAATTCATTAACTCTTGGTTAGAGCCAATAAACCCTGCTGTTTTGTTAACAAGGACATTCCTGTCAATCAAGTCTGAAGAATACAAGTTGCACAGCTTGAGGAACTCGCTGAATATTTGTTTGTTGCCAATGAACTTCTTGACACGGTCAAAAAAGGCGTATTCTTCTTGAGATGCTGAGAGTGTAAAGGTTGGTGGGATGGGTTCTGGAGGTGCAGGCACAAGCGTGGGAGATATCGCAGGCGCAGCCTCAGGTGGTGCAGGCTTATGCGTAAGTTTCGTTCTCTGGTAAAATACCGTCAGCTTCCAAAATTTGCATGTAATGCGAACGAACGACAGGCTGCGTGAAGAGACGCCGAGAAGAAGACGCCAAGAAGTGCGTCTGAAACATTAAAAAAAATAGGTGTACGTGCCAAAGAAGCCACACGTAGAAAGATACCTGCAAAGAAAGGAAAGGAAACAAAAACTGAACAGCACCGGCCATAAAACCACCCAACCAAGCCAACCAAATATTAACAGGATAACAACAGTGTAGTCACGGGCAATTGTAGTTTCTAGAACAACAACAGATAGCTGGCATCCTGTTTCCGGCTGTTCATGGCAGAAAGCCATTCAATGACAGAAAGTAAAGCATCCATCCACCCTTGCGTTCTTGAATTCACAGGCAAGATGCAGCAATAATCAAAAAGGCAATGCAAAATCCTACTTAGCAAGACGTCTTACCTTGTTGACATTTCCAATTTGGGATGCTTGAACCTTGCTTGCCGGTCCTCCAACAGAAGTTTCCATTGGGCCAGGGGCGCCGATCGAAGTCGCACCAGCTTGCGCACCAGGACCACCGCGCCGCTTCTTGCTTTCCTTTGCCGAATCCTTAACGCTGAACTGACCCAGAGGCGGCATCTTGACAGTGTCCCTAGAGGACTGGCTCTGGAGGGCAGCAGAGCTATAACCAGGCTCTCCGCGAACGTTGCTCACAGAAATAGGAACCTCATCTTGGCGGCCTTGCCCTTGAACCTTCGCTTGGGCTGCCGATTCGGGAAGAAATTGCTTGAAGTCTTCCAAGAGATCCGGGGCAGAGTTGAACAGAACGGTCACCTGCGCATACACATCCTGGATCGGCTTGGATTCCCTTTGATAGGTCTGCAAAATCTCGAGGAACTGCTTGTATATCTCAGGAGAGTCCGCAAATCGATTCTGTTTGACCCCACATTAGCACATGGCCGCATCATTTTAGCTTGGAGGCAAAGGAAACTCACCTTGATTTTGTTAACGTAGCTGATTGCATGATTAAATTCGACGGGGCCTCGTCGAGTAGCCTCGTTCTGAGTTCCTTGAAGAACACCAGAGCCCATTCCTGCCAATGAAGTCGCGGGTTGATTAGGGCCAGGTGTCTGGCTGCCACCGGGAGGAAGTTGCATCATCGATCGCCCGGCGCCTCCAGTCGCGACAGAGACGGCGTTCTGCAACTGAGACACTCCGCGCTGTTCTTGTTGATGGAGCAGAGCAGCATTTGTTGCCGGGGTAGGCTGCTCATGCTGGCTCTGATACTCGTATGAACCTTCGTGGTGCTGACCCTGTGCACCCTGCTGGCCATACTGAGGTGGAACCATTCTGCCACTTGGGGAATAAGAGCCAACAGCACCAGGCATTGGGCCCTGCTGAGGTTGCTGTTGTTGCTGTTCGTGCCCGGGCTGCCACCCTGGACGGGATTGCTCAAAATACTCTGTGCGACTCGGAGGAATTAAACCCCCACTTTGTCCAGATTCAGTGGTAGCCTCCAAAGCTGGACGGCCCGCAGACATGGAGATCGTTCCAGAGGGTGTGGTGACGCGAATCGCGTCCGGATTGTCGTCTGGCCCACATTCAATCCTATACCCGGGTGGGAGGAAGGTATTGAATCCTTGAATAAGAGTGGGATGTCCGTTGAAAAGAGTCGAGACGCGTTGGATAACTCCAGGGGTGTCAATGCTGCGAGGTTGGTTAGAGAAGCAAAGCTATATATCTTAGAGTAGGCTGGTCACTCACGCTTGGCTTTTAAAATCTTTCATGATGTCAAGAAACCGATTGTAAACATCCGGGTGCTCGACGAATCGGACCTTGACCTGATCAAGGTAGCTGAGAGCGTCCTGTGGATTCGGCGCCATCAGTATCGACGTCACAAAGCTGTTGTGGTGCCAAAGAGTGTGACGAAAAAAAATTTTTTTTTTTTTGTTGGTATGAAGAAAGAATTTTGAGGATGTGTTCAGGGTAGATGTAAATGTTTAGAAGGCAGAGTTTTCAAAACAATGTCATGTCAACAGTTGAGGAATTTGTCGGCAGCAAAATATAGCATATTCCGGAAAGCTCGCCGAGAAGGTCACCATGAAGGACCACAGCGGGCCAACTTTGTGAACAATTTTTCAAAATTTTCTTTCAAAATATAAGGAAGAGCAACAGACTTTATATCTTAATGATACCACTTTCACATTTAAAAAGGCGACGTGAACCCAAATATCTCTTCTCCAGGGAGTAGTTAAGATGACTTACATTAAGTATAGGTTGCTGGCCTTGCGCCAATGCGGCAACACTCCCTGGGATCTGCGACGGCGCATTCCCACCAAATAACAGGGACTGAGATTGGACGGGCATATATTGTCTTGGTGGTCCATCTGGATGCTGCATCTGGCCGCCGAACAAACCTCCTGGGACGCTAGAACCCTGAAGAGCATTCTGGGGTGCATTTGGGCCAGTGGTCGCACCAAGATTCGAAAGCAATCCGTTAGGACCATGGATCGAATTTTGAACTTTGGAGGCGACAGGCTGATGTATTGGAATGGAGCCAGTGTGGCTTTGAACGGGATGATGTTGCTGCTGTTGCTGTTGTTGCTGCTGTTCGCGATGGTACCGCTCTGCATGCTCGCGGTCCCTTTCGCGAATCTCACGCTCCCGTTGCATCATCTCCTCCTCTCGCTGCATTTCGCGCTGTCTCTCGAGAATGTCCCTGTCCCTGTCCCGAGATTCTCTCTCTCTATCTCGGTTGATAGATGACTGCGGTGAGGAATGCTGGATCGATTGACTAATGCCGGGAAGGGAATGTGAACCCCCCAGGGATGGTTGTTGATGTTGCGCGTATCTTGGCGGCTGCTGATGTGATGGAGGTGGTACATTGGCACCTTGCGTCAGGTCTGCTAGAGTGGGAAGTGTGTGGCTAGAAGGCTGGCTAACTGCATGATAGGGGCCTATTCGTTGAGAAGAATTAGTGAAGAGTGAAGCAATGCCACGGCATGCATTTTGAACAAGCCAGCAGTGAAAGCGGCAAATGGAAATCTCCACAGATGAAGCTATGCAACATCGCAAAGAAGAAGAAGATTCTCACTATTTGATCAAAGAATGTTAGCGCAACGTTTGAAGTCCCGGACGAGGGGTGGGAACGGTACCCATAGCCGAGAGGCCTGTTCGACTGCTGCCCGAGCTGTTCTACTGCAGGATGCGGCTGCGGACCGCTAGCCCCTGAATGCCATCCATCTTTGTTGGACGGATTCATGACGATAGAAAGATGTCTCGCTGAGTTTACAGAAGCGACAGGCAGGCAACCGGTGGTCCAGCGGAGTGAGAGGAGAATACGGTATGGTGTCTAATTGCCGTCTCTCAAGAAGAAAGCGTTTTGCCAAACAGACGAAGCGAAGATTAAAATTACATGGCAGACGCCAGGAAGACAAGACACTTGCGATAAGGATAGCACTCTCTTGAAGAGAAAGAAGTGGTAGAGAGGAGGTAAAAATCTCGGAGACAAGGCGTTACGTTAGACAGCGCAAACGGTGACGTGAACTGAGGTAAGGAGGTCAATCTTTTCTGCCGGCTGAGCTTTTCCGCATCCAGCCTAGCACGGCCCAGTCTTTGAGGCGTCTTTTAGCTCCCAGCGTCACGCCGGAAAGTCGGCCCCACATGGCTGCGACTGTCCAATCAGGAGCTTGACTCTTCTGTGATGAGGTAATAAGGCGGTGAGACCAAACTCGGCAATTTGGCCCGTCCTGAACCTCTTTAAAGTTTGCTGGACAGCTTCGCCAGGCACGGGTGGCTGGAAAGTGACCCCCTCTCAACAGGAACAAGCATAATGAGCTTGTATCGCCCGACTTAAATTCCCCAAGGCCATTACGGAGTACTCTGTACACCTTCTCCTGCTTCAATAGCCACTGTTTGTCCCAGGCCACGGGATCTTGAAACAACTTCAGCAGATTCTTTTGAATCCACACATGACAACAATGATGCATCCACACCATCACACACATGCAGATTTTGCTCCATGGCTCCAGAGTACGGAGTATTTGCATACATAAATACATGTGCACTTCAACCGGAGCAAGTGGATGTCTCCCTATTTCCCAGTTGTATTGTTATGAACCCTACTGCAGAAGTGACCATGTATTCCATGTTGTGAGGGCATCTCAGTTTATGCAGCCGACACCAAGAAGAAATTAAAAGTAAAGTGAGCTGAAGTTCTTAGGTATATTGGCGTGGAGCTCCAGCAGCTACTCTGTGTGTAGTTAACTACCACATGACGGAGTTATTCTCACCTCATGGGGCAGGTGGGAAATCAATCACGACAAAAACGTGGCCTGAGGATCTTCGAGGACTTCCAGCTCCGAGAACGCTACCTATGGCTCGCCCGTTGAGTCGTATCGGTGCTTAATAGCGAATTCGACAAACACTCTCTCAGTGTTTGGGGGGGGGGGGGGACACAAACTCTGGCCATTCGGAAAGGCAGGCATCTGAATCTTCGTGAGAAGGAATGTGTTAGCCCGCAAGACGTTCAGACTAGAATTCTACGGAGGAGTTCTTCAACAGCACATGCGGGCGCTTCTTCCTGGACGAGCAAGAGCAAATGTCGAGGCGTCATGTTCAATTTAATGTCAATGAACTTGCTCAAGTTGCAGCAAGGCCAGTCGGCGCGAACTGCTGGACAAATATCGAGAGGTGTGCCGATGGCATGCTCAGAAAAGCATATATCTTTACACTTGACGATGGCAGGCAGGTAGTTGGCAAAGTTCCTAATTCAAATACCAGAGTACCTCACTTTACTGCTACTAGTGAAGTAGCAACTATTGACTTTGTGAGTTTGGATACCTACTTCAAATGTTCTCCTTTGCCTGATTACTTCAATAAAACACATAATCTATTGAAGTCTCCGGCACCGGAAGTGTATGCGTGAAACTCTCAAACCAATATTGATAATACTGTTCGAGCCGAGTATCTCATTATGGAAAAATTTGATGGAATCAAACTCGGACTTATTTGGCCCTCAGAGACACCAGTAAGATGAAGGTCTTCATGTAAATCTTTGACCATCAGAGGGCATGGATTGCGATGGAATTTAGTATATTTGGGAGCCTCTACTATATAGATGATGTGGATGGACCATTTGAGCAGCCCCTCTGCGTTGAACAGCCGTCAGTGTGTAAAGGTTGGTCGACTCACTGTTGGCCCAGCCGCAGCCCGAGAATGTTTCGATGAGGAGATAAAGCAAGACGTGTGAAAAATAAAGGAGAAATTCGCAATCGAGCGAACTCACTCTGATGAAGAACGGAAATTTCTCGAGTAAATTTGGCCGTTTGATGATTGAGGTAGGACATGATTACACACGATGCTTTTCCACAAAAATGGATCTATGGGTAGCATTTCACCAGGTTTTTAACTAGGAGAGCAGGTGATCGCTAGGTTCGGGCTCCGATGCGTTTATCACATACTTGGTAGATGTAATAGCCACTATCAGGGCGAAGGGTATGTGATGGGCCACGCGAGTAGGGCGATGGATTCCAAGCTCCGCTGCATCACCCATCCACACAATCATCCTTGTCATGTGTAAGTGAGACCTTTCTCTGTCTTGTCAGAAGCTCCTGGGAAATAGCTTCATTTTCCTTTTCCACTACTATGATTCAAAAGAGACTGCGCTGGGTCATCCTAGCTTGGATGCTTGCATGGCTCTTCAAAGACAAAAAGGAGAATGAAATAAAGCTAAAATGGAGGGTGAGCAAGGGATTCTAGGAAAGGCATGATTTGGGACATTCTTGACAGTGGTCCAGTGATTTCTGCACATTTGTATTGAACTCGACGATTCTTCACTTGAAACTTTTCAACTTCCTCACGGCTATACTTCAAGATGCAAGGTACATTTTGAAAATTGCAGTTTCCCGGGCTAACCCTAGATCAACCAGAATTGCATCTTGCTACTAATAGGTCCAAGGTGGTTAAAGCAGCCTGCCTCCAGTGCTTCTCCAGGACTCGTTGGTGCCAAATCAATATTTTGGGGAGAGCTCATATAAATCCCTTTAGGCTATTAAGAGGCAATAATCCTTTCACATCATTCTGTCGCACATGATGGGAGGATATGAGCAGGGAACGATTAGAGGAGCATTCCTTTGACCCAATAAACCATGATCTGATCATCCCATTCATTGATGGTACGGAACAGGTAGTAATGATCTTGATGTCTGATCCACTGCGTGGCTTGCATGTGAATCCTGAACCCAGAAAATCCATTTCACATGCGCCAGAGTCAAAGGTGGTAGAGTTCAATGGGCCAATGCGGGAATAAACCAATGGGACAACAGGCAATCGTGAGTTAGGCTCATGGAACTAAGACAAAAGTCATCGAATGCACGGGATGGCACCCAGCAGTTCTGCCCGCTGAATGAAGCCGCCATACCTCGCAACCGTAGGATGAAGTAGGCCAAACAGGGGACAGCGAAGCTGCCGTTTCGATGGCCGGACCTCAGGGAATTTTCTCTCCCTGGGCTGATCACGGAGTACTTCCTACCCCAGACCAGACACAAGAAACGAAGGGCTAAGAGATTGTACCGCGGTTGAATGTCATCATGGTGGGCTGCAACTCAGCTGGTGTGATTGGCCCAGGCAGACGCTCCGAAACCCGGGGTGAATTGCGCTTGTATCCATTCGCCGGCGATAATGGAATTACGTGCGCTCCCAGTGGCCAGAACGGGCGGCGGTGGCCAGCAGAATCGGAGTGGGCTGTAACTTTACGGGCCCGTTTCGCTGTGTGGAGATACCTCGGCCGAGATGGAGGCCCGCTGGGTCGTTACGGAGTACCTCGAACTGCGGGAGAGCTAAATCAAGGCCACCCTCTTCCTCTTCCTCTTCTTAACTGCCCTTTCCTGTCGTCTTTCACTGCTTCGTTCTCCCCCAAATCTCTTCCTCTCCCTGGTTGTGCTATCTACGTTTACTGCAATAGACCTTTTACATTCCTTATCATCAGCCATGGCCACTCCACAGAGAGTTATCGTCGTCGGGGGTGGACGTACGTCTTTTCCTCTCTGCGGGCTGTTTCCGCTTCACATGTCGAGCAAAGAGCTGACCCATTTTGAACACAGTGTCCGGTTTGAGTGCTGCTCATACAGTCTACCTAAATGGCGGCAACGTACTCGTCCTCGATAAGCAGAGTGAGTGCCTTTCCAACTGTGCTTGCTCTTAATCCGAGACGTTCGCTGACCCGGCTGCCCCGCAGGTTTCTTCGGTGGCAACTCCACGAAAGCCACCTCCGGTATCAACGGAGCCCTCACGAGAACACAGGTCGAACTTGGCATTGGCGACAGTGTCAAGCAGTTCTACGAAGACACCCTGAAGTCCGCCAGAGACAAGGCTCGCCCAGATCTCATCAAGGTTCTCACATACAAGTCCGCTGCGGCCGTCGAATGGCTCCAGGACGTCTTCGACCTCGACCTGACCCTCGTATCCCGCCTTGGGTAAGTTCATGTACAATTCGCCTCAGGCTGCTTACATATTTTACTAACAGGAGGATAGTGGCCACTCATTCCCTCGTACGCACCGTGGTCACGATGCCAAATTCCCCGGAATGGCGATCACATATGCGCTCATGCAGAAATTGGAAGAACTCACGGAGAAGGAGCCCAACCGTGTACAAGTGCTGAAGAAGGCACGAGTTACCGGAATCAACAGGGAGGGTAACAAGGTCACCGGTGTCACCTACGAGTACAACGGCGAATCCCACTCCGCCGACGGTGTCGTCGTCCTGGCCACCGGTGGATATGCCGCCGATTTCACAGAAAACTCTCTCCTAAAGAAATGGCGACCAGACACTTTCAACCTCTCCAGCACAAACGGCGTTCATGCCACTGGTGATGGACACAAGATGCTGATGGCGATTGGTGCCAATGATATTGACATGGACAAGGTCCAGGTTCACCCAACTGGTCTTGTCGATCCCAAGGATCCTACTTCCAAATGGAAGTTCTTGGCTGCTGAAGGTACGTTGTATTCAAATAGCTCTCTGTGGATAAGGCTAATCAGGCTATAGCTCTTCGTGGTGAGGGTGGTCTCTTGCTCAACAAAGACGGCCAGCGGTTCGCTGATGAACTGGGTCATCGTGATTACGTCTCCGGCGAGATGTGGAAGGAGAAGGAGAAGGGAAAATGGCCTATCCGTCTTATTCTCAACAGCAAAGCTTCCAATGTCCTTGACTTCCACACCCGCCACTATTCTGGCCGTGGTTTGATGAAGAAGATGACCGGAAAGGAACTTGCGAGAGAGATTGGCTGTGGAGAAGCCGCATTGAAGAAGACCTTCGATGACTACAACCAGATTGCCGAAGGCAAGAAGAAGGATCCATTTGGCAAGAAATACTTCCACAACTTGCCCTTCTCCGTTGATGACACATTCCACGTTGCTGTGATGGAGCCCGTTCTTCACTTTACCATGGGTGGTATTGAGATCAACGACAAGGCTCAAGTCCTCAACAAGGAAGGCAAGCCATTCGATGGCTTGTTTGTCTGTGGTGAGCTTGCAGGTGGTGTCCACGGAGCTAATCGTCTCGGTGGCTCCTCTCTCCTCGGCTGTGTCGTCTACGGCCGTGTTGCCGGTGACTCGGCTAGCGAATATCTCTTCCAGCAGGTGCTTTCCAACCCTGGTGCCACTGCTCAGTCTCGCTTGAACCAAATCTCCCTCCACATTGACCCTTCGCAGCCTGGTAAGATTTCTGTTGAGTGGACTGCTCCTGGCGACGGCAAGGGCCAGGGCCAGGTTCAGGCCCAAATCTCCGCCCCAAAGGCCGATGCATCAGCGACTCCCGCCCCCGCCGCGGCATCCACGCCTGCTGAAGCGGATATCTCCGATTTCAAAGTCCCAGAGAAGGAATTCACCATGGAAGAAGTCGCTAAACACAACAAAAAAGACGACCTCTGGATCGTCGTCAAGGGTGTCGTGATGGATGTTTCCAACTGGCTTGACGAGCATCCTGGTGGTGCCCAGGCTCTGTTCAGCCATATGGGCAAAGATGCTACCGAAGGTACGCTAAACCTGTGAAACCAATTCTGCTAATTGCGTGTTGGCCATGCTGACTTAATCCTCAGAGTTCGAGATGCTCCATGACGATGAAGTCATTCCCAAATATGCCTCTCAGATCGTTATCGGACGTGTAAAGGGACAGACCCCAAGCTTGAAGTTTTAGAACAAATCGCCCTCCTGACTCTCCATAGACGACCACCTCTCCTCCCTTCTTTATCCGATCAGACTGGGATTTCTTTCTGCCTAATTTTCTAATTTCCTATTTCGGACATGCGTGTATTATCCCACAATAACGGAATTTGTTTTTTACTCTTTTTAGTTACGATATTGCATTGTATAGCCTTTTTTTTCCTTGGGGCGGCTTCTCTTGGTGTAAACAGCCTTTTGTTTCTAAGAATTTATCTCTCGATTCTGTTCGAAATTTACTGGGTATATCTAGTTTACTGTACAGTAGCTGCATTAAACAACCCGTAGCCATCGGGGGACATTGATATATACATATAAAATCCAGTTAAAACACCCGGCCCGTATGTGCGCAATTTATATACATCTCTAGATATCGACCAAAGCGAGCAAAAAGATATTTATGTATCCGGTCAAGTTCCAACAGGACTCTTTTTCTCTCTCAGATGCGCCAAGATCATCCCCAGCCTTCTCACAGCCGGGCCTCCATACACACCGCCGTCGCCAGTACCCGGGTCTGCACCTTTTTCCTTCCGCTCCTCAACCTCCCTCCTAGCTTCTTCGGTGTATGTCTTCAGCGCACCGCCCCAGACGGCGTCTGTATATGAAACGTCGAGGTCCAGCCACTCGGAGACTGTGGGGATGGACGAAAGTTCCTCTGGAGGGAGGAGGAGGAGAGATTGGATCTCGGGGAGAAGGGAGACTGGCGGAAGCGGTTCTGTGCGCAACGCAGGAGATATGACTGTGGAGTCGGGGATGGGGGCGAGGGTTGGGGATGGAGGGACGGAGGAAGGGGTTAAGGGGTCGAAGGATGGATCTGAAAGGAGGGAGAGGACGGCTGAGCCGTCGGTTGTTTCGGTTGCCGGGTGGGAATTTGGGTTAGCCTGGGAGGGATGAGACCAAGCTGACTCAAGAGCGACTGAGGACGAGAAGTGCTGGAGAGGTGGTGGGTTTGTGTCTTCGGCGATAAGCTTGCCTTTGCCCTTTCCGATATTGTCTTCTGGTGAGAATAAAAACTCCTCCCGATTCAATTGTTCTTCGAAGGACCTTAGCAGATCGGCATTTTCCTGGTCGGTTGTTGCAGATGTCAAATTCGACCGGAACGACTCAGACCGTAGACTGGGCCCCCCGATCGAGTGTATGGCCGAGGTTGAAGGTGCGCTTCGTCCGCCGGAGGATCGCAGTGAATCGTTTATCACGCCATGACTGGATTGTTGACCGGCAAACGGACCACCCTGTGAAGAACCAGGTTTGCCGTAATTGGCCAAGCTCCCAGAAAGGCCTGATGCGAGGCTGTCGCTCAAGGAGGGTGATCGGGTGTTGAGAAAGGTGTTTTGAAGGAGGCCGGAGGCAGAGAATTGGATCCGGTCAGCAAGGGACTTCCCCGCGGGGGCTGGTTGGGCGGGAGAATTATTATCTGAATCAGAAATCTCAGATTTTGGAGGGATATCCTGGTTACTGCCTCTCTCGTCCGGTGGCACAGGCCGTTTTCCATCCATTGTTCGAGTCGGTGGAATGCTTGCTCCCCCCCGGCAAAATCACTGTAACTAGTATCTATGATAGATGCCAGAAGCTCATCTCACGGCATTTTCCGATTCCTGAAATTAACCCAGGCTCGAAGAGAACGCGATGACAGGGAGAACAATCACCGCGGCGATGTGAAATTTTCGGGTCTAATGATGCCTGCGCACGGTTTGCCTCGACTGCGGGCTGTCAAGGATGGAATGGATGGTCTTGGTAGGGCTGGAGTCGCTGCATGTGAAGATTGACCTCAAGAAGCGGGCGATCGTCGGCCGGTACCTGCTGGCTACTTAGTTAAGATCAGTGAGTTTTAGTTAGATAAGCGCCTTGTTAAAGCAGCCTTGCAAGTTGTGTATCATCGCTGGGAGACGTCGCAGGCGGAAGAAGCTCTCAAGCAATGGAGCAGTTCACTGAATATCTCCATAACACACCCTGCTGCTTTTGACAAACTGTGCGGTCATCACTGAGAAATGCCCATTTAGTATTTAATGCGTGAAAACTACACTGTAGCTCGCACAGGGAGAGGTATGTACCTCTACAAGTAGCTTCTTGGTGCACGACTTCCCAGATTTTTCCCTTTTTCTTTCGACTTTTTTTTTTATCTCAATCTTGCCCACTCTGTCAGCAAGAGAAGGGCATTTACCTAGAAGTCTTTCTACTTCTCTGCTTCTTGTTGCGAACCAACAGCGTTGTTGTTGTCTGGTGCTCTGCAGCTTGTTACATCACAGAGTTGTGACCAGGTTTGGCACTTCCCTCTCTCTCTGCCTCTCCTCGTCTGCTTCCAGCGACGGGATCCGCACTTGTTTTCTTTCCCCCCCAAACCGGCACCTCTCCCCTCCATCGATCCCAGAGTACCAACACCACCACCACCACCGCCGCCGCCGCCATCGCCGGAGCATCGCCATACACTCCACTCCCCTCCTCATCCTGATTTTCTTTTTCTCCTCTTTTCAGTATCTTCTGTGGCTCATTTTCCCGTTTTCTGCTTCCTTCTCAGCATCGCGTGCCTTGTCTTTTTTTTCTTCTCTCCCATCCTCCTCCTTCTACAGCCGTCATCATCCTTTCTATTTCTTAGCTTCAGATTTCAGCAAAATCCCATCCCACTGCTCCTCTGCCGACGAAACCTCTCCCTTCTTCATTACCTGTAAGTTAGAAAAATGCATTCTTAAAATGCGACCTTCTCCTGCTACTCTGGTCACCATCCCGTCACTATCCCGTCACTTGTCTTGGAAGCTTCCCGTCACCTCCATATCCTGATGTGAGCTGGTTGTCAAGTGTTCAATTACCCACATCACATCACTCACTTCTTATAACAATAACCTCCCTCTCCTCCACTCTTCTATTGGAACCCTAACTTTCTAACTTGTGCTTAAGCTAATACTGTCGGCGCACGCAGCATTCATCTTCAGACCGAACTCCTTCAGACCGAACCACCTCAGATCGAAATCACTTGAGACCGAAGTACATCAACTGAACCCTCCTACCTTTGGTTTCTAGAACGTATCCCACCTTATATAATTCCTTATAAATCCCACATCTCCTCACCGTGTGGAAAAGTTTCTGCTTTGCAGCTGTCCCCTACAGTTTCAAGCACACCATCCACTCTTGCGGTGGGATCTTTAATTGCGTTTGCCTGCTTCATCTTGCTACCTAAAGGTCAGGTAGCGGCTAGGAAAGATGGTTGACGGGGATCCAGGTTCGCCAACCTGGAAGTTTACACAGTACGTCTTGAATTCTGCTGGAAGAGCCTGTATCGCAGCACACAGCAATGCTTCTGTGGCAGCTCTGTCTGGCTATGTTGTGAGACCCGCCACTGATTGTTAACTAGATGTTTTGGAGACAAGGGCGACGTTGAAGATATCACTGAAGGTATACAAACGCCCATCGCGCATTGAATCACATTGTTGCTATCACTCCATTTGTCACTCCTCGCTTATATTTCTTTTACCTTGCCTATAGCCGATATCATTTCCACCGTCGAGTTCGATCATACGGGTAACTATTTGGCGACTGGCGACAAGGGAGGTCGAGTGGTTCTTTTCGAGAGGAATGAAACTGTATGCGTTCCCCACGCCTACGTTGTCGTTTCGGGGTTGAATGGGGTGACTGACGTTGCTGGTCTAGAAAAAAACATGCGAATACAAATTCCATACCGAATTTCAGTCGCACGAGCCGGAATTCGATTACCTCAAGTCCTTAGAGATCGAAGAGAAGATCAACAAAATAAAATGGTGCAGACGGCAAAATGCTTCTCATTTCCTCCTTTCGACGAACGACAAGACTATAAAGCTGTGGAAGGTGTTTGACAAGTCGCTCAAGGTGGTTGCAGAGAATAACCTCTCCCATGACCTTACCCCAGGCAGCGCTGTTGGTGGAGGGGGTATCCCGCGACCACCGCACATTTCATTCAAGGACGCATCGGCCCTCAAGTTACCTCGCATGACGCACCATGATACCGTAGTTGCGGCAGTCCCACGGCGTATCTACGCTAATGCACATGCCTATCACATTAATTCCATATCGGTCAACAGCGATGGAGAGACATTCATCAGCAGCGACGATCTACGTATCAACTTGTGGAATTTGAATATCCAAGACCAGAGTTTCAACATTGTCGATATCAAGCCAGCGAATATGGAAGAATTGACTGAGGTTATAACTGCTGCAGAGTTCCACCCTATTAGCTGCAACTGGTTCATGTATGCTAGTTCCAAGGGAACGATCAAGTTGGCCGATATGCGGCAGCGCGCTTTGTGCGATGAGCATGCAAAACGTACGTACTCTTCTGACCACCTTGGAATATTGTTTATCTTTCTATGCCAATGGAATACACCTGTGCTCACATTTGATTTTGTTCACCCGCAGAATTTGAACAAGAAGAAGATGTGTCTTCTCGATCTTTCTTTTCTGAAATCATCTCTTCCATCTCTGATGTTCGGTTCTCTCACGACGGCCGCTATATCGTTTCCCGCGACTACCTCACTGTGAAGATCTGGGATGTAAACATGGAACGTCAACCTGTTAAGACAATTCCGATCCACGAGCATCTACGCCCGAGGCTCTGCGACACGTACGAAAATGATAGTATCTTTGACAAATTTGAAGTAGTCTTCTCCGGCGATGCCAATAATGTGATGACTGGAAGTTACAACAACAACTTCATGATTTATCCAACAGACCCAAGCCAGGAGACCGAGGTTGTCCTCCAGGCTGATAAGACCGCGTTCAAAGCGAAGAAGGTGGGCGTTCCAACTCCCATTAACTCTTCGATTTCGACAAATGCTGGTAAGAAGGGTGGATCAAGAGCCGGCAGTCCTGCTGGAATTGGAGGACGCATGCGTAAAGAGACAGATGCAGATCAAATTGATTTTAACAAGAAGATTCTGCACATGAGTTGGCATCCATTTGAGGATAGCATTGCTATCGCTGCAACAAACAATGTAAGTTCCCATTCCAACAACCATCACTGCTATTTCACATTCAAGATGCTAACCCCTGCGCCGTTCACAGTTATTTGTATTCTCAGCTTTGTGAAGCATGCAAAGCACATATTGTATCTAAGCCAACTTTAAAAAATCGCAGCCCTCCGGAAATGCCATGGTATCCCCTCTTCTTCACATGCATATTCATTGAACCCAAAACTCCCTCTACTCTGCCTCTCATTTCAATCAGATCCGCATTGTGGCCATGGAATAGGAGCATGCGCGCATTGGTTTAAGAGAGGAAAAATAAAAAATTTCTTGCATAGATAGCCATGTTGCTTTGTACCCTAACACATGCGCCTACACTTACTCTTGCCTTTTCCTTTTTTACAATTCAAGGGCCATTTTGCAACGGACGGTTGAAGATAAATAGCTTGATTGGCGCCGGAAATTGTGCATAATCGCTTGGACGGGGATTTCGGAGAGATTGAAAAGGAGAAAAAAAAATACTGGGGATGTTGTTAAGGGCAGATCAAGAATGGATTGGTTCCTTGGATATTGACAGATGCCGAAGGGTCAACTAGTTCGAAACGTTTGACAGGGGCTGATAAGGCATGGATGGGTTGATTGATGGATCGATAGCGGGAAATTAATGAATACACCCCTCCTCTGATTGAGGAGTCCCTCTTGCCCCTATTTCATGGCCTTTGGAAAAAAATTTTAAATTAGCTGCTTTATTACCGGTTAATTGGGATTGTGATAGGCAGTTTAAGAAGCTAGACTGTGTTTCTTAAATACAATCTAGGCTTCAACAGTGGAAATCTATGATATCATCTATATTCATTTGTCAAACCCCACGCAGATTTGTCGATCTCGTCGTCTTGATACTTTTAGCCCTTCTGAAGACCGAAGATGGTCCCTGACATCAACCCTTTCACCGTCCATATGTGGTTGTTTATAGCTATGAAAAGTAAAAGAATGGTTAGCGCTGTAGACCAGACATCGAAAGCGGGAGATTTCATGATCTGGCCGAGCATAATGGCTGCGTTTGTGTATACTCCCTATTTTGTTTTTCTCTTAGCATGGCCTTCATTCAATCTTTAGATTGTGAAATGCAGACTAGATGCGACAGGATAACAACGGTTAGTTACTAACCCATGGAAAGACAAGCGACCAAGCGCCCAGTGTGAAGCTTGTCGCTCTCAAACCACCCGACTGCGCGAGAAGAGAATGCACGATGCTTATGATGGATAATGCCCACCAGAACGTGCCAAAGCCCCAGGATAGCAGGCCCGCGAATTGGCTGGTGACTCCCACCGTGGGCGCGGAGTTTGCGGTGAGGAATGTGCCCCGGTCATACGACGCGAAGCTTCCTCGCTGGACGACCTGGCCTAGCATTTGCAACGCGAAGCTTGCCTGGCCGAAGGGTCCGCAAAGTATCATGGTTTGATAGATCTCTTTCGTTGCCGGGAATGCTCGGTCGAATAGTCGAGCAAGGTAGATCGTTTCTAAACAGACAGCGAGAGGTAATCCGATCCCGATCTCTAGGTAGGAGACGATGATCATGGGCACTTGTAGCCGTGCGCTGATCGCACCATATCGGCAAATCACTCCCGCTCCGGCGGCGGATGTCAATGCAGCGATGAGCGGTAACAGAGTCGCCGGAGGAACACCTTTGATCCCGGGCGGCTGAACCTGAACGTAGATGTAGGGTATACCCAGGACAGCGAGCACGGCGAGAGCGGTGTTGATCCACCACAGGACGAAGGCGACAATTCCCCAGGCAGAGCCCCATCCTCTTACCACAGTCAATGCAACCATTTGTATGATCGACGTGAAGGCGATTGAAATGCTCGCCAGGCACGACGTTTCCAGGATGCTATGTCGTAATTGGTACGCGACATGTCGGGGGTAGAGCAGGATGCGGAGGACGTATAAACCCAGACATGAACCAAGCAAGACAATCGTGTAAACCCAGACGATCTTGGATATTATTTCCAGCCCGCGGAATTGGTAAGGAAGTTGGTGGAGGATTACGGCGATGATGCCCATGCCTTGCGGGACGAGAAACCATTGCGACGAGAACATGAAGAGGGCATATGCCAGCCCACCAGTAGGGTGACGAGGCTGGCTGCGCTGAGGAGGTTCGAGGGGATCGAAGGCTCTGCGAGTGGTGCCATTATGTGCCTCTCTCGTCCCTGAGACGTTTTGTCGTTGGCGGGGAACGTGGTTCTGCATCCTCAGGGTGTTAGGAGGAGGTCAATTGAGTTGGAAATTGACCTGGATCACATCATGAGCGGCTACTTCAGATGCGCAGCGCGTTACATTCATTCCGTCCATCCTGCAAAGAGGAGAAATCATCCTTAACTACTGCGTATACGGGCGATGAGCAATGCCCTCACTGCTGGGCATGGTGGTACAGCAGCAAGCCGTTTTCGTCTGACGTCAGGCTGGACGACCCTCTTCTTTCGCCACACACCACGTTAGTCAATTGACTACTACGTACGGAGTACTCCGTAGTTAGTCATTACTCCGTAGAGACAGTTCAATCGGTTGGGCCGCAATTCTCCAAGAAATATGGAACTAGGCCAGCTACGGAGTAAAGCCCTGCGAAATTCCACCGGGCTAAGCAATTGTTCTCCAGTCTCTGAATTACTTGATTCCTGGCCTACAAGACATTTTGGACGCGCCCTCTGTGCGAAGCGTGTGCCTCTTGCTACGAGAATACAAGAAATGGTATGGCGTACAGATACTTTTTACACCATCGTACAATGGATCTCTGCTGATGAATGAGACTCCACGGGAGCCAGTGCCTTTTCACTCCGGAGGGATACTTAAGTCATTTCATTCATTATGTCATTACGAAGTAACTGGTCCTGTGCCCAGGGTGAGAGAGTAACACCTTGTTCCATCTTCAAGAATCTACACGGGTTCAGGCCATTCAGTGGACCATCTGTGCCGCTGCAAATTCCTGCATTGTAGAAAGCGATTAGTGTCAAGTAGCTCAAAGGGATATCCAAAATGGACTTACGGGGAACTCGTCCATGATGGAGGCAGCGACTTTTTCCACTTCATCCGTCAAATGTTGCACGCCAGCGTCCCATATTCTTAAGCTCCTCCCCTCCGTGTCCGTAGGCCCAACGCCATCTACTCCTGACTTAAAGTAGATGACACCCGCGATCTGATCAATATTCCCCTCAAGTCGACCCTGTTCTACCATTCGGGCAGCGTATACCTCCGCCCTCTCGCCAGCACTCATATCTCCGCTCGCTTCGAGGCCAAGAATGGACGCTAAACTATCCACATGGATATTTTCATATAGCCGACTTGCCGCGAGCAGATTATGCTCGATAACCGCCTTGTCAAGAACGGTTGACCCATCCGCTGTCTGTGCAAGCTGGTGAGGAGCCAATTTTATCGAAAAGGCTTTCACTTCTTCCGGCGTAAGGAGATGATCCCTGAATATCTTCTCTAGGATGCTGTGTTCCTCTAGCGAGGAGGATCGATCATCCTTGGAGAGTCGCGAAAGCATGCGTGATCTTTGAGGTCCTGCTGGTGCCAGGACCGCGCAGACTATAGCCGCAGATAACGCGTGAAGTCGATCCCCTTCATCCACACCAGTGGCCAAACTAACATTGAGATACTCCTGGCTGGCATCGAGAAAGCGTCTTCGGGCGTCGAGAATTCGTGCTTGTGATAGCTGGAAATGGAGCTTCAATTCCTGATCTTGAATCTTTGATGGTAAATTCTTTATCTTGTTCAGGAATCCTTCAGCACTTGTAGGGTCATCTTCTTCAAGGTATAGTCTGACAATTCGTATCCACATGCGCATCTTATCTTCATCCGATATCAAACGCTGCGAGCTATCCAGATGAATTCCTTGAAGGACCCTGGCAGCAGCTAGATATTCATCTTGCGACTCATATGCATCCGCAAGTATTCCACGTATCGAGGAGTCTTGTTCTTCCACCGATGTTGATCGGCTCTGAAGAGCGTGGATGGCGTGTTGACCGACATTGATCTGGACGTCTGCAGGGAGCGTGCGGAGGGCATTTATAAAGGCATCGAGAAGAGGGCGAGAGGCGATTATGCTCACATTTTCGCTCAATATGGATCCCAGGAAGGCGATAAGGTCTTGCGATATGGTGGTGGGGCTGGATGAGGATACTATCTGGGAGAGGAGTTCATTGTACCGTACTGCTTTGGCCTGTTGGTTTGATGTTGCATCAATTGCTGCGAGGGCAGACGTGACTTCGGCCGAAGCCATGATCGCAGTGAACTAGCACACTATCTGATCACAATTACAACCTCATACAACCACCTAAATTAGGATGTCAGTGTACCGGGCCAAACAGAGCTTCAACAAACAAAAAACATAGGCTCCCCCTCATTACTCGAAGCTCTCGGAAGCTCAACCAAGCTGCTTAGTCACCTGAAAGCGAATCCCCATAGTCACGTGATCCAGTGACTTCATCGAATTGTCACTGACAGGCATGCGAAGCTTCATTCTAAAGAGCATACAGACACAATCCGTCACGGCCAGCCCCTTTCAACAGCTTCTCCGGCCCCAAATATATTTTCATATCTGCCATCGCCGTTTCCTTTGCTTCTACACTCCATCGTGAGCGGACGATAATGTCAAACATTGGCGCTTCCGCCGTCAAACCGGAACCAAGTCCCGGACTGGCGATCAAATCAGAACCCGACGCAAAAGACAATGACATTGCGATGCTATCAGATGAGGATATCTATGAGGATACGGGTGATTTAGATTTTGCGAATGCCGCGCAAGATGTATGGCTGACGAGGATTCCGAAAATTCTCTGGGAGAATTGGTCGAAACTCGACGACGATGAGGAGATACAGATCGGCACAGTAAGGGTGGAAGGGCCGCCAACCGACATTAAGCGGGTATGGGTCTGAATCCGGATCTGGAGCTTTCTGCTCTCTTCCGACTCAGCTAATACTATGAGTCTAGATCAGTCTTCGATTACTCGATATCCCCCAGAATGAGGGAGTACCGAAGGATTATAATCTGAAACGCCAGAATATAAATGCAGATCGGACTGCTTACGCCGTGCAGAATACGTTTATATTTACAGAGAAGGATCTTCCTGGGTATAAAGACAGGGCGCATCTTCTATTCAATGAAAACCAGCCCCACGGGCGATCGTACGTGTACGAGCAAATGAAACGGGATTCAAGGAAGAAGGCAAACAAGAAGAAGTGGGAGCCATATACAAGGAAAACTATTCCAAGTGTGTTCTCCATTTGTCCATATGTGAGAACTCTGGAAATACTAATATTTTCTTCAGAGCAAACGGCCATCGCTGCGCGAGTACACGATGAGTTCAACTGCCTTCCCGTTGAAAATGAGGAATATCATAGAATAGCCGAGAAAAGAGCTCTAGAAGCCCTTAAACCGAAGAGAAACACCAAGTTTATCGAAAGAGTTACTGGCAAAATGTTGCAGCCGAAGACTGCTCAAGCTGCCGACAAGTCCAACTTTATTGTAAGCCTTCGTCATTTCTCTTTCACCTCTATATTGTGGTTTATTACTGACATCCAATAGCAAGTTACGAAACCCCCAAGGATTCGCACCCAAGACAACAAAACCGCCCGTATGCCGCAAAACGAGCTCCTGGACCTCATCTACGCCTGTTTCCGACGATACAGGTACTGGCCATTTAAATCCCTCAAAGCCGAGCTTAAGCAGCCAGAGGCTTACCTCAAGCAAACCTTGGAGATGGTCGCACACCTTGTCAAGAGTGGTGATTTTGCGATGACATGGGAGCTTAAGCCGGAAGCACGGGAAGCAAGCTACGCGAACGCCATGGCGTATAAAGATGCGAAGCAGGAGCTGGCTCCAAGCGCGATGGATGAAGGTTCTGAGGCAGAGCCAACCGCTTCCGGAATTGGTACCGATAATGATGATGAAGAAAACATTAAATTTGAAAATGTGGTTTGAACAGCGTTGAGGTCCATATAGTGTTTGGCTGCATTTACATACTATCGTGGTTTGGTGTTGGGAGTTCGGCAGTGGAACTATAAGTAAAATCCACATCAAGGTTTCTGTTGGCGTTATTATGTATCCAGCTACTAGACACGCATTCTGAATCATACTCCATTTCTCATGATATTTCCCTTGCCTTTTTAGATGTTGGAGTAATCCGAGCATCGCCTGCGAAGTGATATGGATTTCGGATAAATGATAAGCCGAACCATTTCCTTCTTGGAAGCGGCTCGCCATAATAAGCGACCGTCGCTCATCCTTTGAGCAAAAGTAAATGTCGACAATCAGCTTCAGACGTTAGATTCAGAATGAGTGAAGACCAAGAACTCTTAGCCAGGATCGGCCGCCTTGCTGGTATATTATTACCCCTTATCATCTATCTATTCTGACAAGAGCTAAATGAAAATCCCCCAGGGCAAATCAACCAGCACAAGAGTCAACTTACGCCTCTCTCACGCGGCGGTTACGCTAACGCCCCATCGCATACCAGCTATGGTAGCATTCACAGGCCTCATCCTGGCTGGGCGCCTTATCGTGGACGTGGCCGGCCTCCTTCAAGACGCGCTGCTGGACCCCATCGCCACCGAACTCTCGTCCTCAATAACGGAACACCCAACCCCGACACTGCGGATAGCAGCTCATCTACCACTGTACCTGGCGACATGAATGTCGAAGCAAAACCGCCACAGCAAACTGGGTGGGTAGCGAAACGCGATCGTCACATGCAACTTATCAATACCGCAATCTACGACCAGGAAGCCCAAGCGAGAACGAAAGCTATTGAAGAGACCCGCAAGCTAAAGGCACAGAAAAAAGCGGAGCTGGAAAAAGCGAAAGTCTTAAGATTTGCGCAGCATATTGTTGCTCCGACTGCAGAAGCCGCCGCTGCTGGTGTACGTCCGGATTCATACAAGATCGTCATACAAGAAATCCCCTTCCAAGTTATTAAAGGAGGGAGCAAGTTAATCCGATTATCAAGTGAGCCTACCCCAAGGCTTAGAGAAGGTGTGAGAACCGGCTTACAGTTGATAGATGACCCCACAGCCGCAAATGCGACTCCGAAAAAAGTAAACGTTGGTGGCGTGACATTTGTCAGAAGCAAGAACGGGAACCTACATCGGTTAGGGGCCGTGGTTTCAAAGAAGTGCGTGTCGATTCCCCGTGAGAGCTATAAGATATCTGACACTGGCGGCAGGAAAACCGGGGCTGTTAGGAAAAAGGATGAACTCTGCAAGAGATTTACTGCGACGGGTACCCTTACTCTCCCTCCCACCGAAAGGCTCTATCGAATGAAAGCTACAATGAAGCTTCGCCAGATGGAATTTCGATTTGAACTAGGCGAATGCCCCCTACTAGGCAAATACTAACCATGGTTTTCTTTCTAGGTTCCTGCTATAAGGGGCCTAAGTGCTCATATATTCACGATCCGAATAAGGTTGCCATCTGCAAGGAATTTCTTCAAACAGGTAAATGCAGTGCAGGACCATCGTGTGATCTTTCGCATGAGCCATCACCAGAGAGATCTCCTGCCTGCGTCCACTTCATTCGTGGCCGCTGTTCTAACCCCGCATGTCGATATGCGCACATCCGAGTGACACCAGGAGCGCCAGTGTGTCGGGATTTTGCTATCCTGGGATACTGCGGCAAAGGTGACCAGTGTCAGGACCGCCATGTTATAGAGTGTCCAGACTATGCGAACATGGGCAAGTGTGCCAAGCAAAAATGCCCGTTACCGCACATTGACCGAGCGGGCCAAATCCGCAAACTCGCCGCTAATAAGGCAGATAACAACACCCACGCTACGGAAAATCCAGGAGAATATGCGGACGATGTATCTAGTGAAGAGGAGGCATACGACGAGATTGATTCTGATGATGTTGATTCTGATGAGCTTGATGACGACGAACCCGAAGTGATCATCCCTGGTGCACATGCAGGAGAAGAGGTCACCGAGCAACACGACTTCATCAAATTCTAAGTATCTGTTCATGTCTGATCTAACATATATGCATACCCACAGGGCCAGATTTTCTCTACCATAGAGCTGGATCTCTGTACCTTTCCAGGGTGCAACATGGCCGACAACTGTTCCAGGATACCCATACTCAAAGTTATCCCAGGCGTTGGGAATAGCTAAAATTCAACATCCCAGACAAAAAGCACGAATTCTTCATTTGAACCCCATCGGTGAAATATCATATCACTCCCTATCTACCACATGTACTATCGTTGCGATGGTGCATTTTCCCTGCTTTTCTTTTCCACGACAGCATTCAGATTGCATGGTATTGTCTTACCTCTCTCGCTGTGATTCCCCTGGGAACTGCTTTGCTAGATTTTCGGGAGAGGGGTTTATTTCCCTTTACATATGCTGCACAGCCATTAGTGGTTTCTTTTTTCTACATTGGAGCAGGCGTTTTGTGGTATCCTATCCATTCGTGGCTCAGTATTCATTATCATGATATATATATTTTGGAGAAGCAGAATTTTGTTCTCATCTATTACGCGAAAGAGAATAATGGACAAGAAAGAAAAGAAAAGTAAAAAGTAAATAAAATAAAAATAGTTACTTCAATGATATAGTGAATATTCCAAAGGACTACACATATTGGGTGCATACATGGATTCCTGGTATGGCCCGCTTGGAAGGACGTTTTGGCCACCACAAAGCATTCGGAGGCATACACAGCAGGGAGTAGTCGCCCCATCAATCGCCACAGCATTTACGCCCCCATACCTATCATTGCAAAATGGCAATGGACATACATACATGCGTATGTGATTCAAAAAGAAAAAGCACTCGCAAAAACTGTAAGTGCTAGTTTACTTGGCAAGGCCGCATTGCATCCGAAACAGCTTTGATACTGGCGCTCTCGAGGGAGACGTCTCTGCTTCTTCCGCAATTCGATCGAGAGATAAATTTATCTTTTTTCCGCCATGTAGGGGTAAATCCTCATTTTGGTTTCGTGGTTTCGTTTTTTGCCATCAGGTGAATACGTACATATGCAACTTTATTGCAAAGGCGAATTTTTATATTGCCGGGGGAGTATGGCACGAATGCATACAGAGTGCATGCACCGAGTTTCCAAACACATAGGAAAAAAGGGAGTGAGAGAGAGAGAGAGGAAAAGAGAAGCCACATGGACTGTTGCTGCTGGACCGGCTAGAGTGGTGGGCATGTTTGGTTCGAAACTGAAACAGATGGCTTTGAGGGGCTGACGTACCTTTTTCATTTTTTTCAAAAGGGGATGCTTTTATTCGCTGGGTAAGAGCGAAAAGCAACGGCTAAAAGGAGTGAATGACGGGGCAATGGGCATAGTTGGCGGAACGAGCAGGGTTAGATGCTGAAGAAGTGTGGATGTTCACATGCCTTGAACCTGAAGATAGAAGAGGGTACATCGTTTCTGATATCAAAACAAAGTGCTAGTGAACAGAGAAGTTCATGTATGTATGTTTAATTAATAGCAGTCAGGAAGACAATTGCCATGATGTTTCAAAAATTCGCGATCGCCTGTTCCGACTCGCGGCTGCGGGGTGGTCTAAGAGCGGGGAGAAAACGTGGCGTGTCAACGAAGGCCGCTGTTAGTAGAAAGGATGGAAATTGAGTTGACAATTTGCATATTTGAATTTTGATATCGACTTGCTATTTTCAGTTCAACGTCGGATAAACCGTCCGCGGTGCAGGTGTTCTTGTAGCAGTACAAAATCGTGCACAATGAGGACATTGTGATTTGGAAGAAAGCGAGGTCTAATGTAGTGGCAAGCGTCGGGTATCAAAGCTAGCCGCAGTTAACGCGGACTGGCTACTGCAGTACATACATACGGGGTTTGAACAAAGAAATAGGTAAGGAGGTATGCATGCATTTACATGCAGCCAGCGTCAGTGAATGGAGGAGAAAATGCGAAGGTACCGAAGGAAAGGGTGTCCATTTCCCGTGGACCACAGAAATTACATGAAACCGAGATTTTGATATGCTCCATGACGTTAGCTACATCCGTGCTGGCAATTCACTTCCAGAGGGTGCAGGCAAGAGGGCACGTGAAGGTAACAGTTTGTGCTGCAAATGATTTTATATGCTGGATCAAGGATCCTATGCAGCCTTTTCCCGCAATCTTTTGAAATCTGTTGTTCCAGTCTAGGCTGGTGCAAGGCGGGATTTTGTATACTTCTTCGGGCGCGACAAGCGCAGTGAAGCCATCACCAACCTATCAAGGGCAGCTTGGAACCGTGGGCGCACAGATGTACTTCTGTTGAGAGAAGTGTGCCCAATGTCAGGGGGTGTCAAGGGAAACAGGGACCATGAGGCGATGAACGGAGATTGCGTCGCAGTGATTAAAAGGCCAAAGAACAAAGAAAAAGCCGGAGACTCAAACCTGGGCTCAAATCGAAAGAGGGTGGAAAAGGAAATGGGCCTGAGGCAGGGCGAAAGAGAGAGGGAGAGCCAAGCAATACGGCTGGACTTTCGTCCTGGGGACCTTGTTCGTAAATCACAATTATCACCCAAAGGGGTCATGGTATTCAAGCAAATGGACGTCTTGATGGATGGACAGCCCTAAAGTATTGCCCCATGTGACATGGAAGAGCGGAAATGGTACGTTGGACTCCCTGATGCGCCACCCTGAAGAGCAGCGAATGACGGCCTCCAGCAAGAAGCTTCCGACCTGAGGCTGGCAGCCAAAACCTCTTTAACCCCCCCCCTCGGACAGTATGAAGAAAGCCCACAGGCAGAAAAGAATTAAGGTCCGAAGGGAGGTCCGACTAGCCTGAGAGAATAAATTGCCCCTGGTCAAGAAAAGAGAGGGATCACCAAGGTGATGCGGCCATTGGATGAGAATTCGTGGGACGACGGGTCTTGAGTGTTTCGCCCCCCCCCCTTGGTTTTTGCTGGGTGAGAAGCTGATTCGGCGCATTGAACGGCGAGATGCCTAAGGGCCTGAAAAGGCTCTTCAGCTCCCCAGGATCCCGTTCGAGAGGGCCGGCGGGCGAGGGGACGTTTTGGCTCGTTGCGACGAAAGCGGGGATGGAGCGTGGCAGCGGCGAGTGAGGTCGGCCGGCCGACTGCAGGCGGGAGCCATTGGAAACTGTACTAGACCAATCTTGGACTAGATAGGCTTGGCAAATGCTTAGTAATTACGCCGCCAGACGGTAATATTTTGGTTATGGGATTACGCGGAGTACGCGATTCTTCGCTGGCTAGGAGGTTTTTTTTTACGGCGGGTGGCCAGACGAGCTATACATCATCGCTGCCCATCTTTCATCCGACTCAAGATCTTCCATGCAGACAGACATGGATCTCGGATATTACTCCTCACTGGACCTGTCTCATCGAGCAGAACGCCTCTTTCTCCCTAAAAATGCTGGGTGATTGAACTATTCTTTCCCCAAAGGCGAGCTAATTATCCCGTATCTTCACAGTTTTGTGGCAAAGATGGCCGGTAAATCACCAGGCCACACGGGCCGTACCCTTAATTCGTCTACTAGTTGATTATTCGTAATCCGCCAAACCCGAATCTTGGGGCCTCATGATTTGCATACATGATCGGATCCCGCTCATGCGTCCGGTGCCCAAGGCCCCTCAGATATCCACTAAAAAGTGACCCGGCTCTGGAGTGCTTAAAAGTGTACGTACCACACGATGTTCGGGGTTTGTGGGCTCTGTCTGGGCTGGTTTGCAGGCGTACTTTTGCCGAGTGGTACTGAGTCACCGTGAGGGACTGTCGAACGTGAGTGGCTTTTTCCCTTTGAATGGTGAAAGAACTCGCAAGATGCACGACGGACCCCTGCTCTGTTGGAGAATCCATGAAGTGATCGTTGATGAATAGGTACCTAAGTGTAACTAATCACAGCGTATTCCGATCTGTTTGATTTAAAGGGTAAAAACTACTCTGTAGACTCGAATCGCGGGCGCCCCCCCCATCCATGGGACACGGTCACGCAAGGGATGAAAACGCTCGCAGGAATGACAAACTACAGAACAGACGTTTCGATCACTGTTCAACAGGCTTCAGCTTGCAGTCTAAAAGTCTGCGTCGCTCTTGTGACCTCGTCGTAGCCTGGAGCAAAAATTGCACTGCCGACTTGAGCAATCACTATGTTAGGCATGTACTCGGTAGTTAGCTATCCATCAAACTTCAAAAAGGATCTCTGAACGTGAAATTCTTTGGGGGGGAATGACTTCTGCCCACGAAGCTCCCCCGTCTATGACTCATAACTCGAAGCACCCGACCTTCTCATCCCTATCGTACCATGAACACCACGGGTTACTTTGATATCAAATCGATAACCCCACATATTCCTGTACAGCGCAGCATCATTTATTGCTTGGGCAGCGAAAACCGGCCCAGATAGGAAAAGCCGATTCCACCCAGTCATGAGGTCAGCATGTACGGCGTCATGTACCTCAGACTTAGCTATCCTATGGGAATCAACTAGGGCACGGAGTTGAATCCCGCTTCTCTTTCTTCCACTCACGTTGTCTCGTTTTTAACATTTTTATTTTCTGTATGATGCACGGGAGAGAAACGGAGCATGTACATACATACGTTATACAGAATACATGGTACATATGTAAGGGACAAAGAGGGCAACGGATACGGTTCTATGGGTCGTTCTTGGTCTCTTTTCCTCTTCAGCTTCTTACGCTCAAGACGGTGGAAGTCCGAGATGTGAGGCGTTCAGGCATGTCATCTTGATGCTTGACTGCCTGGCGTACATGGACTTCGACATCTGAGTGGATAGACCGGGCGCATGTAATCACCTTTCACTTGCTTGAAATTCCCCGTTTCGCGGGTCCAGTGGATTACCAGCGGTGAGGACGCGAATATCTATTGACTGATGGCATCCTATTCGTCCGTAGTTTGAAGATGAGCTACTACAAGGCGACAGATTTGACGTTTGGTGCTTTTTCCCTTTTTTCTTTTCCAACTTTGCCTTGTGGCCGACAAAAAATTGGAGAGCCTTGTGGATGGTGTGCTCGTTGGAGATCCTCGCAAGAGTGAGAGGCTAACTAGCTTCTGGCACGGTAGATTAGAGAAGATGTGCCGCAAAACTATTACCATAGCTTCCCCTTCCCAGTGCCATTGACACGCAAAGAGGGCACGGGTAGACTATCCGACGAGCACAAGAAGACGCTGTACTAGGAATGACCGAGATGGCCAAAGCACAAGTAAAACGTTGTACAAGAACACAGTACTGCGAGATATCAAAAAGCCAACGCAAATAGGCAGCGTAGAGAGCGGGAAGAGCTGTCGTGTTCTGTAGATCAAGCATCGGAGCTTGGGGATTGGTACCTTGCGGCCCTCGGACGGTCTAGAGAGAGAACGAGATGAGAAAGAGGGAGACAGGAGAGGCGCAGTTGTACCTTGAGGGGGGGAAGGGTCTGATCGACAGGAAGGTAGGGTTTCCATGAGCTCTCGTCAGAGAGAGGGGCTGGTTCGGCATAAAGGCCTCAGGCTGCAAGGGAGAGGCAAAACGGGGGAGCATAAAGTAATTATCGATGAGACAAGTTGAACATTATCCAAAAAGTCAAGTTGGAAGATAACTAAGTGTCCGAGGAGTCGAACCTTGGCTCGCAGCCCTGGGACCACAGGAAATGGCGAAAAGCCTAGTTGAACGACGGCCTTCATTCAACTAGAGATAGCGAACGAAAAAAAAAAAAAAACAACAAATTCGAGACGCAAAAGGCAGAGGTAAAAAAAAAGGTTTCATTCGACCGTTCAGCCGGGAAGGAGAAGCTTTCTCGGTCGCGGACGGTTAGTTCGGTTGTGCTGCTTCAGGCCAGTCAGAGAGCTTGCCTCAAGAACTGAAACAGGCAGAGGGCCTGCGGTGGACTTTTCAGTGCACGAGGGCCTGTCATTGCTCGAAAACCGCGAAGGCTTGCGAGGGTGTTGTGCAAGGGGAGAGGAGGCAAAAGGTGAAGATGGTCGTCACCCGTGATCTCCACTCGCCAGGGCTGTTTGGCTTGAATTTTTCTTTTTGATTCCGAAATGGAACTAATTATATTTTATTTTTATTTTTATTTTTATTTTTCTCCTATTTTTCGGATTAAAATGCAACTGAACGATTAACTAATCCGTGATGCTCGGGCCCGTGCAAACGCCCATGATACTTTTTTTAAGGTCCGAGTATTATTACTAGGGGCAAAAAGGTGTGCAAGATGCATGTATGCCCAAAGGCCAGCAGAGAGGGCATCCAATGGCGAGCGGGCAGGCAGGACGAACGACAAATCGTCGCCCCTGTTTTCGCCAGAAGTCCAAAGTTCCTGGAACGCTGCACCTAGCGTCTATCAACCCCAGTCGATCTGGAACAGTCGCGCCTTTCTGCCCATCACATTGGAGACAGGGCGAGTGGGAATAAGCAAAAGCATACCCGTAATTCGGGCCGTGCAGAGGGATGTTTCTGACATTCGGTTTGTGGTGGTGCTGCTGTGACGCTGCTGCGAGCGAGCACTTCGACTCGACTCGACTCACTCGAGCGTCCGGTCGCCCTGAAGGGTCGTTGGCCCATCGGTATCTCGACTGACTCCTCGACTCGTCCCTGGTCAGCAGTGCAACACTCGCCTACTGGCCGGGGAAAATGCCTTTGCTTTTCCCAGGCACACCCACACTTCTCCCCCCTCTCTCCATCCTCGAACAGCTCCACAGATGAGGCCGTGAAATTATGGCACAAAAGGGTGTCTCTGGTTTTTTCTTTTCCCGCGAAGCCGGCATGCTACTGGACAATCGGCAAATTCCTTATGGGTTTACTCGAAACGGACGAGGGCGAGGTACGGCAGCGAACTAGGTTGGAGGGGCCTGGTCCGGCTGTCTCTAACTCTCTCTCTCGCCTTCGCTCCCTTGCCGCAGAAACTAACTCCACCCAGAACTCAACTAGCTAATAATTATACAATGTACTGTGTCGATGAAGGGGAAGTCGTTTTCACATCTGCAGAAGGGGAGAAATAATAATTATAAAAAAAAAGAAAAAGATATGTATATCTATCAGCTTCCCCCCCCCCTGGTGTTGATATATTGTCCTCTTCCTTTTTATGTCTTTTCTTCTTTTCCCCCTCTCCCTCAATAGCATAAACAAGAATCCTGTCCAAGACAAAATATCCATCCCATCCCCCCAGCCTCTTCTCGCCTCTCTGGTCAGGATTTCTGGTCTCGAACCCCGCACTGTTGAAACGGCCTTCCCCCTCCTCAAAGGTAAATCCTCCTCAAGGTCACACACACACCCTCTCACCACTCCCTCTCACACGCATGCAGCTCACACTCGCCCACCCGAACAACGACAGACTCCCGATATAGCTGGAGAAAAGAGAGACAGACAGACAAGACACATCGACACATCCTCCTCGCCGCTCGCCTTATCACGTTCTCCTATCACCCCAACAGAGAACGGGCAAACTTACTCAAAACAAGAACCACACAATCCCACACCGCCTCTTCGCCCGTGTCCCTCTTAAAACTCCCGCTCACTTCCTCGCACCCCCCCCAGTTATTCCACCTCGCTCCTCTTCATCGGAGAAATTATCCTTCACACGAATCACATCGTTCACGACATTCACGACCCTGTACTATTTTGCTTCTTTTTCTCCGGACTTGACGGCTGTCGTCCCACTTTCGATCTGCCCCGATTCTTTGTACCTTTTTGCCTTTTTTTTTCTTTTTCTTTTTTTTTTTTTTTTTTTTTCCTTTTATCCATCGATCTTGACTTTCGGAGGTTAAATTTTATCCAAAACACCTCCATTTTTTTTATTTTTATTTTTATTATTTTATTATTTTTATCTTCTCTTCACACCCTCACAATGGCGAAGTATTCACATCCTTCGTCGTTCGACTTTTTCCAACAATCGCCCGCCCTCGACTCCAAACCCATCTTCTCCCCGGACGACGAGATGAGCGTACTAGACGACAAGATCCTCGACTCAAACACACAAGACATCACATCCCTCAACGGCCAACGAAGGTCGTCCTTTGACCACACCACAGACGACTTCTCGCGGAGAGACTCTGTCTGGTCGGATATGGCACAACACCACAGCGGAGCCCAGTCGCGGCAACCGTCCCAGATGTCCACTCCTCTCTTTGAACCCATCGCCAACCCGTTCGTCCACACAACCACATACCCTCCACAACAATGGACGCTGGCCACGGATTCCGGCTCCTGTACCCCGACTCCCATGTACGAACAGTTCCCACACGACTTCGATGCTGCGGCTCAAAACCCGTTCGCTGGCGGTGCTGTCGGTGCCGTGCAGCCAGTTGCCTACCCAACCATGCCATACCGACCCGGCTCTACCTTCGCTCCTCACAATGCCATTCCAATGTCCCCGCAATCTAGCCAAGGCTGGGCCTCAGCATCTGCCGATCCCGCCGAGATGCAGACGAAGGCTGCACGGAAAAACTCCACAACTGCCACCGGCTATCGAAATAGCTCCAACCTCCATATCCGCCGGGATGGAATCCGGAAGAAGAATGCTCGCTTCGACATCCCTGCCGAACGTACTCTGAGCAACATTGACCTCCTCATCAGCCGTTCCACCGATGAGGAGGAGATCAAAGAGCTCAAGCAACAGAAACGTCTGTTGAGAAACCGACAGGCTGCGTATGGATCCCTTCCCCTTTTTCACTTACCCACCACACCAACAACCCCCCCCCCCCCCCCCAAAAAAAAAAAAAAAAAAAAGGGGGATATCCTCCTACAATGATACACGGAAATCTGTTGACTGAACCGTTCTGGCTGACTCTTCCGCTCCTAGGCTTGACTCCCGTCAACGTAAGAAGGTGCACACCGAACAGCTTGAGGAAGACAAGCGACGGTCCACCACTCTCATCAACGAGCTCCAGGAGGCTATCCGTGAGATGAAACTCCGGGAGACTGAGCTTGTACGGGAGAAGAACGAATTGCTCGAGGGTCAGCAGCAGCTCCATCAGTATATCGACCAACTCCACACTGAAAAGGAGGAGTTGATTCGATCTCATACTCTGGAGACCGGTGAACTTCGAAAGAAGAACACCATTCTTCGCGAACATATGGAGAAACTAGAGCATTCGTCTGCGTCCGGGTCCCTCTTCCGCAGCGATTTCTCCGATTATGAGAGTCTTGCCGTTGATGGAAGCTCCTGGGATGACTTCTCTATGACCAACGAGTTTACTCTGGATAGCGAGCCTCGGGTACCCATTCGGACCCCGACGCCCGCTCCCGAGAAGTCGCTTACAACGGTCATCAAGAAAACTGACAAGGTTGTCGAGAAGCTTTCGTCGCAAACAGACTTCCCGTTCAGCTGGAATGCATTTTACATGTGTCTACTCTTCGGTGCTTTTATGGCTTCAAACGGCCCGTCGATGTCTCCTAGCTCCATTCCTCCTCTTTCGGAAGAGTATCGTGCCGAATCTGCCAATGTTCTAAAAGCAGTCCTTGCTTCTGCAAATCCTCCCCAGGCCTCCAATTCGCTCAACCTAGCCTCCATTGCTGGGCCATCGTCTACTACCCCGTTCCCTGCAACAATCTCCGGCGCAGAAATGGCACAGATCTCTTCGGGTCAGGACACCACTATGACCAACCTGGATGACCTGCACCGAAACCTTGTCGCTCCCACAAAGCAGCAAGAAGAGGAGCAGGCGTTCGCTCTGACCGCAGAGCAGTACAACGCCTTGACGACCCTGGACGATGACGAAGGCGATATTACTCCGCAACCTTCCAACCTGCAGCAAGCCTACGCTGCGATGCGAAGCCAAAATACCGGCATCAAAGGCACCTCTGAGGTCTATTCCCGCTCTCTCCTTTGGGACCGTGTTCCAGAAAAAGTTATCCGTGATTTCAGACGGATGGTCAAGGACTGCGGAATACCCGGCAAACACGAAGAACCTGGCGGCGCGATGTGCACCTCTTGACGCCAAGCCTTTTAATGCAACTTAATAAAAACAAACTCCCCTCTCAGAGTTTGGTATACCTACCTAAACTAATTGGCTCGACGCTTGACACGAATTTCCTTTTTTGTGACCTCCATTCCCTCCATCAAACTCTATCGTTCCTTATATCTCTTTTTTTTTTTTCTTTTTTTCTTTTTTTTTTTTTTTTTTTTCCTTTCGCGCTTTTTTCGGCTCGGAGCATTTTCACATGGCGGGCCGGAGTTGGGGACGGAAACACCCATCATGCATTCCCTCAAGAATCAGGACCTAGAGAGCGCCGCGAGGCGCATGTTTAGCTCGCCGCTAATACGATAGCGAAAGACTTGGCTTTGACAGCCCATTGAAGAAATCCGTTCGCACGGCACAAAAAACACATCCAACTATATACGCTGCACCTTAACTTTCCTTGTGTCTACATCATACTTCTCTGGGATTTATGTAGGTATATTGCAAACACCCTCCACGGACCGTCACCATCCTCTTCTTTTCCTTTGTCTTTTGGTCCCTGTTCGGCTTTTTTTTTTTTTTTTTTTTTTTTTTTTTTGGCTCCTTCGTTTTGTGTTTCATCTGATGTTCCTATATGATGGTACTGGACTCTTGGGTGAAGTTTAGCATGTTGGGAGGCTTAGTTGTTATATGTTTATTATCTCGCCTTTGCTTCTGTGTTTAGCCTATGGGTATAGCGGGTTTCTTCTTTTCCTTTTTGACCTTGGCTTTTACTGTTTTGCGGTTTGGCCTTTATGAATTTTTGAACTGGGTTGATGACCTGATATGACACATGATATGATGATCCGCGATACGACAGGTTTGCATTCTACTATTTTTAAAAATATTTTTTTTTCTTTTCTTTTTGTCCTCCTTCTCTGCAGTTTGTTTTGGAGAAAAAGCATGTGGCGCTACAACCTTGGTTGGAAAGGTTTGTTGTGTGTTTCATGAGGTTGTGGTGGGCCTTTTTACAGTGTATCTATTGAATGTTGGCTGAATGTACCATGGCTTGTTCCTCTCCAGGCCGCTCCTAATTTTTTTTTTTTTTTCCTGCTTCTGCTTCTGCTTCTGCCTCCGCCTCCGCCTCCGCCTCCGCTTTTGCTTCAAGGAGAGCGGAGGAGGCTTGAGGAGGAGGAGCGGTGTTTTGGATATTTTCTTCTGGGTAATTAACTACTCACTCTTGGGGAGGGGTGGCAATGCATTGGCGAGCTGTGGTGTTTTCATTATTGGTGCTCATCTTTCTCTTCTCTTCTCTTTCTTTCTAATGTCCCTTATGCTTAACCCAAGATGAGACGGCCGCATTCCTTTTGGTATAAATTTCTCTTTCCGGTCACATATTTACTTTTTTTTTATTTTTTTTTTTCAAACTTTTTGAAAGTCTCGGGCATTTAGCGAACAGGCGAAAATAGTAATTTGGTGTCTCTAAAACTTCTTATTTGCAAATACTACCTTATTTGTTGAAGCTAGAGCTCGGAAGATAGGAGCTAGAACGTAGTATGTTGCTCGATCAAATGCTTTCCGTATGACTTGGAGTGGTACGATATGGGAACTGAGCTGCTCTGATCTCCAGAGATGCGCCTCGAAGACGAGTCGAGCACCCCACCTCCTTGGCGCGACAGCGTTTGGCTCGCGAAATCCGCCGGAAGTCTATCGATGAGTTTCTGATACTCCGTAGAGGAGGAATTAACTAGTGAGTTATGCTTGTTAATCACCAAGCTCGGGTTCGAGAGATTCGCCCAAATCAATGTGGGTCACAATGGGTGAGGTTGGATTATCTCGAAGTTTATCAATACTTTTCTGCCCCTGTTCACACTTTTCGCCGACGGACCGTCGCCATAACTTTCTGCTTGATGTGATTTCACCCCTAAGGTTGACGACACAGCCCGGCTTTTTTCCTTTTATTTCCTCTTTCTTTCTTTCTTTTTTTTTTTTTTTTTTTTTTTTTTTTTTTTTTTTGGTTTTTCCCGACGGGAACGATGACGACCTCTAGGCCGAAACCTCGAGGACATCCCGACATACGCTCTCTCATACCGAGTGTCTCAGATTGAACGGCTATCAAAATATACAATCAACAATTAACCTTTCTTGACAAATCCCAAATGCCCGAATCTGCAACGATATCCCATTTCTCTCTCCCGCTGCCCCAGTGGCAAAGACCAGTGAGCTATCGCACAGCCAAATACGATCCTCCGCAGCGCGCCAAACGCCCCCTTGTCGAAGACACCGACGCCTCGAGCATCGAAACCGGTTCCGATAGCAGCGACTATGAAGACATCGGAGCAGCCTCCTCGGGGCGCCAATCGCGGGCAACAAGCACCGTGAAAAGCGACCGCGCCTCCTCCTCCTCCTCCTCCTCCTTCTCCCGCCGGCCCTGCCGCCGCTCGACATCCGCACGCTCCTCCGTCATCCTCACACCGGACGAAGCGCATCAATACCGCATCGCCGGCCAGCCGCCGGACATGGAGTTGCCGGGAGGGAATTTCCCGCACTCCGGCCTCTCTTCGGCCTCAGGCGTGAAGCCGGCTACCAGGAGGCGTATCGAGTCGGATCTGGCGCAGCTGAATCCGCCGGTGTTTCTGCCGGGGTCGGCGCGGAACAGCCTGCGTCTGAAGCATCTGGGCGTGATCACGACGATCTTGCATCGGTGTCTGCTTGAAGGGGACTATGTGCGGGCGGGGAGGGCTTGGGGGCTGATTCTGCGGGATGAGTGGGGTGGGCATGCGGTTGATGTGAGGACGGAAGGAAGATGGGGGATCGGAGCGGAGATTCTGCTGTGGAGAGATGGGCAGATGGCGGCTGCGGGGGCGGAGGGAGGTGGTGGGAAGGGTGGTTATAAGACGGAGTGGTTTTCGAGACGGGGGTTTGAGAGGGCCAAGCAGTACTACGAGAGGTTGATATTGCATTATCCGTATCGGAAACATGCGCCCAATGCTCTGGGGCCGTTGGATTTCTACCCGGCTATGTTTGGACTTTGGATATCGGTCGTTCAGGAGGAGAGTCGAGCTACGAGGGAGGCTGCTACATATGATGTGGTGAGGGAGGAGAGGGACTACGACTTTGGCTACGACGTGGAAGATAACATGTCTATGACCAGCGATCTGGGGCGGGAAGATCGACAAAGGGCCGAAACTGTCGCTCGAGCTCGCTCGAAGGAACTCGAGGAGGCGCAACAGATCGCGTGTCAGCTCGATGATCTGCTCGTCTCTCCTCCGTTCTCGGATAGTTATGAGTTATTGAGATTACGAGGGATGGTGTCATTGTGGATCGGGGATCTATGCGTCTCATCAGTGTCTCCCGATGAAGCAGCTGAGCAGGGCGTGCAGATGGGCGGTGATAAGGACGGAGATATCACCATGATGTCGTATGACGATAAGGTAGACTCTATCTTGGCGAGAATGGAGGAAGGGCTGGGGATGGAGAGGAGGCAGGCGGAGGTGGATAAAGCAAAGGAGTTCTTTGAGAGGGCGCGCGCGAGGAAGGTTGGGCCGCTAAGTGCAGCGGATAAAGTGTACATGGATAGTATTGACTCATACTAATAGCGATCATAAAAAAAAAAAAAAAAAAAAGACAAAGGGGTAAAATCAGAGCTCTTCTCGTCTGGTGTTGGTGATGTACTTTAAACAGAACTTTGCTGCTCAGAGCGAGCTGTCATGTGACTTCGTGTTTTGGTGCGTGTTTTTTGGCGGCTGCTGCGACAGGAGGCGTTGAACGACAAACGTCACTCACCAGCTGTCTCGCTGGCTTTTCTGTAATGCAGGTGTTTTAAAGTCATGAGTTAATAAGCTGAAAGTCTGACTTTGCTGTTGTTGCTGGCTTCTCTATCTCCTCTGGGTCTATTACTTTTCTTCTTCCATCCAATATTATTCTGTTGGGCTCCGGGGAGCTCCTAGGAAGGTTACTCTTCCATTCACCATGCTGAAAGTTAGCGATTATGTCCATGGAACCATACCCCAGAACAATGACCGGCCAGTCTCCCAGGGCACCAGCAAAAGCAGCATTCCCTCCTCAAGGCTGCGTGCGGCGGAATTGGCTCGGGTCAATGTACCTCCTACTAGATTAGCTGGGTTCAATGCCACCCCGGCAGTGAACATGCATGGCAGACAACAGTCCCAAAACTTGCAAATGACGAGTGATCAAAGGATTGGGCCCTTTGGCGCACTTAACCCGGAGCATCGCGATATGTTCGATACAGACGTTGAAGGATTTGACGACAGCACCACCACGATGAGTCTCGTTCGAGACGACGATGTCGTTGTGCCGCCACCACCCCAGGAGGAGCGTCTGGCCTCTCCCAGGAGAGGCAGAGATAATGGAACCACACACCATCAGGGCGATATGTCATTGGACCCATTGAATGGCGCATTTGAACAGCGGAATTGTATTTCAATTGCCGAGAGAATGAAGGAGCTCGATTCTGAACCTGATGATCTTCGTACTAGTCATCAGCATGAGCATTATCATCAGAATTTCGAGGCTCATGTTGATGAGCAAGATGGCGATCACGATATGGAGCTCGAGGGAGAGCCCACTATCAAGGTTGGATGGGATGCCAACCATGGGAACAGCCAGCACGCTATGAGTTGGCAACAGATTGAGGCAGCACTTCGGGAGCATAACCCTCAAACCGCGAGCAACGAGTCAAGCTCCGTGCAACGTCCAGAATACATGCCGCCACACCAGGTTCAAAGTGAACTACAGAGCCCTGCCGGAAATGAATCAGACCAGAGTAACTACGCCAATACCACCCACGCTACTCCTCGACCGATACGGAAACTAATTCCTGGAGGCCGCTTTACTCCCAAATCCCGTTTCGCGACCCCCAAGCCTCCAAAACCGCCAACACCGTTTTCAATCTCACGAATTCCACGCCCAATTTCTGCTCCAGGGATCCCTTTTCCTTCCGACAACGCTCTCTCCCCGCTTAATCCTGAGTATCGCAGGGATCAGCTTCCACTCAGTCCTTCCCAAACAGACACCAACAACGGTCAGTATCATAACAACCAAGGGGGCATATTCGACACGACCGATCTAAGTGCCCTAGACAGCTCCGAAGAAAGCATTACAGAGCCAAACATGCCGCCTTCGGCCACTTCTCCACAGCTCTCCACGCTCTCTCCTGTATCTTCAAAACGCCCATTCACAGCCTTCACGTCCGACTATCACCCGAACATCCTTCATACCAAATCCTACTCCGACCTCCAAGCCGAGCCGTTCGATTATAATCCCGCCCCACCACCACCTGTCTTCCCACCACAAGACCCGGAGCTCCCACTCATAGAAAAGCTACACCGCTTGAAATCACTTACCGACGACCAGAGACGTAACTTTTTCTCATCTCTGACGCAGGCAGAATGGGAAGATAGTGGGGACTGGTTGATCGAGCAATTCGGCGTTATCTTGCAGAAAACAAAGGACGCGAGACGGGAAAGAAGACAGGTTGCTGCGGTGTTCGAGGCAGAGATCAAGCGGCGCTACGAACTTGTGGAAGGAGAAGTGAAAGATATCCGAGATCGAATGGATGACATGAGAGCCGGAGGCATGGGGGTTTTGAAAGGTCGAGGGTGATAGGAGGTCGAAATTTATCCGCATAATACTCGAGTTTGGTTTGGTAAAACAATACATGTTAACGGGTGAAATTATCTCTAGCATTTTACGGCGTATATCATCTGGGATTTATGATATGGGCACGCAACGGAGCAGACACGACTGATGACTTCAAGGCAAGGTTTTAACCATGGTGTTCTTAATGTGTCTTTTAATTTATTGTATGTACAAGCAGACGGGGAAACCAAGCAGTATATTTACGAAAGTGAATACAATATAATGTTCAGGATTCTAGACACTCCTGGGGGTGTCTACGATCTATCCTACTCAAATTCCTTCTCGTTTATAAACCCCTTCTTGGGTAGAAGAACGAGGGAAAGCATTATCCATTTGAACCGTAAAGGTGCTATGGCTCAAATTAGCCCGCATCCCCTACGCCATCGACCATTTCCGACCATCATCCTACTCCGTTCCACTTCCCAACAACCTGTGATTCTTCGCTCGGCGCCTCCCGACCATGCTGCTCCAAGGATTGCCCAGGACATTCTGGACTGGGTCCTTGACCCCAGGCAATCTTTTCCAGCGAAGTTTCTCGGAGCCAATTGGTGCAGTGTGATCTTGAGAAAATCCCTATGGGACCGAAGACAGCTAGACCAGCAGTTCCTTTCCAGCCCTCGACTCCACAAGGTGGAGTGATTCGCCAGATCCATGTTACGGCACCTTTTAACACAGCGGAGCTTGATCAGGACTTTGTCCCCATGTTCGTGGGTGAAGAAGCCCACATATCTCGTCGGAGACGGTGGATGTCCCTTCGTGTATACTGTGCAAATCGTTAGGATTAGTCACATTTTCTTTTATTTTTGTCCTTGGCGACAAATACCTAGATACATAATCTGTGTCCCACCCGATACAATAAGACGGAGTTACAGGGCGCCTGGTAGGATAAAGAGTTATGTCAAGGACTTCTGCATTCGAGTCGCCAAAGGGTTACTAAGAAGTAAATTCGCAATAGCGGCGCTCACTCCAAGTGCCTTGACTTTCCATTCATCGCCTCATCAACACCCCAGCGTAGAGGTTCACGTCTGTAGAAATCAGGGTGATCATTTGCGCGCAGGATTGATGGCTGGCAGAACTTCCAAATAATTTTTTCTTGGGTATTCATGAGATTGCAGTTGCCCTCCGAATATAGAGCAAGCACATATCGTTGACACAGCAAGCATTGGCAAGGGAATGTCTGGTTAAGGACGCTATCATCCTTTCCCACCGGCCAAGACGCTGCGAGAAAGGCGAGGGGTGGCAGCTAGCAGTGACGCTCTCCACCCTTTCTAAACCGCACTGCCGGGATTGTGGCACTATTCTCGAATCCTCGCAGCATGAAGTGGGTATGAACAGCTAGTTAGATTCGTATTTATACCAGCAATGAATATACACTGACAATTGTGACACCGACAGATAGACACGAGAAAGTGGATTGGATGAGAAACGAACCCAATCCGTTCATGAAATAATCACTCCTCTCTCGCTCAACCTAACCGGGGGAGGAAATAAAAAAGGGAAAAAGAGAAAAAAAAAAAAAAAAAGAAAAAGCAACACACCAGGCTGAAGGACAAAGATAGGAAATAAGAACAGGCTGGAAAGCAATTTTGCATGGGGAGTACAAACATGAGGGTGAAGGGTGGAGGGATTGAGGGGAGGCAAGGAGGCCAAACACGCCCAGGAGAAAATTCAATGCAAAGCGATTAACAAAAAAGGGAAAATGCAGAAAATGAAATAAAAAGCAGCCCATGCAAGAATACCAAATGCCCACGTAACCCTGTATACAGTTTATGGTCCCGTACCCCCAAACTGCGCCGGCTTTGCGTGCTTCTGCAATCAAGGACAAGAAAAACTAAAACGCACCAAATTCTGAACCCAACAAGAGACTTTACGCTTAAGGACGAGGTTAAAGCGAGCGAATTCGCACGTCCCGAATGACTAATTCTTAAAACACAGAATCGCTTTCAAAACCACCAGGATAAAAAAGTGAGGTTCTCAAATTGTCATTAAGATGAGAGTGGCAAACCCAAGAGGACGGAAAAGCTTTTGCAACCGTCAAGAAGAATGTGAAATATTTGTAATTTCGCGGAGATTCCGTAATAGGATGGGATAGTTATGCACCGGATATAGAGCAAGAAGCGATTAGAAATGGTACTGGAACGGATGTGTTGAGTGATATTAGCAGACATGTTAGTCAGTTGGAACTGACTGATGGGTAGACCGTCGACATTTATGTTGAGTTGCTTTCAGGTTCAGCGGTGTTTCCATTGTTGTCGGAGTTTGAGACACCCTCGCCCCTACATAAGGGGCAGGAGTTTCGCCCGGTAGTCAACCACTGGTGCATTGGTTAGTTGTGGACAAAAAAGGATATGCAGATAATCTCGTACCTCGTCAATACATTCGCGATGATAGATGTGTCTGCATTTTGCTAATAACCGGACTTCCTCCTCAGCAGCATAGTTACTGAGACAGATGAGACACCTATCGTTTTCACTAATATGAATGCGTTCTCCGTCTTCCGCGTTTTCAGCAACCAATGACTCGGGATACTGAACTAATCGATAAAGGCCTCCGGCGAGAGCAACATCTTCTTCTGAAGCCACAGGTGGTTTAACGGGGCCGAGAAGAGAAGATAAGAGCATCATATCCTCGTACGTAGGATTCTACAAAGTCAGTTAGCTATTTGATCAGCACCAATTCTAGGGTTGACGCGCTTACATCAGTAAACAAGCTGGGAGCAGCGAGGGCTGGATGATTCTCAGCAAGGTTAGCACCAACGACATAAATCAACCAGCTTCTTGTAGTACTTGGCGAAGGGTCATCCGGTTCAACCACTCCATTTCGACGTGCCGCACCAGAGCCAAGTCCGCGATGGCGAGCAGCTTCGGAATCGCTCCGTCGGCGCTGGCGAGGGAAATTAAAGGCCGTACTTTGTTCAGCAGCCGCTTCGGCTTCCCCACTGGAGTCCTCATTTAGCTGCGGGAGGAAAGCAGAGGCCGACGAGGGTCTTCTGCTCGGAGTATTTACCGTCGAAGATGCACCAGATAGGCCAGGGTCAGCCGGCGTGGACGGTGGAGGATTTGGGCCTGGTGGACTTTCCGAAAAAACTGTTGGCAGGGATGAAGACAAGTCGGCGAGCGATCCAGCATCGGACCGTCCCCCAGAAGAAGTAGATTGATGTGGTTGGCTATCGTGATTGGTTTGTATGGGTGGACCAGCGACAGAGTTGCGATTGCTAGTGAATCGGGTTCGGCCATCACCGCGACGCAGGAAGCCACTAGAGCCTCTATCGCTACGGAGAAGATTTCCGGCAGATAGGAATGGTAGGCGAAGGAGCGATTCGGCGTTCAATCTAGCATTGGTACCGCTTTCATTCCCAGTGCTACCGTTAGCCGGGATAGATCTCACGCCGACAACAACTAGAGTCAGCAATCGCCTTTCAGGATTTTCTTCTCCTGGATCGTAATGACCTGTCTCCATTGAATCACCAGCGTCTTCTTGGGATTCGGATGAGTTTGACTGAGAAGGACTGTTGTGAGCATTATCGGCGTTGACGAAACGAAAGACTCTTAAGAAATTAACATTAGGGAAGCCTCCCTCGGCCGAATTTTCACCGGCACCAGCCTCTTCCTGCGAAGAAGCAATATGTTGCAAGCCTTGCAAGAGGGACTCAAGCGGCCCATCCAGACCATCCGCTCCGATATTTTGAAGGTTGGAAGCTGCTGGAGTCGCATTTCCTGAAATCTGAGCTGCGAGTGCGCTTGCAGCCAGGTGTAGGATGTGAGACAGGGGCGTTTGTGTAGATTCATCTCTTCGGAGTAGCCGAGTTGCTCGTGACCTAATTGCACCAGGCGATCTCCTGGCCTCCGAAACGGCCGGGACATATCGAGAAGAAGCTGAGTTTGAGCGAACGTGTCGAGCTGCCGGCTCAACTGAATCAAGTTCGTGTGGCTCATCCAAATCCATCGCAGAATCCATTTGTCGTAAAGGTGGGAGCGAACCATCTGGATCTTCCGTAAACCCGGAACGAGAAGGACGTCGTGGCGGGGCCGTAGATGCATGACTTGTGGTTGAAGGTGAACCTTGGCCGAACATATGTGACATCGGTGATGCTATTGAACTACGCACATGGCTCAACCGGGAGTGGCGGCGCCAAGAGAACCTACGACGTTCGGCGGCTCTATCAGGACTTAGGAAAGTTGGATTCGGAGGGGATTCGGGCAGGAGAGCAGATTCGCCACGTGGTAGTGCGTAGGGTCCCCGGATCGAGCGTCTTCTTGCTATTCCCCGAGATCCTAGGTTTCTGAGCGAAGGTGACTGTGGACGATTGCGGCCATCCTGTCGAGAGGAGAGTCCGGATCTGGAAAAGAGAGTGGGACGATTAGGCTGGCTTTCCCCTGACGATTCACTTCCACGGCTATGTAGGCTTCTCCTGATGGAGCTCGGAATGATTCTTGACCCTAGTCTCGACATGGTTGACTGTCGGCTACTGGACGATTGAGCAGACTGACGAGTATGAATGGAGCCCTGCGTCGACAGTCCCTCCATGGCCAAGTCTTCGTGCTCATCATGCACGAATGATCCTATGCGTTCTTGATTTTCTATCGATATTCGGGTTGAGGTTGACCCCCGGGAAGCTGGAAGCTCTGAGATCGATGGCGTAGTGGCTTCCGACCCACTGGTCGGCTCACTCGCGTTGCGGCTAATTTGCATGCTCGGAAGACTGGAAGATGGACCAATGTGATCGTCCCCGATTTGCTGATCAGAGGTGGAGCTGGTGCGGCGAAAAAAGTCCGCCCGTTGCGAGGAACCAGCTTGGCCCATTGCTGTAGCTGGGGATGAAGCAGCTGAACGGCGATCGGAAAGAGCAACAAAGGAGTTAGGCATGAGCTGCCATGTCAACAAGGGTAAAAGGAAAGCCTGTGAAACATTAAACACGTAAGCATTAACCTTCTAAAATAAAAAAATTATTCGAAAGAACATGGAAGATTGCGAGGTAGCATATCTCTGCCCTGTAACGGTTGATGGGTGAGGTTTTGCTCACTCAGAAAAGGTCGCAGAGCGGGCAAGAGGCGATGTGGAGGAGACATGGGGAATAAGACTCACGAAGAGGAGCTCTCAAGCGGAGTCAAAACGCTGGGCCAAATCGGTGGCTTGTACGGAGTACCTAAAAGCGAGTTGGGCTAATCGATAGGCTAGAATGTGTTTCTAAGGCCGTTTCAGCTTTGCCTTAGATGATACGGGGTAAGGAGAGCGACGCGGCAAAGAAAGTGACGGTTGATTCAGTTCAAAAGAAAGACAGCCTCTCTCGGCCTGCTGGATATCCAGACAGGCAAGTTGGATTCAGAGAAATCCGTACACCTGCGAGAGGGGAGAGGTTCGGATGTGATGGATGGGGGGTGAGGAGGGCGACTTGCTGGGTGATGCAGGATGGATGCAAGCTGAAGATAGGTGAAGGGGGCGGCGGGCGGACCAGTGGCGCAAAAGCATGACTTCATCGGAAAAACAGATCTTCCAGTGCAGAGCCGCCGCCCACCTGCATCCATACTGTAGATCCATTCCGCAAGTCACTCTCCGGCTTGCCCGGAACATCGCTATTGTCTTCGCCTTAGAGTGGTGTCGGAAGAAGCTCGACAGTTCAATCACCGAACGCCGCTGCGGGAGAGAGAGACCGGCTCTTGTTTAAAGGTCGATTAAATAGCTAACTGCCCCATCCCTCGTCAATGGATCCATTTCCCCACCGTCACATCACTGGATACTGATGAAGATGTAGATCCATTTGTACAGTAGGTACGGAGTACAGTGCATACGAGATGAGTGTGCACATTATTTCTTCCCCGGGGAAGCCGCCAGTGTGGGGCCCGCAGACCTCTAAGATGAAGTTTGGATCCATGCTTGGCCGTTGATACCTTTTCAATTGCTGATGGTCGGATAGCTTCTGCGAAGAGGTATGGTGGAGAGGCGATACCCGGACGAGCCTCCATTAAAATCCACACCACAGCGCAACATTAATATCATATCTAGGACTATCATTTTACGGGATATGTGGGAGAGTTTATCAATACTCTTACGAGTTTAAGCTATGGTAGGGTTCACCCGTTCCCCCTCCAGTGCGCCATGTCTCGCCGTTGGTGAAGCGAATCGAAGTCCCCCTCGGCTTGCGTACGTTTGATATATTTGACTTGCTGATCTGGCCCTTCGCGGTTATAAAGTTTTTCTGGGATGCTACGCTCTCTACCGCCAGCGCTCGCGCGAGAACGAGACCCAACTGACCCATTATCTCTCCTATATCTCTCTGGTCATTGTGGGAATCGGTTCCGCGGCGTACCATGCAACATTGAAGTACCCATTACAGCTAGGTATATATTAAATCCTACCTGGTGGCCACTGGCTTTTGTTGCCATATCGCAACGTTTGTGGACAGCCGTGTTGACACGCACCTTATTCCTCCTGCCAATTTAGTTGATGATCTGTCCATGTTGTTGGGTGCGGGCATTATGTTCCATCATGTCCTTACCATCAATCGCGGGACTGGAGATCAAATTCGACTGTTTCTCCTTATCACTATTGTTCTCTCGCTCGCAGTCTGGGCCCATATAAAAACGGGCGACTCAGCGTTGCACCAGATCGTCTTCGGCAGCATGGTTGTTACCGTTGGATTCCGAACATTCAAGCTTCTGAAAGCAATGATATCCAGCCGGAATATGCGTTCGAAATTACGGCGACTCGCGACTCGGGGATATTGTGAGTATACTTTACAACCCGCCCAACCTTTTCACGAGCGCTCAAGGCTCACTTGCATTTTAGTGATACTGATCGTTGCGTATGGCCTGTGGTTGATCGATGTCTTCGCCTGTCAACACCTGAGAGCTCTCAGACATGCCATCGGGATTCCTTTGGCTTGGTTGTTTGAGCTCCACGGCTGGTGAGTTGCTTCCCATTATGGTGTCTGGCGTCCAGGCTAGCTTGAGATCCGTTGAGACTAATGAGTTTGGTTAGGTGGCATATTTTGACCGCTACAGGCGTATATATATACATGCTTCTCGGAGAATATCTCCAACCTGCTTATCGTGATCAGGAGTCAGGGGGAAATGATGGATGGATTTCAATTTTGAAAGGTCCATCCAATGTCAAGCCAAAAGAGTCGAGGACAAACGGGTGCATCAAGAAACTCAGTTGATCGAACATTGTCGGACTTTCCTTTCAACCCTGAGAAATGCAAAGCTCCATGTTGCGTGGTGGACAGCAGCTACTCTGTGAGAGCATGAACAGTCTTAATAGGAAAATAATTCGAAACTACTGTGATAACCAATGCTTACAAGATAGTAACAACTTTTCATCGAAAGAGGGGGTTTCAAGTGTGAGAGTGTCTTGGTTAATGCGTTCGCAGGACAAGGAATTTGCATCCTGAATTATTATTTGTTGAGGCACGGACAAGGATAGCCTGTGAAAGGAGTCACCTATCAGGTAAGGACAACCAAACAGGACAGACACAAATCTTCCTCTATAACTAGTCTGTAAGTTAGAGCAACCCTTTTTTGACCCCGTTTTAAGCTCATTTGTCACCCATGTGGTCAATAACCCATCAAGAGCATCACCCATTCCCATGCAGTAACGCAGGAGCAAAGATATCAGTATACCCATGAGAGGATTGATAACTCACAACAGTCAGTCCATCACCCTGATAGTGATAAGCAGATGGAACCATCTGCTAGATTGGGATTGACCGGAGTCCGACCATTCTCGTCATGCATTATCGCCCTTAGGAACCGCTTCTAGTCTGTTTATAGATAGAGGCTGTAGCCCGTGCCCAGATGTGGGAAGCTCTCCTAACAGCATGGGTAACTCTAGCAGGATGAAACCCCGGGCACCACAGCCATCGATTTCGAGCATTCTCACTTTGTGACGGGTTTGAATGGCTCCAGGCTGCTGCTCAGACTCCCACTGGTCTTGGAGAGCTTCCTCTGATCACTCTCGCTATCAAGTTTATCGCTATTTTGTCATTTAGAGCCTGGCTCGAAGTAAATCCGGGTACGTCCTCTCGAAAAGTCGGGTTCGCCACCTAAGTTAGGATCAAAACGCTGACCCTCTGATATAGCCTATGAATGTCCCTTCCTCTGTCCGCTCGAATATCTAGAGGCCCTGTTCCATCCCAACTTCATGCTGTAGAATGGGATATTATTGCATCTTCATAAATCTTGAAATCAGACCGAACTGAGCCACCCCTGAATATTCGATACTCTTTCATGAATATCCGTTGGCTTAGCCGAGTCATCATCATTTCAGGAACTGTTGGAGATATTCAAAGACTCAAATGTTTCCCTATTGCTTTCTTCCCTTAATCACTTGTCTCAATAAATGTCCTTAGGAAGGATAGCCTTTGCAGTTATGTGTAACCCATCCAAAAGCCTCCTGAGATGCCATCATCAATGCCTTCTGATCGGGGAGAGCTTGACACGAAAGTCCTTAGGAGTTAGCATAATCGTGTTCATGGTGGACAAACAGTTTGGAGTAGGATTTGTCCCAAATCCACTGGCTTGTATTGCCTGACCATCTTCTTGAAGCCATACATCAATGCCTATACATTAGTCGGCGGCAGTAGCAGGTATGGCGGACATGTACTCTAGTAGCCAATTGTTGGGAGGTTGTAATCCCAACAAGCTCCCATGGTGGAAACATTAGACTATCGTAATGTAAATTATCATCAGCAGCAGGTGATAGGGAGAGAAGTTGCCAGGTATCAGCTCTAGACATCCACATGCCAGCAACATTGGGTTGAATATATGGCACTGAGCCAGGAATATCCATGAATGTTTGCAGACAACCAATCCCGGCTGAAGGGATATGACTCAAAAGGAGGAGCTCTACTTCCCACAAATTCAAGTATCATTCCAGACAGTCCACTGAGGCTGGCCCCTAACTAAAAGGGATACAAGGTTTAGGTGGCAAATGGCGCACATTATGGTGACCAACTCGGTATTGTTTTGACAAGCCCTGCAAATGAACATTGCGTAGTTCATTGAGGACAGGATGCAACCGCAGGCTAACAAAATTGCAAAGCAGCCCAGGTTTCCAAAATACGCCACAGAGGATGGAGAGTCTTGCCTCAGAGGCGTTGGAGTGCCGCTGCAGGTATCCCGCAAAGCCAAAAATCAGCCCTGCAAGATGGCACGGACGCCCTCCACGCTCTTCTCAACCAAGTTTCATAACCCATCTTCTGTCCCGCCTGTCCCCAGCCTGGAGAATCGCACCCTATCAGAGTCCACGTCAGCATATGCTGCAAGTTTGCTACTCTGCATCGACGCGGGCCACACATCGGTTTAGTCACCTATCGTCTTCCACCTCAAAATGTAATCCAAAAGCTACTCGAGGTGCAACGGTCTAGACTGCTGAAATCTGAAATTCCAGAGAGACAAAGGGAGAAAAGGGCAGTTAAAAAGAAAGGAGCAAAACGTCAAGGAAATAAAATCTGTATTGTCCATCGCCATCATCAAAATCTATCCATCAGAGTTTTGAATGAGGGGTCTTGCAAGAGCTGTGTTGCAGTCAGACGCTTCTCAGGGAAGTAGTTAAATCCTCGACTCAGAATGGAGTATACAAGTTCTCGCTTTGCTGGATCGGCGCGTCCTTCCGTAGGAACTCCACCTACGTACAAGATTGAAGGTCGGACTAGGCTGATTGTTCTGATCATATCATGAATTGACGCTTGATTTGGGCAAGATGTCATAGCGCCTTCTATTCCTCAGGGAGCGGGCCTAAGAGCTTGACCGTAAAACCCACAGCAGTCCCCATCTGAAAAGGTGGTGAAAAGGTGGAGACCAAGGTAGAGCTCTGAAAAGATGCACGTGTAGCTCCACATGTCGCAAGCAATGCTTGGACCTTTGTTATGAAGTCAATCCAGGGAACAGAATATAGTTGGTGGACGGCCATCTAGAATCTTGAGATCACTAAGTTTCATCGCCAGGCCAAAGCCTCGTATTTCACTTTCCTGCCGAGGTGGTCAAGAGGAACCATGCCCCATAGGCAATTACTATCATTTGGATCTGAAAGGAGAGACATTACCATGTGAATAATAGCACAAGACAGACTCTTGCTTTGCCTCAGCGCACAGTTCCAGCTTTGTGTAGGTTTTCCACGGCCTCCAGCAACTGCATCGTAGCGGTCATTCAGGTAGCCATTGACATATCTTTCCACCTCAGGTTATAAATGCCAACCACATCAGGGAAGCACCACGACCCGGTGACTGCACCTGTCTCCACAAAGTGTAGTAGTCACCAGATACATGACAAGGTGCAAGGTATCCTGTACACTCTGCTGTATTTCATCATGCATCCGAATCTCATGTTCTCTCGACTCGCTTGGCACCAGAACTTTTAACGGCCACATACTTTTTTTCCTGAAGGTCATGGGCCATCCAGATAGTAGTAAAGCCACCCATGGCCGAGTTTGTGCTCAACGCGGTATCTCTCATCAAGCACGTCTCCAATGCAGATCGGGTAGAATATGGATAAAAATTGATTCTTATCATACTTCTCAGGGGGCCTCAGCGACCTCCTCGATGAATCCCTCTTCGCGTTCAGTGTGCGCAAAGTCGCCCGGGGTCATCCATCTCGGTGCTAGTAACCTCCGAGGATTTGGATATCACACTGCACTCGCTTAAGCCATTGCACTACAGCAGAATATCTTGTTGTTGCGGGAAGCCACAGAGTTGTGCAAATACTTACAGGAAAGAAAAAAAAAAAGAGATCGCTGAAAGTAGTGGTTAAAATGATTCTTTTTATTTGTCCTTTTTTGCACCCTGTTTGTAGCCTCGCACAATTTCACTCAAGGTTGTACCCTAGTGGCTTCGAGCTACCAGGTTGAACCGACCAACCAACAACAGCAGAACTGCACATCTGCTTCATTCCTGCACCTTGGCCGGCCTTCAATTCGTTGTGAATACGGAGTACAGAGTACATGGCTTCTCTCTTCGTGCCGCTTCCTCCCGGGTGAACCAATCTGAATCAAATTGCCTATGCCACAGGCGTGAACCTGCAAAGCCCCTAACAACTATCACGTATCAGGCAGCAGGAGAAGGGCAGTTTATATAGTCGTGAAAGTAGCAATATGGCGCTTTACCTGATTAAGATGATGCTAAACCCTGTGAGGCAAACCCCCGGTAGCTACAGTACTCCGTCTCGGTACTCCATAAAGAGCCCTTCGTCTAACAACAGATATGCACTTTTTTAGCACTCCCTCAATGCAAAGTGGACTAGGAGCGCTTTGTGACCCCTCACAAAATCACAATACAAACCCCCCCCCCCGCCTCGCTTTTCCGGAAGATGGAGGGAAGTTGTGTGGTAATGTGGGATAGGCTTTGGGGAAGGGAATGCATCCACCGCAGACATGGTTCCTATGGACAGACTGTGGGCAGCCTTACAAAATGGTGAATGGAATACCAATCCCACCGGTCAAAACAACCGCTCAGTCCGCCATGTTCCGTGCAGAGTACAGCCCATGCACTCCGTACTCCGTACCATCCCAGTAAATACGGTGGCTGTACGCAGTCCGGAAGACTGAGCTGATGGGCTAAGTGGGTTAACGAGTAAGTTACACGGTGGATACTGTAACTAACTAAGCAAGCGTACTCCACGTGGGAATCAGCCACATTGATGGGGCCGGTGGACCGTGACTAATAACGAGTCGATAGTTAGTTATCCAAACTGGCAGAGCTGAAGATGAGAGAGCAAGAATACGGAGGACATCAAAAAAAAATAAAATGACGCCGGCGTGCCGGGAAAGACCTTCTCTCGTCTCGGCCGGAAGATGGACAAAACCTATTCTCTTTAGGGAAAAAAACAGTTGTAAACGGGGAGTTTCCCGGCGGCATATTGCAGACCGACAAGCTTGGAATCTTGCGGGGGGTGTAGGTTAATTTAACACGTCGTCACGGATCGTTACTTATGAGAGCTTTTGATAACACCTGTGCGGAGTACCCCGTACGAGCTTCTGATAAGGGTGGCAGAGGACTTGGCATGCCTTAGCATGACCCTTGATTTTGGGGCCATGCCATTTCCTTTGTTATCGGCGACGAAGTTGGGTGCAAGGGCGAATATCCGGGAAAGGAGCAGTCAACCCCAACCAGGATTCTCCATTCAATACGGGCCGCCGAACCGGGATGCTGGGAGGGCATTCCCGGCATCGAGGGCGGCACCATGGCCGAGGAACTCTATGTAACCTTTGAGTTCAAGCTTCTCCTTCTCGGCCTCCCGTGCATCGTTTCCCGATAGAGAGTGTGGGCTAAAAAAAAAAAAAAAAAAAAAAGAAAAACAGAAGGAGGAAAAAGAAAAAGGACGGGTCACACGGGACAGGTTCCGTTCCTGTTTTGGGAGACCTTCTCTGGCGCCAGAATCGTGCGGCGTCCTGTCTTTTTTTTCTTTTTTTTTTTTTTTTTTTTCTCAGACTGCCCACCGAGCAGTCTGGAATGGTGGCTTTGCGCGAATTGGAAACCGGCGTCTTCAAGCAACACAGGGCTATCGGGATTCCTCTACCGTCTTGCCGTCAAAAAGGTTGGCCCCGGCGGCCAAACCCCGAGATCTCAGCTTCGGACCATGGAAAGATGCCTGCACGTCAAATTCCTGAGATACTTGTGTGCCGCCATATAAGACCGCCAACTAAGGCATGGACTGCGTCAGGCTTCCCGGGGAAGATTGGACCCCTCGTTCTTGCCTGTCAATTTATCTGCAGGCGATAATGCGCAGTGGGCTCCGTTGTTACATGTTCTCCGGACGTACGGAGTGCCTATTCTTCTTTTCCGGGACGAGCGCGGCCTTGGCAGATCCTCGGAAACCGAAGGCACAAAGCGGAACGCAGGGACGCGGCGATCAAGGACTTCGTGAGAATGGAGGATGCCGAAGCAAGATCGGACAAGTCATGAACTGTCTATTCTAGGCCCAGCTATCAATTTGCCATGGAGTACCTTTTGAGATCCATGCGATACCCTACCCTAAATATTACTGGTAGGATTTTGTCCCAGCGGCATCGCGACCCACAACCCTTGCACTCAAAAAAACTAAGATCTATATAATTAATTGGTGCATGGAAAACCCATGACCCTTGGGGGCCCTTGCATGGTTGCTGGATTTAACAGCGGAGATGTTTGGCAATGAAGACAGCGCCACACCTGCGGTGCCGAGGGAATCCATTCAAGAGGACACCTGGCTCGAAACTGCTCTGAACATGGGGAACCATGAATAGCATCAAAAGGATCCTTGGATCTTGAGACAGTGGGCCACCACCAGAAGGGGAAGAAAAGGGGAGGGAAAAGGGTAAACAAAGGCAAAGAATGATACAGAAGCAGAGAAGCAAGTATTATAATGCGAATGTGTAGACCGCAAGGAATCACCAGTGCGCCGCAGTAGAGTTTCAAACAATGCCATACATACATCAACAAGCCAATTCTTCCCATGTAATTGTAAAAAAACCAACTCGAGAAAATAGAATGATTTCACACGCCCTGTCCCATCTTCTCTAGCCCCTTCTCGGCGTCATCCAATAGGGTTTTCAGTTCACGCCCTCCATCAGAGCCCCTTCCTTCAGCTTCCAAGCCTTTCTGAAGCCAGTCGATGGCCTCCTCCCATCTTCCCATCTCGATCAAACACTTTCCACCCCTCCACCAAGCCTTTGTGTTGGTTTCATCGTTGCATTCAATGCTAAGCTGCGCATCGACCCACGCTTCGGGCCACTGCTGCTGGGACATGTGTGCCTGAGCACGATTTGAGTAGAGCGGAGCCAGTTCCTCTCGCACCAAGCCAAGCGGTTCCCACGCGGGCCGTTGCATGGCCATGTCGATCGCATAGCTGTATAGTCTGATGGCCTCTGCGAAAGCGGACTTGCGATATGCCGTGTTTGCGGAATCGCGCAGCTTGGAGACTTGGGCGCTGCGTTTCGGGTTCACCGGTCGCGGCGGGGGAGGGACATTGGGGCTGTCGAGGTTCAGAATGGAGCGGTGCAGGGAGTTGAGGGCGTCGAGCTCGGTGGAGAGGCCGGGATATGAGGTATTTGGGGCAGAGATGGCTTTGGAGGTTGGGTCGAGATGGAGAGGGTGCTGCAAGAAGACTTGGGCCGGAGAGGCCATGTTGGTATGGAGTCCTTGGGGTTGAAGCCCTTTTCCTTTTCTTTTCTTTTTTCTTTTTTGGTATTCTGAAGTATCTAGGTTATGGAATGGATAATCTGGGATCTAAGGATGTTATTGAAGGGAATGGGAGATAGGCTTTGGAGAGGGAGCTTGATGTTGGTTTTTTGGTGGTGACGGAGGAGTTTAAAGGTGGCCTTTAATCAACTTAAGAGTGAAAGCGCTGGTTCTGCCACCCAATTGAAACAGTCTACGGGGTAAAGGGTGGCTACACCAAGTAGGAAATTCAATCTTCGAGACAGCAAGGTAGAGAGATACAGAAGACCCTCTAGATATAAAACTCAACCATCGTCTATGAATATCAAAATGACTGTCCCTTTTTGATGTCGGGGACATTTTTTTTTTTTGTCCGCTTCCTAGGCTCTTCCTGGAATTCATGAACTACGGCGGCCAACCCGGGACGAACCCGCAACTAGGGGATCTGCGGAACAAAGTTAATCCGCCAGTGGTGTCAAATCGTCTACATCGGGCAGGAGCCGATCCACGCCCAAAAGGCTCCTCCCCAGAAACGAAAGAGTGCCACTACCAAGATAGGCAGGTAACTCACGTGTTAGAAGCAGCAAACCCCGGCTCCTTCTCTTTGCGGCTAGGGGTTCCTTCGCCGAAATAGGTAATATACATACATAGGCCAACCCTGCACACCCCGCTCCTTCTCCCTCCTTTTACTCCGTACCTGCTCCTCTTAGCCCCTCCCTCTCCTCTCCGCCTGCTTCTTTGGACTTCCACCGCCTCCTTGCGATGGTCGTGCTCAGGCTCTCAACGTCAAGCATACATTCATACTCCAGGGCTTCATTGCGGCATTTGAAATTAGCGGGGAACTTTCCAAAAGGAAATATGAAGAGAGTGTATGTGTATGATAAGTGACGGGTGCGGAGTAATTTAAATAGTTAGGCAGTGAGAAGGAATGACATACATATCAGAGGCTTTTCACTGTTGCATTGATCCTTCAGCGAACACCCATTCCATAGTTAAAGCCGCTAGTCAGGTGCGAGAGCCGCAAAGAGCTCTCCGAGTTTCCACACGCTCGCGCCGTGAAGCTTTTCTGACACCTTCATGCTTCGGGCAACCCTCGGTGCCCTAAGTGCTAGGGCCCAGAGAACTTCACCTTTCCTGTGCTCCTCTGTCGCGTCTAGCAATATAGCTTGAACATCATGTGAAAAAGCACACCTCCTCCGCATAAGGGCGCCTCTTAACCCGTTGTCAACCGTATCGTCCTTGAGATCCGGCTTCCGGCTAATTCGAATTCAGCCAATGCAAGGCACAAGTGATCATTCAAACGGCCATGGATACACCGAGGCTGTCTGTTATCTACGCTAGCTAAGCCTCTTGGCATTCCGATTCCACGAGGGGCTGGAATGGTCTTCCTCGCCCAAACCACCATATACGTCTGGGTACTCCGGATGGACTATCGCCTTTCATGATTCAAGCCGCACTCGCCGACGCTTTCTGATGCCTGAAAATCACTTTATTTTTTCAGACAATAAATGCAGGCAGAAACTATGATATCACTCCGTGCTCCGCGGACTGAACAAGCCCTTTTCTCGGGTGCGTGAGCTTCACCAGTATCAAAACCTGAGTTCTGGACACCTTGTATGTTCTAAAAATATCTCCGTATCAGCCGATAGTCTCCAATTCTGACCGCCCTCGACCAGCCATCACCGAGCAACTAATTTTTAGCGTGGAGGCCTGGGTCCCAAAACGCTCAACCCAGGATGCAGATGCCAGGAGGCTCCCAACGTAAGCCAATCAGCATCGATAACAATGCGTTGAGTGCAGCTGTCCAGGCGGGCCACAATGTTATGAGTTCGGCCTCCATGAACCGGACTGATACATACTTGACCCTTGTGACGAGAGCTTCCCGTGCGCGGAGGCACACCCTGAGGTTGTTTTCGTCAGCAGAGAAACTAGCCAAAGCAGTCCCATAGTTTCGCCCCTCTGCCCCAACAAAGACAGCACGGCGCGCCTCTCCCGCAAAAGAACCGCGTAGATTGAATTATCTTTTTCCCTATCCTGACATGTGGAGCCCCATGCATCGAGCCATTCTGGTTGTCGTAACAAGGTTTTTGGATTCTGACGAGTCCCACCAGGTGTGACCATCATGGCGTCCCACGGCGACGATGAATCATGATACATTATGTAAACGCAAATCCACTTTGATGCCATTGGCGGCTAGCTGACGAACTTAATCAGTTGGTCAGGATTTACTTTTTCTCGGGTCCGCGGGGTCATCAGGCCCTCTCAATTCCCTATCCCCGTCCGAGAATTGCACAACATCGAGGTCAAGTTTATGATTCCTCGAAGGGAACTCCTGGCAGCGATAACTAGTGGTAATGGTGTATTTCTAGGTAAATACCGGTATGGTTAAGTGAGTCGAGCGCGTTCGCAGCGCCGGACCTGGGCAGATAGTCGGGACGCTGCGTTGCAGGGATGCAGTGGCGCATGCCCGGGACACCCTGGGCGATCCAGGGGGACTGGCTTCGCACCACCCGAGAGACAGTGGCTATCGGAACATCCAGCCGAACCTTCCTGCTGTTCCACAAAGGCTGAACGGGCTTCGCACCCTGGGGTTGAGTATGTAGGTAACCAACGAGCAGTTAGACGCATCATGAGTACGACAAGTCTGGCGGCGCCTGCAGCTCTAGAAGCGGCAACAAAGATATGAAGCTAAATCGGCGTGCATACGCTGGGGCACACAGAGCACCAACTAGTCAGCGAGAGATCAGCCTGGTTGGTGGATAGTTCCTTGACTCAGGCCGAAGAGCCGTTTTTATTGAAAGCCTCGCAAACTCAATTTTGCCCTCTCGAGATCAGGTTGGCGACCCACACTGCCCATGAACATAGGACCGTTTGGACTTCTCCATTCCACACACTCACACCTTTCTCCAAGGGAAAGCAAAGAATCGTTGCTGTACGGAGGAACTATCTGGGGCCCCTTCCACGGTTTTTAACTCGATAAGGCTCGAGTGCGAATACGGAGTGTGGAGAGCATTCAGATCCAAACTTTGGCTTCTCCACACACTCTTTTTCTCGCGTCCCCCTTCTCTCCCAGTCAATGCCGTGCTGGAGTGCCACTGGGCCAGGGACGATTTCCAGCAAGTCCATTTGTCCACAGCTGGACAGACTTTTCTCCAAACATGTCATAGTGGCTAAATAGTGCGAATCGTTTTTCCTTTTTCTGGGCTTTTACGGGTCAACGATTTCCACATCAAGAAGATGACCCCATCTCTGGCTTCCGGCGCTCTGGTGCCATCCGCTAACCATATTCCCTGCAAATCACACCCGTTGGAAATCCCCCAGTTTCCGCCCCAGGCCCTGATTCTTTACATAGAAATCCTTGATGCCACCCGATCAGCAGTCAGCTCTGACTTCAAACTAGCCGGAACAAGGCCCCGTCCGCCTGCTTCCCACCCTGGACGAGCACGATCTCATCCGTGCTCAGATGCATGTTGTCTGTGAGTAACACAAGCTTAGAGGCACTGAACCCTGCGCACCTTTAAAATTCGCACAAGAGTACTCCGGACGGAGCACGGGGTACGGCCACTCCCTTGCAGATTGAGTTTGGCCCTGGCTGGCTTCCTGCCAGCGGTTATTCCTTTTTACTACGGAGTATCTCCTCCACTATCCGTCCCTATGGGCAAGACCCTTGAGCCAGCTTGGAACTCTTTGGGATTGGTTTACGATACTGAGGTAAAATTTCATTAGAAGTGTCCTGTTTGGCTAACGTTTTCCCCCTTTAGAACTTCTTCGCATATCTGGCCGCCACTGACGACATGGCGATCAGCTTTCTTTTTAATGTAGATATTCTTTTCTCCTTTGAAGCAAACCTGCGAAGCTGCTGTTATACCTAAACACGCTATCTCTACAAACGCTGTTTATCATCTTCTCTTGAAGGCTACTCACGGAACTTGGCTCCCGCAACTGTCACACCTCTGTCCTCTGAGAATTGAAAAGTCGATATGGAGAGCTCTGATGCGTCCGGATTCCACCGGGAGGGTGGTTACTCGACACCGGGCCCGAATACGTGGAATATACCGTCAGCTGCGTTTCCAACTCCGTCGAACATTTCATTAACTCCGCACTATCCCAACACACTTGCGTTATGGCATAATCCGCACCATATTCATCCCTCCCCTGATTCCCAAGATTTTCGACCTCAACCTCAGGTTCCTCAGAGGCCCCCGGAACAGAAACGGCACAAAAGGACCAAAAGTGGCTGTTTCACCTGTCGCGCACGCCGAGTAAAGGTCGGTTCTCACTTCTTGTGTGTTCTTTGTCCTCTTTGTGTCGCCAACTGTGAAGGTTGCGTAACTAACAGGCGCCAAGTGTGATGAGACTCGCCCTATTTGCGAGCGTAAGTATAATCATCCGCCAGTTGCATATATTAAGTCGCATGTGTTAATTTGGTTTATCGTTCAGGTTGCAGTAAAGGAAAGCGAGAGTGCAATTTCCCTCCAGCTCCAATTTTAAAGAAAGATAGTCGATCAAATATGAAGAAAAGCGAGAAGTATCCTTCAATTCGAGAATCCGAATCAGAGGAGGCTAGTCAAAATGATGCTAGCACGGGCACCCAAGACTCGTGGAAGCGGGATATTCAACCGCGACAGATGAAAGAAACCTCAAAACAGAGTGCGTCTACCCAGAGACATCAAGTTCAACCTCTCGCACGAAGGAAGATACGCCAGTCGTCCGAGACGGGTTCGAGTCTAGTAGATACGACATGTGCATCTCCATCAAGCGATATCACTGGACTATCGACAGAATCACCCAGCCCGGCAGCTTGCAGTGATTTAGATTCTCACTCGCTACCACCCTCCACCCCTTCTGACTTGTCTGTCTTGACACCGGACGTTACGTTTTTCATCGCTTATCGCAAACAACACATAAATTATCACCACTATCTTCTTAAATCCCATGCAGCAAAATTCTTAGGTGACGACATGATGAGCTATGCTATGGGCTATGAGCCTTTGCTATATGCCGTCGTTGCATTTTCCGCATATCATTACTCAATTGCACATCCCAACGGAAAGCTTTACACCTTTCTTCAGTACTACAACAAGTCGGTCTCGCTACTCTTAAACTCGCTCCGAGGGGGTGAGAAGCATAACGATGCTATGCTTTTAACTATTCTTCAGCTAGCTGCATTTGAGGTACGTACATGTTGCCCTAACGCTGGTTTACCTGTTGATTGGAGAATACTAGGAGCTTGTCGGGGACTGGGTGAACCTCATCGACCACCATCAAGCTGCCCACCGCATGCTGGTAGACCTTTATACTCCGGAAAGTATCAATGTCGATTATTTCCATCGTCATATCCTGCTCTGGTACACCAGATATGATGTGATGGCTGGTTTGATGTCAGGGAACTCGATGGTTTTGAGTCGTGAGTGGTATATGGCAGACGAGGAATTCTCAATGCAAGATTCTATGGTCCATCCGCATGACTTGAACAAGAAGGTTATGGCGTGGGGTGCAAGGTGCCGACGATTCGGAATGGACATGGCATCGTTATTTGCGAAAATAACCCAAGGCCTCATTACACCTGAGCAGTTTATAGAGGAGAAGGCGATCGTTGATGACGCTCTCGAGGAATTGCGGCAGTTTCTGGAATCGATGAAGGACCCAAGATATCTAGTGCTCTCCTATCCACATCAACAGCCACTTGAACCTGGAGATGTTTTTGACCCTTACGTGCCCGGAGTTATCTATGGCGATGAGCTATGGGACGTTAACTTCTGCGCAATGGAATTGATAACAACAACCCTGTTATATAAGTACCAAATAGGGGCGATACTGAAAAACATGGACCACTCAGAGTTGTGTGAGATGGCCAAGGAACAAGCTCAGAGGATTGAAACATTGAATCGCTGGCCGAACTGTCCTGAAGAAATGCATCTTTGGTTTATGTCTCCTTTGGGAATGGTCGTACTTCTTCTGCCTCACGACGAGGAGCATATTATGTGGTGTCGAAAGAAGTTGGCTCGCAACGAGCAGTTAGGGTACGCACGCTTACTTTTTTGACTTTCCTTTTATATTATTGTTGGTTATCTCCTCCCCGTTGGAGATTGGAGACACTAACTTTTTTTTTTTTTTGGCGTCTAGATATATCTATCCTCCAGCGATGCGTATGAAGCTGGCCGACTTCTGGAAAATCCCGGAGGTGAAGAACTGGTGGCTTCCCAATGACGAAGGCTATCCAAGGATTGTCCAGGACATCAGGGCATGGACGAAGGAACGCATCACAGATCCAAGGGATACATTCCGTGAAGCCGTTCGGGATATTAAAGCGGTGTTTGGGAACATGAGTTTGGAAGACAGCAGCAGCCCAGGGACCTCTCCGAGTGTCAATAGTGCGGTGGGGCTCTCACCGCGACAATCGCCGCAGGATCTCAGGCCAAGATGACGCACGTGGAATTTTATGCGGAGCTTAGAATTAAGGAATGTTCCAGTCTAGGCAATGGATTCCCGCTGGACCAAGCTGATTTCGACGATTATATTCTACCATGAAGCGGAGCCTTGTAGCTTCGTCTCGAATTCTGTCATCTGTGAACCCAGTCTCCCTTGAACATATTGGAGGATTGGGAATCGGCTCTGTTACTGTTTCTCTCATTCAAAGGAGCTGTTTGCAGATACTGCCGATGTCTTGGTCCATGGCATAGCATTGGGTATCGTCGAAGAGTCCACGGAAAATACTGAGCTTATCTGTCTGTATTAATTTCTGCCATTTGATGCTGGTTGATTCCACAATGTCCCTAGCCCGTTTGGTTAGTTGATCAGCATCGAGAGTTCTCGGTTCGCATAACACCAGCACCCCTTAAATGATGGCAAGAGATCCTACATCGTGAGTTCAATAAAGCTACCTTTTTGTCCCCCTTTCCAGTTCCCCACGCCATCTTGAGTTTATTTGGAGGTTCTCAATATGTACTCCGTCGTTAAGTCTCTACTGTGATTTGCCAAAGAAATATGCTTTGGCAACATTTGAGCCCCTTTGTTCAGCTGCCGAAGTCTAGCGGCGAAGATCTTGGATGCTCAGCAACGAACCGGGAACAAAAATAAAAATTCTCCACTTGTTGATCTTCTCTACTCCGTACTCCGTAGAATTACTTATTATTGCATTACGCTGAACGCCTGTAATGCCGGCCGAGCAGTGAGCGAACTGGAAACCTCAGTCTCTCACATTTACTCGTACACTTTCACTCCGCCAGCCTTCCCTCTAACCTCCACAGCTTCGACAACTGTCGCCAATCCAGCTGGCAGCTCCCTTCCTTCAGGTCCATCGGCATAAGAGACATCCTGTGCACCCATCTCCCCCTCCCCCCATGGCAACGCATCAACATCAATCTCCATTCCCAGAAGGCTCTTCAACACGACACCTGCCCCAGCTTTGCTCATCACAACGTTGAGCTCGGGGCAGCGCTCGTCGCATACGCATTCAACGCAGCCACGTGGCGTGATACACGTGCATGATTCGATCCGCGCGACTGCGCGACGGAGTAGGGAGTCTATGAATTCAAAGGCCTTCGAGGCAATGCCTGAGCCCGACACGCCACCTTTAGCATCGTAGAACGTCAATCTAGCGGGCCGTTGGCGGCGCGGTGGCGGAGGCAGTCGGTCTTCTTGATTATTTTGGGACTGTGCAGAGGGCTTTTTTAATTCTTTGACTGCGACTTTGCACTCCGTGCGGATGTCGCCGGGTGATGAGATCACGAATGTCGGGAGGAGCGACATGACCGCGTGTTCCGCGGCGTGAATTGCAGCGGCCGCATTGAGATTGTGGGACGCGAGGATTTCAAGCGCTTGTTTTGGGACGTCGAGCCAGAGGCCTTTACTGAAAATATCTATCGGTGGGTTGTCGAGAGCCACGGCGTCCAAAATTCGGCCTTTTTTGTCCACTTTGAAGTATCCGTAGACGACGGTGTGTATCTTGATAGCGCCGAAGAATGCCCGGCTGTTAGATTTATCACTGATTTTCCTTATTGCCTCCGTCTCAATTGGATCGATGTCAGTGAAATCCCGCTGCCGCGTCGTCCAATCCACTTGGACACGAACAACTCGAGCAAAACGTAGAGTGGTATTTAACTCCTTTACCAGGTAAGTATGGCCCTGGTGAAGGAATATTGCACCCTCATAAAGAGTGAAAAAAACTCGTCTATCTTCGACCTCCTCTATTACTGCGTTGCGATTGTTCGTGGTGTCGATAACCGCATAATGCTCTTGTTCTACATCACGAATCTGAACGCAGCGTGCTGGCTGAGGACGGAATCGTTCATGACAATGGTAAAACCCCATATTATCCCGTACTAAACGGGTGGAAGCCAGCTGAGCTAGTTGAGGGCCAAAGTATTGCTCATCTTCTTCAGGATGAATAGGCATCTCGAATGCTGCACATTGGAGGTGGCCTTCGAGGACTAGCTCATTCTGTAAATCGACCTGCAACTCGCAGTTGGGTTTTGTGAACAGCTCATCTGGGTTTCGCATGTAATGTTGGTCCGTTGCGTACGAGTCACCTACTAATATCGAAAGTGAGTCTTTATTTCGGCGTCCCGCGCGCCCGCTTTGTTGACGGAGATTAGAGATCGAGAATGGAAACCCATGGCTAATGACTGCATCCAAAGAGCCTATATCGACGCCAAGTTCTAGGGCACTAGTCGCTACTATGCCCAGGAGTTTCCCTTCAAACATCTCCCGTTCAATCTGGCGCCGATCTTGGGGACTGTATCCACCACGGTAGCCCATGACGAACTTGGCGACGCTTGATCGATCTAAGGCACGGAATTCATCTCTCACTGCACTTAGGAGGAATTCACATTGTTTTCGAATACGACAGAAAGCGATTACCCGGACACCGCGGAGGATTAGCTGGCAAAAAAGCCTTGCCGACTCTAACAAACAGTTGCCACGACCAGAGCTAGGGTCACCAGGATCCTTAAAGGGGGTATTCCAACAGATGAATTCCTTACGGCCAGCAGGGGATCCGTCAAAGTCGGTCAATTTGACTTTGTTCACACCAAATATAGTCTTCATATGTTGCTCTGGATTGGCGACAGTGGCAGAGCAGGATACAAATCTCACGCTATGATTCCCCAGAGAAGCGCATATCCTTCTCAGCCGCCTCATAATATACGCGACGTGGGAGCCAAAGAGGCCATTGTACACATGAAGCTCGTCCACGACTACGAGCTTCAAATTTTTGAGAAAGGTACGCCAAGACGATTCCTGTGGCAAGATTGTAATGTGGAGCATATCTGGATTGGTAAATATGATCCTGGCTTCATCACGAATTGCATTTCTCCGCTCCATTGGTGTATCGCCGTCAAAGGTTTCGACCATGGTATATTCTAAGCCTTCCATATACTGCATTAGTTCCTCCATATTCCGCCGCTGATCCTGTGCAAGGGCTTTTGTTGGGAATATATACATCCCTCGGCTTTGGCTATCCTTTTCTAGCTCACAAAGCATCGGCACCTGGTAGATCAGTGATTTTCCTGAGCTAGTTGACGTTGAAACGATCACGTCGTGCCCGTCATGAAGGTTGTTGATGGCTTCAGCTTGGTGCGAATATATCTGAGTGATCCCTTTTGTGTTGTAGAGTGCATTGACCACATTCTGCGAAAGTTGAAAATTCAATTCGCCGTATATGGCCAGCTGGGCATCGAAAACGCGATGTCCATTCGGAACAATCTGACCCGTGTACCATTCTTGCTCCCTAATCTCAGCGATAATTTCAGATATGGATTTTCGATCCTTGGGAATCTGCATAGGCAACTTGGCAGCAGCGGGAGTATTAATGCCAGGACTGCCGGAGACAGGGAGATACACATCCTTTTCAGCTTCAAGTTTTGCGACCGGGTCGACACCTTCATCTTGGCAGCGAGAAAGAAAAGTATCAATAGCATCAGAAAACTTTTTATTCCGCTTCTCGAGCAGGGTCAGCATATGTTTCTGATTATAAACTGGCATTTTCAGGTTATCTTCCATCGGCCTTCGAGTCGCCGTTCCGATATTCTTTTCTCTCCTCAAGTCTCCGTCCACAAACTCAAACAGTAAGACTTCACTTTTATCCATGCTGTTCCCAGCGATCTCCACGTCATCTTCCATATCCTTACCTGATTCTTCCGTCTCCCAGCCATCCCAAGTCTTGCCTAATTTTAGCCCTCTCGAGTCTGGTACGCTCATAACGTCCACTACACCAGCATCCACGGCCTCGAACCTTACTGCTCGTGGGATCAGCACCTTGACCTTGGCCACATCCTCAACGGTCAATCGTTTCCCGCCTGTCTGGGCTTCGACAGATGATTTGATATTCTCAAATGTGGTTGCAAAGTGCTTTCTTGTGCAGCAGAAGGTGTATACGAGGTTCAGGGCACGGTGGGTCTGGGATAGGTCCTTGAATGCAGAGGGCCAGGGGATAGTAGGTTTTGCGGGTGGCTTCACGCTGGAGCGGGAAGCGCTTGATGCTCGAGATGAGGCAGCGGAGGAAGAGCTCGAACGGGAAAGTTTGCGAGAGCGGGATGGGCCATCATGTCGCTTCGTCGGAACTGTGGTGACTGTGGTATGTGCCTCGTCAGCGAAAGGGAGGGCTGCCCGACCTTCTGTTCCATCAAGGCATTCTGCTTTTCTCTTTTTGGCCATGGTCGAGTATGGGAATCGCCTGCAAACACACAGCCGAGAGGATCCGGCACGATTTTCAAAACTTTAGTCGCCTTGTTCCATGTTTAGATCTTCAGGCTGGCAGGTTTGTTTCCGCGTCTCTGGAACTCTGTCGCGCGCCGAGGCGTCAAATCAAGGTTCGAACTAAGAATTAAGCGCTGCTTAGTTAGTCGTTCACCATCTTCTGCTTCGCATCCCGCAGAGGCTTCAAACGTATGTGCACAGCTCAGGAAGCGAAGCACGGCGAAGTTATCAAAGGAAGCATTGATTTACCAACAGCTTTCAAAGACCAAAGACATCAAACTTTCGAGTCTCTCTGACAATCGCTGGAGGGAGCCGCTACAGAATATTAGCACCTTGGAAATTCCCTATCTGCCAGGAGGCACTACCCAACATAACATGGCTTGTCTGGGCTATCTGGGTATACTTCCTGAAGCAACCCAGAACTTTTAAAGACATTTGGATAAAGTCGGATATAACGTATTAAAAGGAGATTTGACGCCACAGTACTCCGCACCCTATTAGCACTTCAGAATTAACTGCTAATTCAAAACTCTACTCCGAAAGTAATTACTTACATTCACACTTCCCCCCCTTTGGAGCGGGTCAGTTAACCGGGCATGCATTTAAAAACTCCGGTCACGAAAAGCTCAAAAAAAATTTGATTCTCTTTTGGACAATGTGATAATCGAAATCACGACCTTCCGTATTACCGTCAATGCAAAACGGACGTTATACCACTAAACTAATTGCCCATCTTCTTGGCGAAGATTTTCCGCTCAAAATTTTGACCCACATTATGAAGTGTGCGAGATACAAATGCGAAACCCCCCTAATCTCTACTTACAGTGTTGTATGGAGAGGTGTCTGCAGAGTCTAGACAATGAAAGTGGGTGAGGAAAGTATTAAAAACAAAGAAAATCGAAACGATTGAAGGAGCCTTTCTATTCCAACCCCAAAAGGTCATAAAAGGCCAAATGTTCTAGGTAAGGAATATCTCCCAAGACGAAAATATGCACAGGTCACATAAAAGAAAGCAGTTTTGATCGGGAGGTATATGAATAAGACGCGACTCTAAAAGCGAAGGAAGATGAAAGACTACCATGCGCGAAATGGGAAACGGGTGTTGGATAAATATAAAATATAAAACTAAGCACGGCCACATGTGAAATAGCCATGACAAGTAGGTATTGATATCCAGACAAAACATTTTTTCATGAGACATGGCAGTGGATATTCGCACTGTACCCCTATGATCGTTTAAGGGCCACATTCCACCATCGAAGATCAAAATTTCAACAGGATATCTTGTATATTATGATATGCATCTTTGGCCGCGGCAAGGCTTGCAGTCTATACTAAAGTCAGTCTCATCAACGACGCAATATAGGACTGTATGTAGCATGAAAAGCTCACCCTTAACAAATACGGAGTAGATTTGCCATTTTCCATTCCAACAAGGTGGATCTGTTTGCCCGTCGGTTCGTTGCCGGTCGCGTCTCCAACTTTCATTCCCTTGAAGAGCGGAGAATTAAGGACAACTCGTAACACGGCATCGGTGCGCATGATCATGCGTGCAGAGCGCACAACTCTCTTGGACGCGGAGCTTTCTTCGGTTTCAACAACATTAATCTTGAAGGTGCCAATACCACGCTCCTTCCACTCCTTGCCATCGAACTGGAACAGTTTCCCCCGGCAGGAGTACCATGTCTTTTCATTTTCCTCTCCGGTTTCCGCTGAACAGAATATGGAATTAGTGTTTTGTAAGGGAAAAATCAAGCGTGGTTAGAAACAAAGACCACGTACTTTCTTGTTTGAAGAACCTGTCGTCCCTTTTGACCTCCTCTAGTCCCTCAAACGCGGGGCGGCTCTCGTCCTCTCCTTGATCATCCTCTTCCTCCTCGCCATCCGATGCAGCACCAAACGGCTTAGTCTTGGGGCCACCACCAAGAATAGTCGTGCTGGCAGGAGAAGCAAAACTAGTCAACCGTCCCGAAGATTGAGGCGCTGAAGAAGTAAAACTGGCAAAAGCACTCGAAGCAAATCCTCCCGAGAATGACGCGAATGGGGATGCCCCGGTAGCGGCAAGTGGCGACGGGGTGGCAGTAGTGGCAGATGCAACGTTCTCTTTTCCTTGGATACTAGTCTCGGCTTGTTTCATGGACTTGAAGACGGACGCGTTGCTTCCAATGGTGCCGAAAGGGGACTTTTCTGAGCTTGCGAAAGCAGCTAATCCTGACGAAGCAAATGCAGATGCGGACGTCACTGGTTGTGTTTTTGGAGCTTCGTCTTTTGATCTTGACCCGGCTAGTTTACACGCATCCAAGCTGGCGAATGGGGAAGTAGCAGAAGTATTGGCAAATGGATTTGGGAAGGATGCCTATCGGCAAGCGTTGGAGAGTGTTCTTTTCACAAAGTGACTGCAGATGGTCCAAACATACCTTGGATGAATCGTCTTTCGAGACATCTCGTTCTCGCGAGTCATCACGGTGTCTCTTCTTCTCTGGCTCGCCCTCTTCTGTGCGATTAGTGGCAGACAACCCCGGCTTTTCTCCATCAGCCGGATTTTTTGCCTGCCCCGTTTTTTCGGCTTCGTTCTTCTCCAGTTTCAAGTCGTCCTTATCTAGCTGGTCCCTACTTCGCTTCTTCTTTGGGCTCAGGAGCTTATTCGCCTCGTTCGCAGGCGCCCGTAATGCTGATGGGGTCCGTTCGCGGTTCTCTATTGGCTCAGCTTCCTTCTCTTGGTCGCTTGAGTTTTCTTCCTTCGAATCTCTTGACCTCTTTCTCCTGTGGCCGCCATCGTCCTCTTTTTTTGATTCTGCATCAGCAGGATCTGCATCTCTCGATTCGTCATACGATCGCTTTCGTCTAAGGCGGCCGCGGTCGTTATCGTCTGTCGACGTAGGCTCTTGGGAAGGCATCGGCTGGTCCTCGGGAGATGGCTGTCGCGAAAGTCCGGCTATGGATGTCTCCTTGAGTTTTTGGCGAACAGGCCGCTCACCAGATCCATCTTTCTTCTCGTCAGAGGCAGGCTCATCTATTGTTGCTGATACGCGTGCTGGTGTTGAAAGTTCCGTACCTTCTGAAAGCTCTTCTACATCACGACGTGGGAGTTCGTCTTCACATCTCTGCTTAGCTTCTCAATGTTAGTAGCTGAAAGGCCGAATTCAATCGTGTCTGCGGAGCTGTTCTAAAGTTTTGGAGCGGCTCATCGATGCGTACCTTGTGCTGGGTTATCTTGTTCGTTGGAATTAAAATGTATTAGCTTTACTCAGAAAACTTGGATTATAACGAGGGTATTTATGCCCTCTAGTTACAATTTCAAGGAGACCTGGAGTCCTCTCACCTTGAGTAGCCTCTTGGGAACCGTTCAGGAGGTCTAGACATTCGAAAGGGGTGTGAGTGGCGGTCTTTTCCAGACAGCGCTGAGGGTTCGATGGGACTCTCACCGTTCAACTCCGCACCTTGGCCGTGAGCTTCCGGCTCCATTTTGAGAATCTCCTTGTTCCGCTTTGTCCTATGGCCTTGTTGTGGTGTCTGGATGGAGTGGTGTCTAAGTCGGAAAAGTTGGTGGGGAAGGACGGAGCCGAGTGACGGTGTTGCAGTTTGATGATTTGCTGGGTTGGTTGGCTCTTGAACGACAACTGGTTCAGCGAAATCTTGACCACACAACTGCTAGACAGCTCCCAAAAATTAGATATCCCGGTCTATGGAGGTGCCTAATACCCTTGTGCTATCGTTCCGTTTTCTGATCTGCCGTCTGCTGTTTTTGAGAGTAACGCTGGAGCGGTCGTGCTGGAGGATAACACTGCTCACCGGATGTCCGTTGGCCGGGTTGAGGACCCTCGGCTGGAAGGCGTGGCAAGATGTAATTCGGCCTAGGAGCGATGGTTCGAGACGAAGGATAGGAGTGCTATTCCCTTTTCATTTTTGTAAATAATTTAAGAGTTGCAAAGCGGTAAGAGAAAGGATATGCGATTGGGCCAAAGAATTCCATTCTGTACTACATGAAATGGACTGAAGCGAGGATAAACTTTCGACGAGTATCAAATGATCCTCTTCAAAATAGTCATACAAAGAATAGGCTAAAACAACTAGATCAAGCATAGTACACTGGTCCTAATCGTGTCCTCGGTCATTCACACCTGGGTCAGCACGCATTGATCGGTTCCTCCAAGCCGCTATCTTCATTAATCAATCAGCAAACGCCCTTGGGCCATTCATATCTCCATTTCAGCTGATGAAACAGAGGCAGCCGATTCCAACATAGAACACAAGTAGTGGGTAAACAGCCAGGACGACTCTATTCTTCACGACCCCTGATCCTCCTAGAATACTGACGCCAGCCGCAAGCGACCACGCTACTAGGACAATATATACCGGGATTCGGGGAATGATAAGTAAACCTAGTGCACTAAGTAGCGCCGCAATTACCAGCGGGAATATTGTGTATCCGATCAAGCAAACGGATTGGAAGAAGGAGCTATCGACAGGATGTTAGTAGGCGGGGTTAACCTGAGATCGAGGCGACAACGAGAACATACATATTTCCACCGAGCAACTTGATCTGCAGGGTGACGACTGCTTCTCCAATCCATATAATGCAGAACATACCCGAGAAAACCAAGCTCTTCTGCTCCTTGGACGCTGCCATAGAGAGAAACATGCTCAGCAATAAGCAGAAGATTAGAGGACCCCTAGAACCACAAGTCAGTCAGAAATCCATGGCTTGCGTCCGATCGTGTATCGGGAAAACAAACCATAGATCCCAATCTCTCAAGCCCTCGCTCATCCCACCCTGCAGCACAGCATCTGCATCGGGCCATCTCCCCACTAATCCACTAACCCCCGCCAGTCCGTTCCCAAAGCCCGTGGATTCCCCTCTTTCCGCGGTGCCGGCGATGCCCCCGCCTCCACGCTGCAACATGCCTCCGAGCAGATACTTTGGCCAAAGGACTTGCTTCATTTTCTCCCATACTGCCATAAAATCGCGTGATAACGTATCCCATACAGATTCATCGATAGTGTTCACGGGAGCTCGGCGGTCTTCGCCGGGAATGGACGAAGTGAGATATGAGCCGGTGATACCGCCACCGCCGCCAGATCTAGAAGACTCGCCTCCGTTGTTCGAAGAGGAGATATTTCCTGTTAAGGGCGTTCGATCGGTGGTGGAGGCGAGCGGGTCATCGGCTTCGATAGCTAGAAGCAGACATACTTAGTAGACTTCCCGTATTCGGCTTCAAATCGGGTCGTGCACGTACAGTCATCAGCGTCTATAAGATCGTTGTCAAATGTCGAGTCATCATCGCGCTCAATTACGAACGGGCTCCCCGTCCGGCTCCCAGACGTGACACTGGGCATCATCGCCATCTTCTGGTGTCCTTATTTACTTCCGTCACAACACCAAGGGCATGGGCAGAAAGCCCGCGAAATGGACAGGAAAGCCGGTGGAGGATCCAAGTATACTATTCTTCGGAGATTTCTCGCTTTAATTCAAAAGATGTGAAATTGCCATAATAGCTTCAAATTGGAAAGCAAACACCACTGGTGGCATTCAAGCTGCTGGCTTGGATTATAGCTGTGAACAGATGGTTGGATATTACGTAACCCCTCATCCCGGCGGTCCACTTCGGCGAGTGGTGGATCAATAGTCGGCCCGGTATGTATCCTAAAGGGTGAGGTCCACATGTAAATTCCAAGTGCCACAGCAACCTTTTACAGTGGGAGTCTACATGTGGAATGTGAAGCAAATTGAGTTGTATGTTGCAACCATCTGTGGATCCTTTGTAAATATGTCTGTAACAAGTAGTTATCAGTTCATTGTTGTGTTTTGCGAGATTTCTGAAATTTCAGCATCCGGACAGTATTGCTTAGCCATATAGATACTATGATAGTTATTGCTTGTGTCTATCAAGACACCGCAAGCTTGTTACAGAGTCATCTTGTGAAGAAAATGCAAGATGCTATCATTAATTATTACCAAATTTAGAGCATGAAGAATGCAGATGTTCAGAATACATTGATTCTATTAAAAAGCACGGGTGACTTAGTTCTGGTATCAAGGGAACAAATCAATCACTAATTTCAAAATATAGGGTGGAAAGAGATTTGTTTTTATTTTTTTTATTTTTTTATTTTTTTTTTTGGGTTGATGTATCATATATCTGTGTACGGAGCACGGAGTATAGAGTAACTAAGTAGATCTTAGCAAGCTGGCCAGCTTCGCCAGGCAGCAACACAGATATGCTTGTATCAATACAAAAAACAGGGGTATAGAGGAACGCGTTAAAAAATACAATATTGAATAGAAGTCCAGGAGGTGCAAGACCTATCCCAATGCCCAAAACCGCCAAAACCCGTACCACATATAGCTATGCTCAGATGTCCAGATCTTTACTCAGCCTCATAAGCCATTATAACTTCACTCTTTTCCTGGACGGAGTTGGCTCTAGCCATCCTTCCACAATCCCAACCGCAACCCCGCCGGAAACTCCATGCAAGAAATGAGAATAAAAAGAAACAAAAGAAGACTCGTCGCTATTAGCAGCCGTAAGGTCATCAGGTCTCAACAACGATCAAAATCTCCACAATTCTATCAACCAGATATTGCGCCTCTCCTTTCCACCTTTCATCACGCCACACATCCTTTACCCAGAAACGACATCGTGCTTTCCAGTCTTTAGGGTCAAATTTCCAATTCCATTCCCACGGTGCAAAGACACGGCCGGTGCGGGGGTCTGACTTTCTGCCCCTATTATCGTGAAGTTGGGCATTGACAATGCCAAAATGATGCGGGACAGGACCGGTTGTCAAGCCCTGTCGATATCTCCATTCACGCTCAGCCTTCTCCCCGGCCCGTTGAGCTACGGCCTCTTCATCTTCCGCCATGTAAAGATCACACTTGTTGCATTCAGTGCAACGAGAACCCGGATTAATACGAAAGTGCTCACAGAAGTGCTTATACCCCTCCCCTTCCTCTTCATCGTCCGGTAATTCTTCGTCGGACTGTTCATCCAGATCGACCGGACCATCAAATCCTGCATCCAGCAATGCAAGGTTTTCTTGATCCCGGAGTCGTCCAGGACGGAAGCCATTACCGCCCGGCTGTCTGAGCGGTGGACCAAGAGCCTTGCGGCAGAGATAACACATTGAGTATCCGCAAACGCAGGTGAGCTTATTGCACCCGGAGGATTTGACAAAAGATAAGCCACACCTCGGACATGTGCGCTTTATTGCGGCGGTGCGGGCGGCTTCAACGGTTGTTCTGAGATTAAGAAGAAGCGGCTCGTGGCATATATGCGGGTCCTGCCAGGGTTTGTGACAAGTAACACAACTGTCTCGTCCGCATGTTGGGTTTGAGCAAGTAAACCGCTGGTTGCGCGTTCTTAGACAAAGATTTCGAACGGATGCACTAAAAATTAGGGGTATTGTACTTGGATATAGAAGAAGAAACGCAGTAAGAAGGACAATAAGGAAGGGTATCATATCGAGAAGGACCATGATCATGCAAATAGTAGGTAGTACACTTGCGCGCCGGAAACGCCAGGTCAAGCCCGGGGGCGAAGGGTGGTAGACAGGATCATATTCAGCATACGAACAAAAAGGGCACCGGACAAGCTTCAGCTGTGATTTCAGGAGGGATTCTTCGGCAATGCGGCTTTCGAATTTCTGATACGTTTCGCAACCGGATTTGTCCGCAAGAATAGCTCGTTTCACAAGTTCTGTGTCCAGCAGTCCATTGCAAGCACCATTTTGCAATGGAGCCAAACATCGAAGCGTAGACTTCTCGGTATTAACTGAGTTTCCCCAGCCCTGTCCAAATAGTGCCTCATGTACGGTTCGCTGGATGCAGGTAAAGCATATCACATGAGAGCTCTCAGAGCACATCGAAATCTGTTCAAAGGCGATATCCGAAAGGCAGCAGCTGCATTCGTATAGAGCATCTGCGGCTTGTGCTTCGACTTCGTTGAGCTCATGTGCTAATCGGAGATCCTCGTCTTCTTGGCTTTCCTTTTTCCGGGCAAGTAGGGGTACGACGAAAGTTTCACGAAGCTCTCCATCCAACTCTGCTGAACCAGTTCCTTTCAAATGAGGACCAATATCACCATTTGGCTGCCGCTGCCAAACAAGTAGAGGTGGCTCGTCCTTCTCCTTGCTCTTCTTGAAAGAAAGAATATTGCCCAAAGTCACACGCCAAGTTTTGCGGGATAGATGCCTCAACGTTGGACGGGCACGCGTATAAGAGTAGTTGACTTCCGCCAGGACCGCATCAATAGCACTCCGACTTATAGAGCGAAACTCCTGGCACAATGCCGTCTTGACAGCTTTCTTGTAGTGGTCGCTCCTGAACATCTCTTCTTCCGGCACGGCCTTCGTCCAAGCGGAATCTTTCCCCCCTTTATCAGACACTCGTTTCGAAGTCTGTGTCGAATCAGTATCCGTGGCCGTCGGAACATTCCATCTTCCTTTCACCCATTCATTCCGATACCGTAGCAGCTGCTCCACGCAGACCTGTAGCCTGCTATCTCCGTCAAAGCGGACAAGTAATTCACGAAACACTTCGATCTTCACGTCGGGGAACAACTCCGCTAGGATCACAAGTGATCTATTAAGCTCCGCTCTCTCCTGCTCCTTCTCCTCTTCGTTGTTGAGAATCGTTGCGGGGCACTTGGACTTCCCGGCGGTTCCGAACGGATTGTTACGGAGGGCTTCGATAAGGGTAGCCGACGCCGGTGTCGCCATGGCGGAAGATGAAGATGAGGAAGATGCGGATGCTGTTGTGATCGGGACGGAGGATGGAGGGGCCAATGACGCTGTAGAGGCATTACCCGACGAAGGCGGCCCTTTCCCACTGGAGTGGGGTGATTTGGAGGCACGTAGAAATGGAAGAAAGAAAACCATCCTATCGTTTCTGCGTGGGGTGGATGAAGAAAATCAGTTCTTTCGCTACATGGTTGGATAGAAGTGTGGATGCGGAGAAAGCAGGGCGATGATGACGCTCAAATGAAGCTGTCCAACTTCATTTGGATTACCTGTCCGGCTCAGCTACCATGGTCGGAGTGCCCCAGGTGATTGTTCCTGACGAGAAAAATACACCCCAATTCAGCGCCAACAACGGGCCAGACAGCCATGGACTCTGTCTGTGGCTAGGTTTAGTGGGCGTTCATGATCGCCGTCCAACCTTGCGATCTACGAATACGAAAATCGATACAACATTCTCTTGGGGAATACTCTATACTCCTATGCAGAGTTACATACTACATATGTACAGTACATTCTACCCTATCGTATACCTATGTCCAGCAAGCCTTGCTCGCTCCACCCTTGCAGGGCCTTCTGAAAGGCAAGGAATGTATCTCGGAAGTGAAAGAATATCTTACGGTTAACAGATTAGATGCCGAATAAACAATCGGCTGACGCGTTGGATCTCGGCCTCAACAGGCCGAAATACGCAAGGCAAAGCTACGAGTTATCCCTGGTTGAAAGAGGTTATAACCGGCGGTTGCACATTACGGTGAAAGCCGACCATGGATGCCGCGTGCCGAGCTGCGTACTCGTATGTGTGAGCTTAGATCTGACTCGCCATCCACCCGATAATGAACTACGATTCGCAATTAACTAAATATCTTAGTTTGGTCAAATGCAGTGTGCATACGGAGTACATTTTAACTCATTAAAGAACAAATTGCCCCAAATTTGCAACTACCTAACCAACCTAATATGTACAGTACACCCGTGAACGAAAGAACGAATACGATCTTGATGCCAGAGACACCGATTCGTCAGCAGCCGTAGATGACGGCTAGACATCGAATGCCATTTATAAACTCAAACCATATGAGCCGATAAACCGCTTAGAGCTTTGAAGCCTTGTCGGAGACAAGCTCTACACCAGCACCAGCGATGGCAGGCTTACCAGTCTCGACCACAGTGGTCTGGAAAAGGACAAAGTTTCCTTCCTTCCACATCTCGGTTCTGAGAGTCTGGCCGGGAAGAACAACACCGGCGAATCGAACTTTGATGTTCTTGAAAGCACCGAACTTGCTGAAGACGTGCTTACCGGAGATGCCCATCGAGCAGAGACCGTGGAGAATGGGAATCTTGAAACCACCAACCTTACTGAATTCTGGATCAATGTGGAGCGGGTTGCGGTCGCCGTTGAGGCGGTAGAGGGCGGCCTGGTCCTCGGAGGTTTTCTCTTCAATCACAGCATCTGGCTTACGCTGCGGTGGCTTATACGCTGCGGTGGCGCCAGCAGGACGACGAGCAGTTGGCTTGCTAGGACCACCAAAGCCTCCACTTCCACGGATGAACATGGTAGACTCATTGTAGAAGAGATCTTCTCCTGTATTTGCATCTTTGGTGATGTAGCCGTTAACAACGATAGCAGCGTTACCCTTATCGACGACATCGATGAGTTTTGGATAAGAGATGGTCTTGGCGGCAGTTGGGATGGGGAACTTCTTGATCTCCAAATACTGCTCGCCGTGAAGAAGCATCATGGGCGAGAAGTTGGCGACGATTTCACCCATATTCCACGGGATATCAGTATTGAACCAAGGAACAACGCCAAAGGTGGGCAGAGGCTGGAAGTTGTCGTCATTCTCATAAACGAGAGGAAGTTGAGTTCGCTTAGCCCCGAGGCTGACGTTGTAGAGAATCACGTCGCGATCAGTGTAGTCGAAGGAAGTTCCCTCCGCCTTCATTCCCTTGGCAGCTGTAATTGCGTCCAGGATCTGCTGGTTTTCGTCACTGCCCTTCGCGGCTGAGCCGCCACTCCTGTTGCTCATGTTCTCCATGATACTCTTGAATCCTGCCTGGCCATCTTCTGGGTGGTCTGCGCGGCCGTCATCAAAGTTGGTGATCTTGCTCCACATAGCAGCAACTGCTTCTGGAGTCAACTCAACATCGATAGGGAAACCGTGACCACCAGATCGCTGCCATCTGGTTCGACCGAACCAACCGCTGCCGCATTCGTACAAGCCCTTCGTAGCTGGCTGGGGCACCATATCAGAGCAGAGAAGGGCGACGATTGGCGCAACTTGGTCTGGTTTGAACGCTTGGACAACCTCTTCAGGCATAACAGTCCGCGTCATCTGAGTACCAGCGTTTGGCGCAATTGTATTGACGAGGATGTTGTATTTGGCACCCTCAAGTGCCAAAGCTCGGGAGAAACCGAGAATGCCCAATTTCTGTGCCCATTAGTAATTTATCTCATTGAGTGGACTCTGGGTTGAACTTACGGCAGCAGCGTAGTTGGCTTGGCCAAAGTTGCCATAGATTCCGCTGGTGCTGGTGGTATTGACAATTCGTCCATATTTCTGTTTCAACATGTAGGGCCAAGCTGCCTTAGTAACGCTGTAGGTGCCACGGAGATGGACATTAATGATGGGATTCCACAAGCTATCATCCATGTTGGTAAAAGCTTTGTCACGGAGAATACCAGCATTGTTGACGAGAATGTCAATACGGCCAAAGGCATCAATTGCTGGTTTTACGACAGCCGCGCCGTCCTCAACTGATGCTTTGGAGCCGACGGCTTTGCCTCCCATTTGCTTGATCTCCTGAACAACTGGTTCTGGGTCAACCAAATCGTTAACGACAACCGCGGCACCTAATTTGGCAAAGAGAAGGGCATAGGCTCGGCCGAGTCTACAATTACAGTTAGATTTAGCCAGAGAGAGGTCAAGTCCTTATAAACTTACCCGTTTCCGGCGCCTGTGATCAAGGCAACCTTGCCAGTGAAGTCAGGTTGCTTAGCAGCGGGGCTGCTGGGGAGTTTCATTCCTTCTTCAAGCAAATCCATGAAATCGTTGGGGCCAGTTGGGTAGCTCGGTTCAGAGAAGTTGTTGACTTGGTCCCATTTTGCCAAAAGGGCACCAGGGGTAAGAGAATCATCTGTCTTCAACAAGGCGCCCTTGGCACGCTCCCAACGCAATTTGGCCACATGGCCGGCTCCAGCCTCGAAGATGGATCCGGTCTCCTTGCAAGAAGAGTGGACAAGGAAGGCGACCAAGGGAACAACCCACTCGGGCTTGAGGTTTTCCAAAACCTCCGGTGGCATGACAGTTTCAGTCATACGGCTCGCAGCTAAGTAATTGATTAATATTTATGCCTAGATAGGGCGGGGTGGGAGCTACTTCAACGTACCAATTGGGGCAATGACGTTGGCATGGATGTTATATTTGATACCCTCCTTTGCCAGAGTCTCGGTGAAGCCAACCAAGGCCAATTTGGCCGCTAATCTCGTTAGTAGAGTGTCCCAACTGAGAAACATCAGCATACATACCTGAATAGTTTGTCTGACCGAAGTTACCAAACAAACCTGCAGCAGAAGCGGTATTAATGACTCTGCCAAATTTTTGTTTTCTGAAGTAGGGCCATGCGGCTCTTGAGCACTACGGATAGAGTTAAAAATCGGTTTCAGCCCCTGAAAATGGGAGGTTTCTTCATGCACTCTAACACTTACCTTATATGAACCATAAGTATGGACCTGGTTGATCAGATCCCAATCCTGGTCTTTCATGTTCTTAAAGCTAACATCTCGGAGGATTCCGGCGTTGTTAATAAGAATGTCGATACGGCCAAAGTTCTTGATGGCAGTTTCGATGATCTTCTCTCCGAATTCGACGCTGTCGTAGTTAGCAACAGCCTTTCCGCCCTTGGATCTGATTTCGTCGACAACAACATCCGCAGCCTATGATTAACGACGTTAGAATGCATTGGTCATGATGAACGTGAGACGGTGGTTACGGATTGCCCTCACGGGCGTGCCGATGGGAGGCTAACCTTGGACGAGTGGCCCTCGCCGGTATGTGAGCCACCCAAATCATTGACCACGACGTTGGCACCTCGTGAGCCGAAGAAGACGGCATAGGCCTTTCCAAGACCACCACCAGCACCTGTGACAACCACAGTCTGTCCGTCGAAGCGAAGTTGCGACATGTTGGAGTTTCTGTGAAGTTATAAAGGAGGGGAACTACAATACAAGAACCATGCAAAGATTAATAAAATGAGTGCACGGAAACTGAAGCTGCAAGTGCTAAGAGGGATGATGAAATGGAATCAAGAATAGGTAGGGGGAGAGGGTTGAAGAAAGAGAAGAAGAAGTAGTTGAAAGAAGATGATGGAAAAAGGAAGTTCGGATACTGCGTAGATGTGCGGGAAAAAACGAGGTTCGCAGTTGAAGTGCAGCACCAACAGTGCAGCTTCGTAAGTTGGACCTCGGCTGATCTGGCAACTGACAGCTACGGCGCAGGGACCATGGCTTCAGCCATCCGAAGAGCGGCAGCCGAAGTACCTCAAAGTCGCGGGAGATTGCCACGAGTGCGCCGGAAAAATGACCAATCAAAATTCCTACTGCTTAAAATCGTGGGGACCAATTTCTCTATTTCTATTGGTTAATACTTGTTTTTCTCGCAAAGGAACGCATATAATTCGTTCCTCGCCGCATTTCACATGTGCGGAGGTTGCGGAGTAGAGAGCGACTATTGGCCCACAACAACCTCGAGTCCCGCGCGACCTCAGAGACGGGCGGACGCCGAACATGGGACTTGGGTGCTCTGGGTCCCCCAAAACACAATGCACCCCCAGTGAACGGAATCTAGCGGTGAATTTGACTACTCCTGAGGATAGTTCATAACCCTACAGGGTATTCTCCCTTTCAAAGCTATACAACAGCAGTACTATGGATTCTTTACGGAGTACTCCATGCTGTGCTCCTGCAAAGTTTCCCCCACCACCTGATGACCGGGAATTCGGAGTTGAAAGAGCTCCAAATCTGCTATTTTCTGGCTCACGATTACGTCATCTTGCACCACATGCTTCAGATCGAGGGTGTGTTTGCTTCTGATAGCCAAGGAGACTCCTTTTCTGCCCGAACATACAAAAGGAGCTGAGGGCGGAAAAACAATGTCGCAAATATTTGATGACAAGTCCCAGTATTGTATTCCCTTCCTGCTGGGGAGATTGGAACTCCACCGTGTCCGATATGCAAGTGACCCCAATCCGCCCCCGTTCTTTCTGGGGTTGAATGGCGTCCAGGGAGCAGGGAAGACAGTGCTGGTGAGTGTAGCTATGGTCAACCAGCCACGTCCCAACTGTAATTATTGAGAAGGTGGAAAGCACATACCTAGAGAATTTTGTTCAATTCATCACTGGGAGTTAAACTATGGCGTAGTTCCGCTCGTCTGCTCCGCCCCGGCTGACCCCGCCTTCCAGGTGACAACTCTCCGCTCCACCCTTTCCGCTCCGCCATACAACCTTCCCACCATAGCTTTCTCCCTCGATGATATTTACCTCACCCATGAAAGCCAGCTCCGTCTTGCTGCTTCTCACCCCAACAATCCTCTCCTCCAACATCGCGGTCAGCCTTCCACTCATGACATCTCGCTTGGCAAGCAAGTATTTGACTCTCTAAGGAAGGGATTGCCGACGAAAATCCCAAGCTATGATAAATCTGCTTTCAAAGGCCAGGGTGATCGACTGCCAGAAGATCGTTGGGAAGTAGTTAATGATGTTGAGAACGGCGGGCGAAAAGCGAAAGTGGTGATTTTCGAGGGTTGGTGTCTGGGGTTTCGAGCGCGGCTACCAGATGACATACGCACCGCTTGGGAAAATGCGGTTCAACAGAAAGCGACCGGTACCTATGATGGCCAATTGGCCAACGTCAAGCTAGAGGATGTGTTGGCGGTGAATGAGGCGTTGAAGGGATACGATGCGTTCACAGAGTATGCCACATCCCTGCTCTAGCCATTTGAACCATGAAACATGGGATGAAGACTGACGGCTCTGCAATTAAGCCAACTTGACGCATTCATACATATGTACGTCCCCATTACCAAACACACATTCCACCAGTTACCTTAATACGGATGTACTAACGTACTTCCTGGTATTTAGCGACACCGAAGACACCCACTACGTCTACGATTGGCGTCAAGAGCAAGAACGCACGCTCCTAGCCACAAAAGGTACCGCCATGACCCCAGATCAAGTCACACAATTTGTCAATGGCTGTCAGTCACACTATGCCTTTTTTTGTTTTAGTGTAGGTCCCTTTTAAGTCACATTCGGCTAACGTGGTCGATAGACTACCCTTCCTACGAGCTTTTCACACCAGCTCTTCGAAACGGAGTATTCAACCCTGCTGGGCGTGCCTTGTGTCCTGGAAACGAACATTCTGCGCTATCATGGAAGGGAAAACAACTCCGACTCATCGTTGACCGCCAGCGGAGAGTGTCTAAAGCTATTACGATATGAGTTCATCCACTCTATCCTATATTCAATGTTTCATGGTGGATCGAGTGTGTCATTCCTCGTCCCCGAGATAGGGTCATAAAATATGACTATATATACATCGTACAACCATGACTGAGTAGAATTGTACATGACATTCGCGGGATTATTTTGGCTCAAGTTAGTTCCCGCGAACGTAGTACTGGAACCAAAATCCAAAGTCCAGGAGAGCAGTGCGCCTTGAAGAAATAGTACTTACAATATCGGTAGACCGCAACCTCCAGCGCTGGCAAAAAGCTATTTCAGTTGTATTTGGCGACAGAATGGGGGAAAAAAAAAAAGACCAAACGAAATGAGCTGACTTGTCAATATATGTTTACCAATCAACTCGAAGACCAAAACCAACCAATGCTTGGGATATCAAAGGCCAACTCATGCACGCCAGTAATGAAAAAAACGAAGTCTTAGAAAAATGAATTCATAGGTGGGCTTTATACAACTGCAGCGCCTTGACGGTCCGATTAATCACCCTTCTTTCTATCCACATCTCCCAACCCACGACCACGTTCCTCGCTACGGGCATTGGACATGTCGGATGTAAAAGGGGCATGTCGGCGAGTTTTTCCGGTCTGTCTAGGCGCTGGTGTAGTCATCCTACTACTCTCTGGCGCCTCACTCAACTCAATCAAGTCACCGTTTCCTCCGATTCCTAGGTGACCATGTGGCTGGATAGGTTGTTGTAATTCATTGAGCCCAGCCTTGGCCTTTGTTGCAACTTTGCGGAACCAGCCTTCAATCGCTCCGCCAATATTTTCCAGACCGGTTGTAGAAGAGGTGGATGCGGAGTCAAAGGACATCCGGTCATTGGGCCCGAGAGAGGTACCTGCCATGTGAGGTTGTTGCGAAGGAATGACCAGATTCGGTAGATGGGTACTAACAAAAGCATTAAGTTTATCAGGTGCCGGTCCAGGGCCAATGGCATTGCGGTCTAGCGTGCCGACACCACCAGGCCCAGACAATACGATGCTGCGACGACTCGGATGAGGAGAGACTTTTGAGCTTGATGTTGATCGGTCACGGAGGCGTGAGGTAGGTGAGTGGGATAGATCTCTTTGTGTTTGACTCCTGGATGGGGACATATCGAGATGAGAATATGGTTCGGAAAGAGTTTGAGATTGTCGGCGACCCCTAGCGAAAAATCCCAAGGTCCTTTTGGGAATTCGACCAAGCTCGAGTGGCGAGGGGAATCCCTCCACTTGTACCCAACTTTCATGTCTCCACATAGGTGTGCTGGCAGGCGCTTTTTCTAGTTTAGAGGAGAAGGGATCGTCCAATCCACGAGCAGATCCCCCATATCCGGAAGCATTGGTAGGAGAGGGAGTTGGAATCAAGGAGCTATTATCCTCAAATGAGTCAGTTGAAGCGCCTCTCTTGGGATTCAACTGGTCGACCTGATCAGATGAGATCCTTCTTCCCTTCAAAGTACACGACGCAACCGGCAAAACAACAACTTTTCTAGACTGCACGCTATCGCTTGGCCAAAACCCATTGGCTTTCCTCAAGATGGGAAGTGGACAACCGTAACGTATAGAAACACCCGTCAGACTGTCAGTAGGCTGCACAACGTGTATATAAACTAACGCATCGCCGTCATCCTGCTCGACCGGCCGCGCTGGCGAGGGAGAGTAAGAATTATCCAGTGAAATTCGCCTTTTATAATTCCCTTGGCTATCGGGGACAGCATCTCCATTGGCCTGCAATAATAGCTCCCTTTTCTTCAACTGTATAACGGCTTGTCGATCTTCCTTTGACCCAGGGAGAATTTGGGTGTCGTTCAGACCAGGGGGTCCCCAAGCCGATGGTAATCCGGGCCGCCTGCAACCTTCATCATGGACAGGGGCAAAGGAATCAGACTCAGAAGATTTTCTTCGCCGGTATCCATTCAAAGGCGACCTATTCCTTGACTGATTACCATCTATCCCCAAAACTGCCGAGGCTAATCCTTGAATTGAAGACCAGGACGAATCCAGCAGATCCGCCGCAAAACCGGTAGACTTCTTCCCCTGGGAACTTGCCCGACCGGCCCCAGCCCCTAATCCATTGGCAAAAGACCCGAGACCCGGTAGCCCCGAAGGCGTCCGAGAAAATAGGTTTCGCGGTGCTGGGGATGTCGCCCGAGAGGAATACGGCGAAGGAGACGGATTTCTCGAGCTCGAAATCGTGCCGGTTGTGGTGGGATGCAATCCCCCCTGTTGTACTACCGTACCTTTCGCTGAACCACTCGCTTCATTTTCGCCATCTTCCACAAACGATATTAACCGCCGGTTCCGCGGACGAACAGTTAAATTGGCAGCTGACGTGGCAGAGCTAGAACTCGCTCCTACTCGACGAGGTGAGGAGGTAGAGGAACGAGAGTTAAATGTACCCAGTGGATTTCCGTCACTGCTCATTCCTATATCTCCCCCAACTACCTTGGTTTTATCTTCCTATCCAATTGGATTCGTAAAAAGCCTGAGAGAGGAGCGTACTCAACGGGAGCTGGGTTGGTAATGATGTAGGCCTTCGTCTTCTTGACAGATGAGCGTGGCTTCGGCATAGGGTGGAACAAGGAGACGATGAAATCCGTTTTGTCTTAGGCCGCGGATGGACAAAGGTATTGTGGTTGTAAGATTTGGGTGGAAGGCTGACTTCTTTCACGCAAATATCATTGCGTTTCAGCATGCAATAGTAAGGTAACGGACGACGGAGAAATAGTCATTGAGGTCGCTGATCAAGGGCCAGGATTCGTCGTCGGATCAGCGTGTAAGGACAGGCTAGCATGGACGACGGTGGCCGCACCGTAATTCAACCGCATCAAGAGCAGCAGGACACCTAGAGCAATCAGACTTTCTAGACAAAATCCTTGTAGAGCTGGACAGCGAGAGAGAGATTAGCTTGAACCCGCCTTTATGCTTCGGCCCGCCGCTGTGCTCGATTTCGGCCATCCTGTTGTCGAGGCGTCATGGCTATTTTAGGAAACCAGCCCCGCTTAGTCATGGCTACTTTCGGACAAACATAATTCCTCCCCCACAGCCACGCGAAGTGGACGTTGGCTGTGTCCCTGGCTGCCACGGGTGCGGGGGAAGGAAGCCCTTAAATGCCAGTGACGAGGGCTGAATGGTATTCAGATGCTAGGAGGAAGGGGACATTAAGAGGCCTATGACATAGGGGAGCGATATGTATTATCATGGCCTGATTTGTCTCTGGACTACAATGGAGCCAGCGATGCGAATTGAAGAAATGCTCTGTATTGTACGGAGTACTTCAAAGATGAATTATATAGGGCTTTTTCATCGCAAACAAACCCGACAGGAAATTTGTACGGGAAGTGTAAAAAAGGTTACATAAGCCGGAAAAAGAAAATAATAAATAAAAGAGGAGAGCTGGCGGTGATATTGGAAAACGATCGAATTTGCGTCCGATAACGCCTCCTAAGACTCCGCCGCAGGGTTCAAACAAGTTCGCCGACTATTAGTCCCTAAACATCACAGAAATCCGTTTTCTGTAGGCAATTTCCAACGAGAACGTCACAGGATACACTATATGAATTACCACGAGCAAGAACATGCTTCAAACACCAGGACACTTCAGACGAGACGAACCACAGCCGAACGAGGGATCAGTTCACATCTGATCTATCCCTAGGCTGTCGATGCCATTAATCCCAAAGAATTGAAACCTAGAACGAGACGTTAGCAAGAACAGACGGTGAGGTATACCATCGAGGAAAAGGATCAAAGGTGAAATGGTGATATGATGGGCGCCAGCGTACCAATCTTCAACGTTTAAAGTCGGAGGCACAACGGGCCCCTGACCTCTCGAACTGTTGCTCCAATTATCATCTTGACTTGAGGCGTCTATGTGCATATTGCCGTCAAACACCCATGGCTGGGTCTGCATCGCCATCCCAGGTTGCAAGTGCTGCTGATGCCCCATTGCTCCCATCCCCGGCATGCCTTGCATCATTGTGGGACTTTCATGCGGTGCACGTGGCCCTCGTGATGGAAGATGTTGCTGTTGCTGATGCATTCCCATTGCCTGTGAACCCATTCCAGTTGGTTGCAAATGCTGTGACATATGCAGCTGTGGATCAACCGCATTTCCAGAGGAGGGTGAAAACCCGGTACCGGTTATATTTGTTCCATCTGGAAACAGTTGATCCGGTTGGAAATTCTCCCAAAGGGATTGTGATAAATTAGGCGAATTTCGGGTGACAAGGAAAAAGTCTGGAGGAGTAGTAGGCATGGAGAACGATGGGTTGAATGGAGATGTTGGGCGGGTATTACCCCCATGGCCTGACGGACCCAAGAGGCCATCTTTGGAGCCTCGATGATGGGGTTGTGGGGACATTTGAGTTGCGCCCGTGGTAGCTATTTGGGCGGGTTGGATAGAAGGCGTAGCGGCTGGCGTTTGCGGGCGTGACCGTTCGTACGAGACTTGATGGGAGGGAGGACCGTTAGGAATGGAAATATCCAAGTCGTCGAACTTGCGCTTCGGAGGTTCGGGCTTCTTCGGCGGATGAACGACATCTTTCTTGGACTTCTGCTTCTGATGTCGTTTTCCTGCAGCTCTCTGGAGGCGTTCCTCTAGTGCCTTGTTCCCGAGGATGGACTCAAAGAGAGTGCAAACCATCTTGGCGACCAGCCAAACTTTGGAAACATCCTTCAAAGCCTGCATGCAGACACCGATCCTGTCCTGCGTTGTAGAGACAACGCTCGGAACAGACGACCGCATCTGATAAACGTGCATAATTAGGGCAGAAAACAAACTATAGACACTGCCAAGCTGTCAGTGTGCTTTCCAATCTTCCGCAATAAGGATCAGCGATGGAGAACTTACATAAATGCAGGAGTATATTTAAGTTGATCGTGGGCCTGTAAATTTTCCACTATCGATGTAATCATGGCAGCAGCCTGAAAAGCGATAGTGCGCGATGGATAGGCCAATCCATCAGCGGAAGTAGTATGTGCACCGGTGGCAGGAGGCATATGTGCCCGATGTAATAGACACAAGGTTGTGCTGAAAGGGTTTTGGTCAGTAACGAGGAATGGACGAGAAAATGGAGGGCCACCACATACTAGTAGTGCGAATGCAGCAGAGCCGACCAGAAATGATGACGATTTCTATCCCAGTACACTTCTCTAGGACAATTCTGCAGCCAGTCTGCCAACGCCATGTCACTGTGAGTCAAATCCATCGCATTCGTCCTCCGGTATTTTGAAGCAACCGAGTATTGCTGTGACAGCACAAGGCCCATAATCTCGCATAACTTAACGTACTGCAGGAAGAACTGGACGTGAGTCGGATCAGGGGGGAACTCGGCCGGAGAGTCAGCTTCATCTTCAATGAAATCGTCCTCCGTAAGCATCTCCACGTCAGAGTCGTCGATGTTGATATTAACAGGTCGTCCCAGGGCGACAGCAACAGATCGATCTCGGGTGAATAGAGTCCACCAAATTCTTTTCCATAGTCTTTTATCCGCTCTGCTAAGCTGTGATGCTTCAACACTATTCAAACTGTGAGTGAACGGAAAACAAAGCGGGGGTAAAGGTAATGCCAACCTTCGATGCATGCCGGATCCTTGTGCGACGATTATAGCGACTCGAGTCCAATAAAAGACGTTCTTGGTAACGTCTGATAAAAAAAAAGGGTATTAATACTCTGACTGTGGTAAGTGTAAGAGAGAATGATGCCTACCTTCGGGACCCTCCCAGTACCACCCCATCAATACCAAGGCTTGAACGATAGTCACCCTATCGTCTTCATAATTGGCATCGAAAAGGGATTTCGCCCGTTTATAGAATGTAGTTGCAGCCGGGGTAGTCGACCCATTCGCATCCATTAACTGCGGATTTGTGCAGACTCTCGAGCCAGCGAGAAGTACCGCCTGTAGGAGCAGAATCGAAGGGGGGTTCTTGGGATCTCGATAGCGCTTCATGAAGCGACTGCGGTTAATTATAGGAACAGCGGGTGCAACCCATTTGAAATATGCGTCGACCAGCTCGTCACAAAGCGACCGTGGCGGGAGAAGGAACGCGCCTCGCTGATGTAGAATGTCGATTTCGAGACTATCTAATTCGGTGAGCCGGGCCCTCGAGCCTCTAATGCTCTCAGGAAGAGGATAGTGAACGACGTCCGTGGTCCCGTGTCGGTCGTGGACTAATATGGACAGATTCGATGATTCTCCAAGGTATGCCACTCGACCAGCTTCCGTGATCGGCGCTCGCGCAAACTTCGGTTTCATGAATTGGGCATAAGAGTGGTTCTGTTGAGCCTGTTGGGCAGCCTCGGCTTCTGTCAAGGAGGTCACTGGCATTCCATCAACAGGCCTGCTCCGTGGGCCTCCAGAACCCTCTCTTTGAGTGGGCTTCGCGCCGGTAGAGCCGCTTTCGTCACTGTGTAGAGAAACAATGGGATATTAGTCGCACGGCATTGGGAATGAGGAGGCCTAACATACTTGGCTGCATCTTTAGCTTTTTGGTTCTTCTTTCGCTTGGGAGTCGGGATCTTGCATTCGATGGAGAAGGCGACGCAGTTGGTGCAGGGCACACCAAGACTTGCAGCATCACACCGCACCTAAACCAACACATCGAACAATAGCAGTCAGCACCACATAACAATATCCAAATAAGCTGACATCACATCAAGTACCAGCATCAAGCAAATAAATTGATGACGGTGTCATGGGGTAGGATGGAGGGGGAAGTCTAGAGGCGGCGATGTGCGTCAGGCGAAGGGAATTTTGTTAACAGCACTAACCTTCCTAGCATGACATGTCTATCGCCATCAAGATTATCCTTGTTAGCCACGTTTTATCCATGTTGCATTTGGCCTTCCTTTATCTCCATCATCGCTCTCATCAGGTTGGGACGAGAGCGAATGGTTGGTGAAAAGGCAGGCCGAGGTGCCGAGGCTCAACGCCAGAGCAAGCCAAAAAGATCGCGTTGATCAAACACGAAGCGCAGAACATACCTCACAAGCTCGCGACGCACGTTGTCTAGAATATAAATACGATGATGGTCAGCTAAAAAATTACTCTAAAAACTCTCCAACCGTGTTCCATCGGAAGAAGCGCTTCAGTGGGTTTGATGGATTTGTCCCAGGCCCCTCGCATCCAATCTGCACCATCTTGTCCTTGCATCGATAAGGAAATCTGATAGCAATGAAAACAGCTGCCAACCAAAGGCGCAGTGACTCACCTTCGAAAACTAGGGTGGCCAGAAGAAGTTGTCGGCGTTGCACCAGCGCCAGGTTTAGGAGGATTCGTGGATGGCTTTTCGCCTTCGACGCCTGCCTGGACTCCGGGGTCTGCGTCCGCCGCTGGTGTGACGGTCGAAGTAGGTGCCGTTATTGGTGCTGATGGCTCACGGTCAGTCATTTCTCGATCGGATTCGGGCTCGGTTCCAGCGATGAGTTGGCTCATGGCGGCGTGGGAGGTTTGAGTCGTCAGAGAAGGCGATCACCCCCATCCAAGAAGGGCAGCCCGCTAAGCGAATTGTCTGGTAGGAGGAGGTTGGCCCTATGTGTAATTATGATTGTAAAAATTAAATTATCGCCCAAGTCAGATGGGACGAGAAGAAGGTCGCAGCCGGAGTCCGTAGGAGGAAGAGGATATGTGTGAATTGTTTTGCGATGGATCCTGGGTATGGGCGATGGTCCTTTTTTGGGATGGGGCTCCTGTGGTGGTAGATTTGCTACAGTTCAAGGTTTCCCGGTGGTTCTAGTCATTCGTCCCAGTTTTATTCCCCTTGCAGGCATAGCGATCAGCAGAAAAGAGGAATAAGCCAAACAGGAGGCTAGGCGTTTTGAATAAAAGGATACTCCGTACAGAGCGTTCTTTGGGGGGGAAAGAATAGAGGGAAAAGTGGACTGAAGGCTTTGGGGGTTGATCAAGAGTCCCCGATGGCGTGGCGACCTAAACAAGGATTAAGGATAATAATATTCAAGCAGCAACGCACCAAAGTCAATAGTTGACTTCTTATATTGTTTAACGAGAAGACACAGAGAGAGAGAGAGACCTGGATCCATAAGAAACGAGAGCACATTGACAGAACGCCCTTCGAACAGACCAACGCTGGAGCGCACCTATATGGGCGCGGGAGCTATATTAGCATCGTCGAATATCACCTCCGCAGTGCGTTTCACGAGGGACGAAAGCCCACCACCATGGCCAAACAGAAACCGTGAAAAATTCGCGATCAACTACGGAGTACTCCCACAGCTCTGGGCAACTATAGCTACTGACTCCTACCTAATCATACTGAAGGCTCCCAAAAAAAAAAAAAAAAAAAAGGGATCTCGGGCAGGGAGAGTCTTTTCAAAACCCGATGTTGGCATTGGTGCTAGTTTGAGGACAAGGATGGATCCTCTTTGATCCCCTCGTGAGCTAGCGAGAAGTAAGACGACTGGATTTTTTGGCGCTCTCCTTTCCTGCGCAACATCGGGGAGGCCTCGAGCCCTGACGGATGCTGATCCTCAAGCACCTCTGTAACCACACTTCCATGCATCCCAACTTCCATCGCGCCCTCACTTCTCGAGGACATGGACTCTACGATAGATCTACCCCGGATGGCGGGTCATCGGTGTTAATCCCCTAAATGTGAACTGCGTGTACATCCATACAGGCCCCATTGAGAGCCTGGCTGTGCGAAGAGGATCTTCAAGGTATGTACGGAGTACTCTGTACTCCGTACATTATGCCCGAAATGCAAGGATCATGACAGAACCCAGACAGAGAGTCTCAGACACGGACACTTTTTGCTTTTTCCTCAGTCTTCTCTTTCAAATGCCCCCCTTTTAATCTTCCTCTTCCAAGATCTACTCAGGAGTTATACTTCTACAACCTGACTTACGACGCCGAGGATCAATTGACCAGGCAGTGTAACCTCCCGAGTGTGGACGTGCAGAACGGTGCGGCTCTGACTGGGTCAATTGCTCTTTCATTCTGCTGTGCGATCCGAAATCTCCTCACAGTTACTCCGCGCTTAAACATGGCACCGTTGAAGAGCAGTCTAAGATCTCATGAACCCTCCCCGGGAGATTCCGTTAAAACACGGATCCGAACCGTAGGGTCGATCGATTGGCTTGGAGGACTGATCGTGTGTCCGTTGGAAATTGCCCAGGGATGCTCTTCCACTGGCGGAGTTCGTTTATTCGAGGGTGCAGCCGCTAGCTCATCCTCAGCCAGAAACCGGCTGGCAAACCCACCATTCACACGAGTGGCAAACTAAGCTAGCATCCAGGGGGTGAATGCTTGGCCTCTTCACATGCCGAACTACTGACCCTCGCCTTATGGAGAATGCATATGACAACTCGTGCAACTGCTTCAGATCTGATCCCACAGCTTCTTCAGCCCTCTATACCTAAACCCATTTGACGTCAACCGTCTAGGCTTTCAGGGTTCCCTACTAAACTATTCCCAATGAGGTGTCTAATATCTGGGGTTTCGCATCGTGCTTCCTAGTATCGGGTTACATCTTCGACGCGCCAGTCAGTGCCTGCATGGACTCCGCACAAGACCAGCAGGGTCCTCCGTACGAAAGAACAGGAATCCCCCACATTATGGCGGGATGTGTCCGAGAGCCTGAGCCAGCCCTAAATGCTTCATCGGAACCTGTTTCTGGCCTGGCATCTCGCCCCTCAAACAAGCCCGTCTTCGTGGTGGAGTGCGTGCTGGGCCATATAGACCAACACATTTCCCCCCACCGCTCTGGTTGGCTTCCTCCCGGTCCTCTTCCCTTTTGCTTTGCCCAACCCCGCCAGCTCACTTGACCCGTTACTCTCCGATCCCCCACCTTTCTCTTCTCGAGATGCATTTTATGCCGGGCGGATTTGCTCTTGTATCAAGTGAAGACAACATGATTACGGAGTACAACCGCTTGTTACAAGGCTGACGAAATAACAAAGCCATGGAAGACTTCACATGCTGGTATGTCAGCCCAGTGTTTGGAATCCGAGACTCACCTGAAGCCTGGGTCCTCGAGTCATTTGCAGGTTCACTGCAACCAACTCTATTTGTCACCTTTCCTTCAAAGACTTGAGTAGAGCCTCCGCTGCAGTGCCATGCACTCCTATTAAGTGAAAACAGAGAAAAACTAAACAGCCAGATAGTATTACATTCGTACTCAACGTACTGTTTTTGTAAAGCAAATATCAGAGTGTAGTATAGCATAAGTGTGGAGATATTTCGCCATTGCAACACCATCAATCCATTACCCATATGCCGACACATAGCATAATCATCACACCTAACAACTCAGGAAACCGGAATGGTGCAGTATTTAGAATATGTATTCCATGGTAAGTTGCTAAATGTGCAACATTTCTCCGTGTGAAGCAACTCTACCTCTATAGTCTGTAAGTTGGGGGTGCGGTCACTTCAGAGCGTCCCTTTTTCAACGCTGTTTTAAGCCCGTATGTACTCCACGTGCCGACTTCCCAGAGTGAGAAGCTTCGATTGCCTGGCCTGGTCTTCAAATACCGTACAAGTACGAGTCCTTCACTTTTGCACCCATCAGCAGCAGACTATGGCTGGTTCTGTACAGGCTAAACAGTTTCACCTTTCTGAGCTCTCCATTATCCGAAATGTCCATTCATCAGACAGCTCGAAAATCTTCCTAGTCAAATATGAAGGCGCGAAATATTGCCTAAAAGTGGTATGTCAAGAATCAAATGCAGTGTTCTCGTCTGGGCCATAATTTACAGAATTGATTTCCAGTTTCATGTCAACAACGTCCCAGGATTTACCTCCACAGGCCGAGATCTCTGTCGCTATCGTTGTGAGATCGAAGCATACAAGCTCCTCTCAGCAGCGGAAATATGCGAGCAGGGCTTTGTACCTAAATTTCACGCGTTATTTTAGGATATTGACCCACTTATGCCCACACTGACACCATATCTCAACGCCTTCCTTGGTGATCTCCACCATCCCTGCGCTATATTACTTGAGAGTATCTTCCCCATGCGGAGCCTTTGAACTGCGAAAACTACACCAGAGATAGGATCCAAAAGGCCATCCAGGGTATCACAGCTGTACACCACGCAGGAGTTGTGCATAATGACCCATACCCAAAGAATGTGTTGATTGTTCCCGGAGCGGCAACCAATGGAAGTGATGACCGAGTTGTATGGATCGATTTTGATATTGCCCTTAATTTCGGGTCTGAGAAGGTTGGTGGGAGGTTACAGTATGATGAAAGCATAGAGAATTTCACACATATTTGACCGAGAGGCAATATATTACTTGGCATGACATTCTCTCTTTCTGGGCAAACTACCTTGTGCTTCCTTCCTGAGGCTGGAATTTTCTAGGAAACCCTCAACTCAAATCAAAAATAATGCAGGCCAAGGTCAGAATACCATCTGATACTTGGAAAGGCTGAACTCAAGTGAATGCGCACAGAGATATCATAGGAACCAAAAAAAAAAAGAATACTAATGAGTGGGTTTACTTGCACTGTGCATTTCGCCCACTTCACTTTGAACTCTATGATAGTTTAGGTCAAGATATACAAGAAGGCATGATTCATTCTGACCAAGCATATGTCACTATCCACGCCCGAACAACTGCAGCTGCCTCTATGCAAGCAAAGTATGCCAACAGAATGAAGATCTGGTAAGAAGCCCATATCCATTGGGAATGAGACTTCTTGGTGTGAGAGTGGTTTGAAAACCAAAATTCAATCATAGAGAACGCTGAGACCACTGACAAAGTATACCATGCCTGCCAACCGAAGTGACCGAAAAAGTTGCAACAGAACTCATTTGTTGTAATGTAGTGGTAATTCTCAAGAGAATAAAGGTTTCCTCCAAGAAAAGCAGCCAACAAAATGTTTTAGGACTGGCTTTATATAGTTACTTCTATGTTCATCTCAGTAGAGGGTCCAAATTCTCAACCAATAAGTTGCAAGCACCACTCCTGGGAGAAAAGTTTTACAGCTAAATGGTATGCATAGGATGACTCCGAAAAAGCTGCCCTTGAACTCATTCATATCATGAAACTATGATTGTTCCCATATTACTGATGGTGCTAATATTGGCATATCATTTAATGCTATAAGTCTTATTAGCATTTGAGCAACTTTAACCTTTACTTTGAATTCGTTCCTAACAAGGTGCATATCTCTGGAATCAGTAATTTACTCTTTCAGGCTCTCAAAAGACCGCCTTCCCTTCGCCCAGAATACCCACATTTTTTTTTTACAGATTGGGGAGACATCCCTCTGCCTGGCTTCTTGCTATACAATTTTGCCATTGTTCATATCATTGATATCTCTACAGCTGGGGTATATATTGAAAATATAGAAGAATGTGTTCAGGAGGATGAGCTTAATGACCTAGATTGTCTAGCAAGGCTGAGGCTACGCAGTTGGAGAGACATGCGCAGACACAACTGGGCATACCGCAAGACGACGCTGGATTGGAATTGCGGTGCACTTATTTCATACCATCTGCAAATCATAGCCCTAAGTCTTCTACAGGCACGGGTTGTGGACACAAGTCGTACTGGTTTGTATGAGCTCATATATGTCTCTTTCCTGGCATCGGAGTATTATTGCTATTGTTGGACGCTCCCTACTCTTCTTGACTGTATTACCGAGTTTATCTGTAATGGCTGCTGTCTAGATTAGATTGAACTACGAAATCTGTTATGTATAATTGTTCTAAGAGATGTTCTCAAGCCTGGCATCAGCAATGGTTGCTTGTACCCTTGTGGTTCAAACATGCCTTAATTGTACCGACAATGTGCCACAATGAATTTGTATTTCCAATGACTTCCTTTCCCCCTAGCATTCCAAATGCTATCATAGATGTAATACTTTACGACTTTTTCAACATACACTTTTTATATGAAATTGTTTAGAGATATGCGTCAAATGCGACATTCTATAGGTCTTTGCCCAAACTCTATATGGAGACAGATATTTTACCACCAAAATTACAATTTCCCAAGGAACCTGATCAGGTGCCCGCATATAAAAATTAAATAAGGCAATAGAGAAAAAAGATTATAAAGTCTTAATTGACCACTTTTGCCGTACGGTCGGTGGAAGATACGAGTCCATTTTCGACAAAGCCACGCTTCCCCGGGATGTTGGGTTTTGACGAAGATCCTCTGGCTGGCTCGTGTAACTTCCCATTTGTCTCGACCGAAACGTTTGGCTCGCCCGGTTTGCCAGAGGATACGCGATCATCGCTTTGAAACTCGATTCCCGAAATGAAGACCTCACTTAGGAATTCTAACCCTGCCACAAAGACGGACATCCCGCTCGCAATACAAAAGTGGCTGATGGTTGTTCCGATATCGAGCCAGCTCCCTTCGTCTCGAACCATATAAAAGAAGTTCAAGGTCATCACGTCGCTAATTGACATAACGATCATGAATAAGGCGGACGGAGCGACGCCTAGCCGGTGATTGAGAATGCCGAGATTCGCGCTGATCACGGCGAATGGGATGAGGATCTTGAGAATGAGGAGGGCGCCCTGGGAGAAGGGATTGAAGATAGGGATGAGGCGACAAACGCTCTCAAGAGAGAATGAGGAGATAGAAGCGATGTTGCCAGTGCTGAAAAATGCGGACTGTAGGAGGAAAAGGAAAAAGAGGGCGATGCGGGCATCGGAGACGGTTAGGCTGCGGTGCCTGCGATTTTGGATTGCGGTAGAGAGTGAAACCCGAAGGCTCTCTGTCCTCCCGGTCGTGATTCCCTGATCGGTAGGTGTTTTGGAGGTCGTATGGTAGCTCGACGTATGTACGTATATGCTGTGTTCAAGTCTCACCCATGTGAGAAGCGATACACAGAATGTAAAATAGAAGAGTCCTTCGTAGGAGATAGTGAGGATGATAAACGTCGGTGAGAATGCAAGGAAGAGTATGATAAGGCGATGAAGATAATGGCTATTTGGATAGAGTTTGTGCACGAAGGGGAGCAAAAGCGAAGAAACTATAAAGAGTTAGCAATTGAAGGTGAGTAGAGGGTCCGTAAACTTGAGTTACTGCATACCCATAATGATCCATCCAACAATTTGATTGCCAAATGGTAAACCCTTCTTAGCTTGTATTGATGCAATACTTGACCTTGTAACAATAATGGCGAGTAGAATCAGACCGACCTAGAAATTCGTTAGCCAGATAAGCAAAACGTAATACGCCTACAGGGGATGCCGGTGACATACTTGAATTCCCATAACAATGCGTGATCCCTTGCGAAGGGAGCTTTTTGCGGCTTGTTTCGATTGAAGGGTGATGCTCTCCTCAAATGCGAGGTAGAGGAGGCCCGTGGCAAACATAAGTGCGCCTCCAAGGGTGCTGCATATTTGTTAGAGCCCAGTCGAGTTAATATCGTTGGATCACTCACATTGTATTCGAGCTTTCAATTTTGATCACTGGGAGAAGAGTGAAAACACTCAATAAACCACACCCAATAACCCAAGTAGAGACAACGACTTTGTTGCGAGAGAGGAAGTCGAATCCGTAAAAGGCCGGCCAAAAACAAGCAATTAGATAACAGGCAGTGTAGATCTCTCGGTGAAAATAAGATTGAACAAGAGCCTCTAATACTCCAATATATATCACTAACTGGAGTGAGAACGAGAAATAACCCGAAAAGGTTCGAATATGGCCTAAGAGGATCTGTCGTCCGGCTTTAAGCGCGTCTCGCCTTGCAACAACTTCTTCCCAGAAAAATACTGGGAATATGGCATATGCATAATAACGCCAGGAGGACTTCTGAACCCATAATACGGAGTATAGACCAACTAGGACGGAAGAAAAAAAGCTCGTGGTGAAGGTAGTCCGGACAGATTGAGAAGTTTGGTGTAAAACATGGAGGTCTATAACGGTGGTTAAAGCATAAGCAATCCATCCAAGATAGCCCGCGGTAACAATGGTTCGCAGGAAGAGCCAGTCGTACGTCTGGAGGTAGCGCAATCCGTCCAGTGCCTCCTCTAATAGACTTGATGAGTGACTGATTGCTTCCTCGTATTTTTGCTTAGAAATTAGCTTTTGGATTGCGGATACCTGGGAATCTGGCGAACTGTCGGGGCTGGCAAATGGCCCATATGGCTTGTACCGTAGTGTAGAGGACCTCTTGTGCTCCTCCTTCACGTGGTATATTTCAAGGACTCCTTGAGCGTTGGCCAAAGCAGCATTCGCCTTCTCCTTTAAAGTCGCATCGATATAATCAAGCGGAAGCTTGCCCACGGAATTGGCAGGAAAGTCGAGCCCAGCCAAATAAGCCATGAGGGCAGCAACATCGGCCTGAGCAACGTCATGCCGATGAACATGATCCAGGTTCCAGTCCGATGAGAAACCGTCTTCGTGACCGGGAGCAACTCCCCAATGGGAAATTTTTGGTTTAGCGACCCCGGAGCCCCAGACAACAAGTGGCGTACGGGTGTTATCTGGGTGGCCATCACCATGGCTACCCCAGTCACTCATACCATGATCAGCGGTGAAAACGAAGGCAGTTTCATCATCACCGTAGAAATTCTCAACTAATTCAGTAATTTCACGGACTCCTTGATCGACAACTTTTATGTTGTGTAGATATTCCCTTGAGTATGGTCGATAAGCATGACCGGACGTATCCAGACCCAAGAGATGCAGGAAAAAGACTAGCTTATCGTCTCTCAACCTTGCATTCAGCTCCGGATCCTCTTTTGCCCTTGAGAACAGCGCTTTCACTTTATCAAACACCCATATATCCAGCTTTGTTGCATCCTGGGTGAAATCCTCGGCCTCCTCACCGTATGTTTCCGCATCGATTCTTCCGGGAACGGCACCCTCCTTAAACATAGGAAGGATATCCGGGCTCCCCCAGCTCCAGGTATGCCTACTGCGATTGAAGACACTATCGAAGTTGACTGGATTCAATTTCCAACCTGTTGTAACCGCCGAAACGTCTTCGTACAACCCTGCGATGAGTGCAACATGTCCCGGTCTCGACTCCGTAGGAACGCGGGTGTGAGACACGCCGAATGTACCGTGGTGGAGGACGCGCGAGCGGATGAACGGAGCAAGTGGCCTCGGTTTGAGATATTCTCCATCGCAGCTGGAAGCATCGGGGCATGCGTCTGGAGGCGGAGACGGGTCGGGAAAGGATTGAAAAGCCTTGTCAGCACGGAGACCGTCTCCGACAAACAGGAACAATCGCTTCGCGGGTGCTTTGGCTCCGGGTTCGCGCTCCACGCCACAAGGTCGCATTCCACTCACGATTGGGCTGACAAAATAGATATCGAAGATCGAGTAGGTGTAAATCAAATGGAAAATTATAGCCAGGGCCAAAAACCCGACACGACCAAGGCGGGCCATGGTTAACGAAGGCACGGAGAAACGAAGTAGCTGCGTCAATCAGGGTATCACGATGGCATTGTGTGAGGGTAAAATGAGCGAACGCGGTCTCAACGACCCCGTAAGACAAAGTCCGAACGAGAAGAGATGGGAAATGTATTTAAGTGGCGCCCGTCCCACTGTTAACCCTTTCGTCCCTGGAACGGGAGAATGGGCGTGCGGCTGCTCAACACGAAGCTTCGTCGTTTTTAAGTTGCAGGAGAGGCTTGGCACGGCTCCCACTTTGATTGCGGCTGAGGACCTTGGTTACTAACAATCAACTCTCGACATTAAAGCTACCAGTTCATGGTCTTTTGAGCACAATTTGAGGATAGATAGATAGATACATACATAGATACATACATACATACATACATACATACATACATACATACATACATATATATCTATGGCAGCCATTCCAGCTCTCGATTAGGCTTTGAAATAGCAGACCAGGACCCTACGCTGTCGCAATGCAGCTATTTAGAGACAGCTTCTGCGTGGCCTGCGTAGTAATTAGTTATGTCCTTGGCAGAGTACCTCAGAGGTCTCGTTTATCAAGGTATTACGGATTTACTCCGTACAACGCCGGCTCTCTGGGGCCTATGCAGAATGTTGTCACCTAGACATCTCGGAATAGAGACAGGAGGGTGGAAGAGTGATCAAATCTCAACGACCAGTAAACGAGTGAAGCCAGTTCGGTTTTGATAACGGAGGAGCATATCCTGTTATTTCTCCGGTCAAAAAATGGCGGACACTTAGTCAGGACTTTCTCTTAATGTAGATTTCTATGATAAAATTCGCCTCGAGCTCCGGAGAGGAGTGTGCTGGGAAAAAAGTTTTGAGAAATGCTTTTGGGTTTGCAGTGATGGCTTTGTCCCTAGTGGTGCGCTCCACGTCTTACTTTTTAGGCCAGCTGCCCTTCCCTCATTCCTTGATTGCTAGAAATGTAGTTCATGAAAAAAAGGTAAGTCCTTAGGTCAAAAAAGAAAGTTGTATTGAACATTTCGAACATCCTCTAATGTTGGAGCTTTATCTGATCGGACCAATTTCATTTAGCAAATCCAAAGGGTAAGGTTTAGTGTTCCAAAAGTAATACTTCTCCAGAGATATATCCTGCCAAAAATCGCATATCAAAGATAATTACATTTTCATGAGGGCCTAGCTGTCATCTATCCGTCTTTTAGTGAGGGTATCCACAACCCTACTGTAGAACTTTGAAGCATGTTGCCTCGAGAAGGTAATGTCCACTGCAAGATATTCAGGTAAGATTTCCAAGAGGTTTCGATCACGATTATCGTCCAAAAGAGGCATGTATTGGAATTCTGCTGCTTCAAGATCAGTCGTAATTTTGTTATCAGAATCATCGGCAACGACCAATTTGAAATGTAGAGCTACATCGAAAGACATTAGCATGATACGTGCACTGGCTTTGCATATGAAGTGCTACTTACTCCCATTGAGTCCAGTTTGGATGCAGTCGTACAAATAATCTCCGTCCCTTGCCTTTACATCACGGACGATCAGACCTGTCAGATCGCTATAGAGGTCTTCTTTTAGTTGAGCGATCTGAAGTGCTTGTGCCGATTCGGCATTGGCAGCCATAGTAGCTCGGCCTCCTTTACCCGTGCTGCCAGGAACCTTCGGCTTTTCATTCGTGGCCGCATTTCGAGCAGCCATGAGTTTAGCTTGTAAGGCTTTGATTTCATTTTGAGCCTTACTCAGATCAGAGGACATGCTCCCAACCCTGGATTTGAGTTCAGAAACTTCATCATCTCGTTCAGAGAGTCGAGCTCGGAAGGTTTGCGATTGTTGGGCTAATTCCGTTTGTGTAGCGAGTTCATCTTTCAGTGATGTAATAAGGGCATTCGAAGCTGCTAGCTATTAGCCTCCAGGATAAAATCGAATTAAAGCAGCAAATCTTTACCTGCAGTCATGCTTTCACATTGCTTTCGTAGCTTTTCGACATTGGCGCTAGCTTCAACGATGCCTACTTGTCTTAAACTGCGGTATCTTGCTTCCATGCTCTCCAACTTTTTAGAAACATCGGTCAGCTTCCGCTTTAACATGGCTTCGTTGGATTCATTTCCTGTATCTAAATTACTCCCCGTTCTCCGTCCCTTGGAGGGCGTTGCGGCGGGTGCTGGTTCTGGAATTCCCTTTAAGAATCTTTTCAGCGGAGATGGAAGTGGAAGGGAGGAATCGCTCTCTTCGGCTTCTGCAACAGCCGCTTCGTCAATGTCAAACGAATCCTCCTCTTGGCCGTGCTCACCAATAGGCTGCTCTTCTGTTTCTGGTTCTGCGGAAGGGGTTCGTGCCACCAGGGCCGTCCGCTTTCCCGTCCGTCTCGATTTTGGCGCGGGCTTATTCCCTCGTGTGCCCGTAGGAGTATATTCAAATTCACCATCCTTCACAACTTCCTTCTCCGGTTCTTCTCTCCTCCCACGTCGTCCTGCTGCCTTGACTTCCTGCTTTGGAGGCACTGTCGCCGTGGTTTCCGGAGAGTCAAGTTCATCCTCTGACAATTGATGTGCGTCATCACTAGCCTCTTCGTCTTCTTCTAAAGTATGCGCAGCTTCTGCATTGGCTATCTGCGCTTCATTTGCTTTTCTCTGCTTTGCTGCCGTCGCGCCGTTCGCTCCGCGTCGCTTCGGTCCCACGACGACGGTGGAACGCGCTTTTCTTGTAGTTGTCTTCGTCTTCGTCGCTTGAGTCGCAGTTGACTTGGGCCGACCCCTCATGCGCTTCGCCGGCGGAGAAGCAACATCGTGCTGGTCGGCAGCACTCAAAAACCCATCATCGTCGATCCCCCCGTCAACGATTCCAGATAGGTTTGACGTAGCTTTCCGTTTCGGCATATCGCAATAATAATAGCTGGATGCACTGAGCTAGGCAAATTTGGTTGTAAAACTGGCGCACAGCAATGGCGCTTGTATCTTGTTCAACCGCTCGGAGGCGAACCCTTTTGTCGAGTCCTGAGCGCTCCTTTCCGTGCCAAAATAAACGGGACGCGCCTGGCCGACGCAGCACGTGACCAGTCTGGTTGACCAGCTTCAGCCACACTCTATTTAGGCCCGACAAGCCACGGCTAAACTCGATGTCACAAGCCGAGATCGAAGCTTGTGAGCGTTCGAACCCAAGCAACAGTCTCGGAATCGAGGGACTTTTTAAAACTCGGAAAACTCGACTCCTGCAGTTCCGCTGTGCTCTTACGGACGGTTGTTTCTTAAACCATCCTCCCGCCCCCTGTTCCTCTACCGTTTTATTCCCCTTACCCCTCCGTATCCGGCGATTGGTCATGGCTTCCGGGAACGTAAGAAGATGGCAGCAAATAATTCAAGAACTTATTCTCATAGCTGGTACAGTATGGGATTCCTCAGTTATGTTGCGTTTCTGTCTTTAGATTTATTCTGATCCATTTCCCAGTCCCTTTCAACGTATTTCGTTGTTCGATTTCTCCTGTCGCGACTAGAATTCGATCCCGAGAGCCAGAAACATGAAGACGCTAAGAGGAAATCCGCCGCAATACTTCGAAGGTTAGACCGTGGTGATGATTCGGATGATAGTTCATCAAGCCGCCAGAAGAGGCCTCAAAAGCAGAAGAAGCAGGACCTCGTTCTCACCCAGTATGAACAGGCCATTGCTATGGATGTTGTGGCCCCGGAGGATATCCCTGTTTCCTTCAATGACATTGGGGGCCTGGACGATATCATTGAAGAGCTGAAAGAGTCGGTGATATACCCGTTGACGATGCCCCATCTCTATCGATCGTCGTCCTCTCTTTTAAGTGCCCCGTCCGGTGTTCTCCTGTACGGCCCTCCGGGATGTGGCAAGACGATGCTGGCAAAAGCACTCGCGCATGAAAGTGGAGCTTGTTTCATCAACTTGCACATATCGACATTAACAGAGAAATGGTACGGAGATTCAAACAAACTGGTTAATGCCGTGTTCTCCCTCGCGAGAAAGCTGGAGCCGAGTATCGTGTTCATCGATGAGATCGATGCCGTACTAGGAACGAGACGGAGTGGCGAGCACGAGGCCAGCGGCATGGTGAAGGCTGAGTTCATGACACATTGGGATGGGCTGACTTCAGCAAATGCCATGGGCCAGCCACAACGCGTTATGATTCTTGGAGCAACAAATAGAATTCAAGACATCGACGAAGCCATCCTCCGACGAATGCCTAAAAAGTTCCCTGTTACCCTTCCCGCGGCCGCTCAGAGACGACGAATATTGGGGTTGGTTTTGAAGGACACAAAAATTGAGAGAGAGAATTTTGATGTGGACCTACTCGTCCAGGCTATGGCTGGCATGTCAGGGAGTGATATAAAAGAAGCCTGCCGCGATGCGGCCATGGTACCCGTCCGGGAACTCATCCGGAGCAAACGCGGTGCAGGCGCATTGATCAATTCCATGAACCCTGATGAAGTTCGAGGTTTGAGGACAGACGACTTCTTCAAAAAAGCAGGCGGTGTTAGGCCCACAAACCCCTATTCTGAAGCCATACAAAGAGCATCTCACAAGCTGCAGTCCGAGAAGGAATGGGTTACGGACTCAGAGCCTGATAATGTCGAGGCCGAATCTAGGATCGTTCCGGTCGCAGATGGACCTGACTAAATTGCTACTTGCATAGATACATATATCTCCACGTTCGAATTTGGCATATGGTTTGGATGCATATATGACCGGCCTGGCATCTAGTTTTGTACCTAATATACTGGCGTTTTCAAGAGCGGATGGGAACTTTGCTGCTGCGGGAACTAGGATTCATTAGATCTGTTCCGAATTTTAATTGCTTGCTATTCCTACTAATTTTGCCTCGTCTGGAGGCTTCGAGGAAGTCCCCCATTCCTTGAAAGCTCTACGCTAACGTGTTGGAATCTGTCCGTCCCTGTAAGGGCCGGAGAAGAAACTTTTCCGTATTACCTAATCCATACAACTGCGATGACGCGATTTCTTAGCAGCAGATCAGCACTCCGCTGTCCCATGTAACTCCGCCGGAAAACCGTCTGTTACTCATTTCGCTCTCTTTTACCGCTAGATATCCCATATGACTGTTTAATATATAGTTGATTGTTACAATTGACTATCCAAAGCCTTTTGGAGAGTTACATTGTGACACTAACGACTTATCTAAGTTATCATCAATCATTACTCTCTCTGCTGAGCTACACATCACAGGTTCCGCTCAGTGAGGTTAGCCATGTCCGATTCCGAAGCATTCTCCGGCGCCAACAGTGGTAATTCTCCTGCGGAGAATGTGAGTGCTGTGCGAAAAGCATTTTCAAAAGTCGATTTGGCTGGGCATAATCTTCCTCCGTCTCCTGCACCATCAAGCCCACGGACGGGAAGGCGGTACGCGCTTGCGACGGAGCTGGTTTACACAGAGGGAAATGATCAGTACAAAGCAAGCAGCGTGCCGATATATCAGGTGAGACGAACCCCGTAATTTTGCGGACAGAGGACTGATTTGTTTCTATACTTGGTAGAGCGCGACCTTTAAGCAGAACTCTGGTGGTGGCGGCGGTGAATATGACTACACGCGGTCGGGGAACCCTACCAGAACGCACCTCGAGCGGCACTTGGCGAAGATCATGTCTGCTCAGCGAGCGCTTGTGGTTTCGTCAGGGATGGCAGCATTGGATGTTATCACCCGCTTACTCAAACCTGGAGACGAGGTCATCACAGGAGACGACTTATATGGAGGCACACACCGTCTATTGAAGTATTTGTCGACGCACGGCGGAATCATAGTGCATCACGTTGATACGACGACACCGGAAAAAGTGGGAGAAGTACTTGGACCAAATACAGCTATGGTTTTACTCGAAACACCGACGAACCCTCTCATTAAGATTGTTGATATTGCCCGAATTGCTACCATGACACACGAAGCGAACCCTAACGCCTTGGTTGCGGTTGATAATACCATGCTTTCTCCTTTACTCCTCAATCCGCTAGATCTTGGAGCCGATATCGTTTACGAGAGTGGTACAAAGTACCTTTCAGGACACCACGACTTGATGGCTGGTGTGATCGCTGTAAACAACTTATCACTCGGAGAGAAACTCTACTTCCCTATCAACGCATCCGGATGTGGGTTATCGCCATTTGATTCTTGGTTGCTACTTCGCGGAGTGAAAACCCTGAAGGTTCGGATGGAACAGCAACAGTCCAACGCCCAACAGATCGCAGAATTCCTAGAGTCACATGGCTTCCGCGTGAGATACCCTGGTCTCAAGTCACATCCACAATATGATTTACACAGATCCATGGCCCGAGGGGCTGGCGCTGTTCTCTCATTTGAGACAGGAGACGTCGCGATGAGCGAACGGATTGTGGAAAGCGCCAAACTGTGGGCAATCAGTGTCAGCTTTGGATGTGTGAACAGCTTAATCAGTATGCCATGCCGCATGAGCCATGCAAGTATAGATGCAAAAACAAGACAGGAGAGGGCAATGCCTGAGGACCTGATTCGATTGTGTGTGGGTATTGAGGATGTGGATGACTTGATTGATGACCTTAGAAGAGCAGTGAGTGGCACATCCCTGCCTGATTTCAAAGCTTCTATTATTGTTACCGTGACTCCAGCTAACCTGTGTTCATATATATAGCTTGTTCAAGCAGGTGCTGTTAGCGTTACCGTTGATGGTTTTCAGTCTGTAAACCAGCCTGAAGCCGCAGCTTCTGAGGCCTAAAATACAATTGGCACAGCATGATAATTTTGTTGTCTAATTATTGTTTCCATGCTGTTGGCTTTATAACCGGCTCGGATCTATGATGATGTGATACTTTTGGTGTCTTTGATTCTACAGGCGACAAGGCGTTTATGATGTGTGTTGGCCATTTTTTCAAAAAGAGAATCAACTTCTGCTTCAAAATCTCAATACCTCACTTATAAAAGGAAAAGGTGATGCAAATAGAACTATTCCATATCTATGTAGGCCATGCTAGGAACCCAACTTTGTAAGGTGCTAGTTATACATATAGGGACCACAACCTTTTTCCGTATTAGAATCCGTACACAGAAAACAATCATTGCCCTTTACCAGGTTGATGCTCGGGGTAGGGTAAGGAAATAAGCTAGTGGTTGGATCTGGGCTAGTTAACTTCCTAGTCTCGACGACCGAATTCTGACTCAGAGTGATTAACTAACAGCTATGGCATAACTATTTGAAAACATGACCTACTAAGTATAGCCTGCTGAACATAAGGCTCGGGAGGTGTTCGTTCGAAACTTGAAAGCTCCCTTTTCGTCTTTTAAAACTCAACATATATTGGATTAGTTCGATTTCTATATCATTTCAAACATGCAGACGTGATTAATATCATTTACTTGTTTCGTCATCCATATATGTAGGATGTCTCTTGCCAAAGGAGACAAATATGCCAAGTGACACATAGTTGTCACAGTGTATATCTAAAGAACGGGCTCATATCACCCATATCCAACAATTCTTGATCGGTATACCGTGCCCTGATTGCTTCTTCTCCTTCTTGTTCCAACAACAGATCACGCTGCCTATTAACTCTCCGATACGCTACCCTTAGTACGAATGCTGTGATAATTGCAATGACTGCCATGGCAAGAGACACTCCAAAACCAGTTGGATATTTTGGTTTCTCATTCTCCCGGTAGATATTCGACCCCGCGATGCCGCCCCAGTTTCCGATGGAGATTAGCAACGCCATTCCAACAGCGCGCTTTGAAGAAGGGGCGAGATTATTACCAATTAGACAGACAATGGAAATGAAAGGCGCATAAAGTCCAGCGGCAACGAGGAAGAGCATGCCGTATGTCAGTCCAGGATACTCAGGATGCGGTATGGCAAGCTGGGAGGTAAAACCCAAGACGGCAATAACGTAGCCAGCAATGATGAATGGAGTCCGCTGTTGGTAGCGATCTGAGACAAACGCAAATGCCAGGGTGACTATCATAGCGACCACATAGATAGGAATAGTGAGAAGCTGCGCATGTGCTGCTGTGTAGCCCAGGTCAGCGATCACCGTAGGAACAGTTGCCGTGAAACTGGTGTCGTTTATATAACGTTAGCGTATATATCTGTTGATGTAGGGCCTAGAATACTAACCCATAAACACCAATGGTATTGGCCCAGAAGAGAATGATGGCACCCCAAATTTTCCATTCCTTAAACGCAGCAACAATGTGATGGAGTTGTATCTTGTCAGAGTTTGTAACCTTTCCATGTCCGGAGCCGGTTTCAAGAGCGAGCCGGTTAACAATAAACTCTCTTTCGGCCTTTGTCAAGAACCGGGCCTGCTCTGGACTATCCGGAAGGATTTTCCACACAATTGCTGCAAGAACCACAGGAAGAAGACCCTCAATGATAAAAATCCTATTGCAAAAAAATCCCTCAGCTCCCAAATCCAATACGTATTATCGGGTTAAGTTAGTACTAACCATCGCCAACCAGCGTAGTTACCGACTCCATTCATTTTCTCGATAGCAAACGCTAGAAGTCCTGAAAACGCACCGGAAAGTGATGCTGCAGCATAGAAAACTGCCATTCGCTGTTGAACCTCATAGCGCTTGTACCAGATCGTCAACAAATATGTTGCCGCTGGGAAGAACCCCGACTATACGTGTTCTCGGGTTAGCTAGAATAGAATTGGGAAGGCGGATCCAGAGGCAATGTACGCACTTCAGTAACTCCCAGGAACCAGCGCGTTGCCAGGAGACCTTTGTAGTTGGATATGACACCCATTAAACTAGAATTAATATTAGCTTCTTTAAACGACCGCAAGGAGATAGAGATTCGAACGTCATCACAGTTCCCCATGAAAACATCATAATTGAAATCCACACAGAAGGTCGTAGCATCTTAAGGACGATGTTGCTCGGAACTTCGAAGAGACCGTAAGGCACAAAAAACAGGGTCAAAGCAATGTTATATTGCGAGCCATGAAGGTTGAGATCCTTCTCCATCCCCGCAATCTTAGCATTGGCAACTAGAAGGAAGTAAGCATCTTATTATAAAGCCGACAACAAAGCTAGCAGAAATTGGTAACTTCTTGGGTAACCTCATTGAAAAATATGTGGGATCATCAGTGTCATATACTCACTGTTCCCTCTATCAATGAAAGCCAGGAGATAGAGCACTGCCAGCAGTGGAACCAATCGATAGTCAACCTTTCGAAGGATTCGCTTTGCTTCCTCGGGGGTGTAAGATTCCACGGTTCTCCGGATCTCCTCAACGTCTTCGATCTTGGGTTCGTCCGTCACCATTGTCAGGCTGTTATGGCACTTTTCATTTGGTGGGCTTTCTATCTGATGATCGTCCCCCTTCAATTCGGGGGACAAATTGGAGGGTGAAGCCATTGCTGATAGAGATACAGCTGAGATTTGACAGAAGGCCTGCAAGAATAATAACAGGCTACCTTGGGAGTTGGGAGCTGCGGCTGTATAAATATTTCGGCAAAAAGCAACAGCCGGGTTTCCTACGCAAGGACGGTCGACCCTTAACGGACTCCCCAATATCTGGCCGAAAAGAAAGCACGGAGGGTATCATTTGGGAGACAAAGCAAATCAAGCTGTGCTTTAGTTGAATTACCCCAGAACTTCTCCGCCAACCTAGGAGATACAATCCCGGTGACGCTGGGTGTGAGTGTAGATCACTGAGTCCATCACCAATCAGAACTCGGGGGTTGTTACCAAGCGCGATTTTGGCTCTGCTTTCGTACGGGGTAATTCAGACAAGCATTCAGCCGAGAGTTTGGCCATTAACTTCCCGCATTCTGAAGATCGTTCCAGCAACTGAGGGTTCCCAAACCTGCCAGCGAATTTGCCGCGGCATCTTGCAGGAGGAATCAAAACGGCCAGTGCCATGGGGTAGTGGATACTTCGCAGAAATCCTAGGATGTACATTCTGGTTGTAGCAAGCTCAGAGGGACTTGGTGGGGTCACTCGCGAGTTTAGTCTCCAACAATGAGTAGAAGGCTACATTGAATTCCCATTTGCTTTAGATCGAGGGTCGAAATGGTAATAACCGTACGAAGGGAAACGAAGGACTCGTTATCATAACATAAGGCTAGTACAGCGAGACGTTCAAGTGTCAGACGCCAGGTGAGAACTAAGGCCTGATGCCTGTCTCTGTACTCCCATGCGGAGGAGCTGAAAGAACATGGAGCGAGACATCGTGTATCTAAGCCCGCCACGAACGAATTTTAAATTCTCCTGCAGCCATCTTGCATCAAGGTAGTAGCAGAACCGCTGTTGCAACAGCACCGTGCGGGAAGAGGTCACCACCTACACAATCATGAGCTGATGAGCACGTAGAAGAAAAGAGAGACCACCACCAGAGCACGGGAGGGCTCCCAACGGCCCTTAGTGCCTGGACAGCGGGAACCTACCTAAGGTTGTGCGGGAGTCGGAATATATTAGGTATGATCACGCAGCGTAGTTGCCAAGCAGGCCACCGGTCCGATTTCGGCAGAGATTTGGGGGACGTGGTTATTAGGTTTGCATAGGCTACGCATGACTAATCGTGTGGGTAGTTGAATTTAGCCGCAAAATTTAACTGGATGATGTCAGTTTCGAATTTGGCCTCACCGTCAAAAGAGTTGAGTCGGAGAATTTCGAAGCAATTGTCGTTCATTTTTCCTTAGATGTTGATTTGATATTCATTGCGGAGCATATATATTATATGTGTATTCGACTACTGCAGCGTCTCTTGTCTATATTATTAATGATAACCAACTCCGTTCTTTCTTCCACCTACCTTCACTGTTCGTGGTGAATTGTTCCGTGCATGCTCTTGTTCAGGCCATCCACACCGACTTTCGCTTCTTCCAGCTTTCGTTCGTTAACTATTGGTAATGTCGCAAGATGACCGAGTGTCAGTCGATTCTACCCATCCAACAAAAGACATGGTGATCAAACACAACAGCTCGAGCTATCTTGAGCCTCACGTCCATCCACCACCAGTCCATGTACCTCACCGCCATGTCGTGCCAGAATCACTGGCCTCGACAGCAAAGAAATGGAATACCAATAGCTTGGGTATGAGATTAGCTTTAGATGCCGCCAGTGCTACGACTGCTGCAGCTCTGATATGCCCCATTGTTACGATCATAGATCGGTATGTATTGCTCATACTTTTATCCCCACTAAGCTACTCGATCGGACCATTTCTGACATTTTGCTATCTTTTGAACCTATAGTGCCATAATAGAGAAAGCCGCCAAGGGTCTTGCTATTCGAGAGAGCTTGACGTCCTCTCTTCGAGGAATGATAACCCGTCCACACCATTTCATCATCTCAACGCCGTTTCTACTCATTTACACGCTCTATTCTTGCACCTATCTGACAGCCAATGTCATTGACACTGTTGTTTCAACCACGAACGATAAGGAATTTAGTCACGTATCAGCTGGCCCTACAAAATTCCTTTCAACTGCACTCGTGAATATGTCGATCTGCGTATATAAGGATTCACGATTTGCAAAGCTATTTGGAGCGCAAGGCCAGCAGACTCAAGGTTCACCCCAATCATCAGCCACAGCATCTAGGGGCGCTCAGATGGCGTGCCAATCAATGAAAAAAATGGCAGCAGCGCCGAAAATCCCAAAAATCTCCCTTGGCTTGTTCGGTCTTCGTGACAGTCTAACGATATTCGCTTCCTTCAACGTCCCGCAGCTGATCTCCCCGCATATTCCTAACTTCCTCGCCTCAACACCATCATCAAAGACATCCTTAGCCCAATTTACGATCCCTGCCACCGTCCAAATATTCAGCACCCCACTCCATCTTCTGGGATTGGATTTATATAATCGCCAGCCTTCTGAAGGGCTGCCTGCCGCTGATAGGTGGGCACGTGTGAAGCGGGACTGGTTTCCTAGCTGTGTTGCAAGAATAGGGCGTATCCTGCCAGCTTATGGTGTCGGCGGTGTCGTCAACACCAAACTCCGGGCGAACCTTATGCATTCAGTCGAAGCAACTGCATCTGAAAAAAGCACATTATAATCAAAGGGCCGACATTTTCGATGCCCTACGATTACGATTTGACGAGCCATGTCGTATTTTGATCAGACCTGCCTCTACTTCCGAACTTTGCGATGTTCTTTGCGCTGATAGTTTCGTCCTTGTTGCCGTTCAAAAGTCGACGCGAGCCTCGACCGCGATTTGCGCCGAAAATCATTTCTGAGTGAATTATCATTAGAGAGCTTTGAAGATCTTTGATACCCTATCTGTTTTTCAGTTTGAAACAAAAGAAGAGGATCATCTATATACAATTTCATTGTTTGTTCTGGTGTTTACACATTGCACAGAGTCGAGTTGATGTTTTATGAATACAAAAGTTAAAAGAACAACATACAGTTCCAAAGAATCAACATGCCTAAAGATGTTACTCTTGTGCGTTGTCAGTTTTGTATGTAGTCATGGGTGTCACAAGTCACACTTCGCAGTTTTTTTGCTTGCAATTCTGGAACCTCGGAATAAATACTTATAGAACACATCCAAAACAATTTTGTCCCTACTTTCACCGTGTTCTATACCTTATTATCCTGCCTTTGGATCTTCAGGGCCCCATAATCATTCCTCCTAAGATCCTCTATTGTCCCCCTTGTTGTCTAATTCTGGGTTGGTTCTCGCCCTCAACCCAAGCCTTTCACGAAATGCACTGCACCTCAGTCGCATAGCTACAAAATCCTCTGTTGCTTGACGAACACACTCGCTCATTCGCTCAAGACGCTCCATTTCCATAGCGATATTAGACTCCGAACGTGAAAGCTTTTTGCGGATCTGAGTCAATAGTTCTTGCTGCTTAGCGATGTCGGTCTCAATTTCGCGGATCTTAAATTTGATCCCCGGCTTTGTATCATCGTCAGGCTTAATAAGGGCCTGCTCTTCTGTGGTTTCCTCGTTTGGGGATCGATCGGGCCTGAGAGACATTAGTAGTTATCGATGGACTTCTGTGTGTCCCTGTCGAGTGAGGCACTGTAGCTGATAGTTGTATAGAAATTAACCTCTATTTTTGAGGGTGCGGCAGTGGTTTGAGAGGAGAAAGAGCACAACCAGAGGTAGCATAACGTTTTTATGTTGGTTTAAATGCTTTTGAAAAGTGTTATAGGAGTTGTGATATTTATCATTAAAGGCAGTAGGTTGAATCCATGATTATAGGAAAAATCTAGCACACCATCAGGAAATTGGCGGAATAAGCTACCCAGGAATACAATGTGTGCATGAACATGCCGTTTTCAACACCTTTCATCATATTCGCACGAGAACGGTAAATTCCACTCGCTTGGATATGTAGGCTATATATACTATATGTATTCAGAAAAGAGCAGGGTTTAGAGTCATAGCAAAATACCACAAACTGGCATGACAAAGATGCATATAAAATACTTGTACTCCATAAACAAAGACTCCATGATGTGATAAAGGGAAAAGTGAGGATCACCTAGCCTGTGCACAACAAAAAAGGAAAGAAAATGCTAGTTACAAAGTAAAAACTGACTTTCAGAGGTGCTTTTTGGGTTCTTTAGAAATTCGGCTAGTTTATTCTTCTTTCGTATTTTCGAGAAGAGCCTGTCTTTCAGCACGTCTCCGTTCTCGCTCTTCTCGTCGGCGATGCCGTCTCTCTTCAAAGGTCTCAATGGCCCTGGAAACAGAGCTATCTTCAATTTCACTTTTGGGAACTGCCTCAGGGCCTCCGATAGCTAGGAAAGCTTTGCGGAAAGACCAAGAGACCGCTTCTTCAACTGGCTTATCGAAGACATATGGTAGAAAGGGAACGATGGATAAGCCGAGCTATTGGCAACGCAAGAGTTAAAACCTATCCACAAAGTAATTGGGAGGTTGAACATACCCCAATGGGAGCCCATGTCCTCAAGAAAGCGGATTTTATACCCTTCAACGCGTTTCCAGAATATCTCACAACCGAATGGATGGTAAACGCCGGCAAGCCCATACTAGCAAGGCCTTGAAACACCGCTCTTTCGGCCATAATCGATCTGTAATCTTCACTCAATGGAATCCTCTTCGTCGGCCATGGCGTCAACGTATCCTCCTCAGGATCATTCCAAGAAATTGAATGAGGATCGGAGGTGACTTTGCCGTACTTTACTAAAGCTTGGTGCTGCCGCAAACCCTCCTTGGCAACGACATGTGAGTCTACGTCTTGGCCAGTGGGAGTCGCGACGGCGGAACGGTATGCCTCGTCTTTGGGGATGAGGATACGTTGGTTCCGCATATACGCCTTGTATCCTTCGTTCGCAACATCTCCAAAGATATAGGCCCAAGATACACCGTAGGCAGTTCGTACAAGCCAGGGGTGTGCTATAGGCCGAAAGGATTCACCGATGTCGGATGTGTAGGCGACATAACGGTGTGCCGAAAGGAGAAGGGTCTTGATGCGTGTCGCGTACGCAGCGTAGCGATAAGGAGTCTCGATGGAATCTGCAGAGCTGCCAGGTGGAGACTGATCAGATATGCCCTTTTCAAAACCACAGGACGTTACAAGGCAAGCGCGCAAAAGCCATGCCTCGGCGAGGGGGCTTAGATCACAGCTTGTCCATACCGGCCGTCATAAAGCTGATCGAGGAATTCTTCTTCTTGGTTGATAAGCTTCTGCAATTCTGGATTCAACTTGCGCCGCCGCGAGGGCCGCCCAACAGTGTCGTCAACCTGTTCGTCCTTCTTGCGATCCCAAAACATGGTGAGGGATGGCTCAGCAAGTCTGGAGGGTGAGACGATCAATTCCGCAGACGTTGGGGGTATAGACGAAGGGAGAAGAGACGTCAGAAACAATTAGTGAGACCAAAACGTAGTGGATGGGAGACGAAGTGAGGAAGCACGCGACTGTTGTTGGATCTTAGACTTCCGTTACTTCAGAGGATTCCTTGTTATTCTTCGGGCCGTTGACATCAGCCCACCCAGCTATCCGAGCGGAAGGCTCAAGGACGAAAAAAGCTACCATCGCCCGCATTGATGGAAGGCACACCCTTTATTACTTTATCCGCGTGTATCCATCGCCATAAGCCTCCGCCCTCCTCTACGGCACAGAAGAGCCCACTGGGTAAATGTTTCATTCCGGGCCTCCCTTGGAGCTCCATCACGGGCTTGGGGCTTCGGGAGAAATGGCGGACACGCGACGACGGAGCACACGTAGCGCCGAAGGTGCTCAGCCAATCATAGCAACCCGGCACCCCGCATTATATAATCAGCCTAATTTGCTGCTTTCTATTGGTCAATCGGCAATTTTCGGTTTTTCTGCTCTGATCTAACCTGAAATAGACTAGCGGATACTCGACACAGCTGATGTAAACATTGTAATATCACGTGATTATCACAAATCGTCGACGTCTTTGGGAAACCGCAGTTTATCGCTGGACCGATCCAACGCGAACTCCTCGACGGATTGTGAGCTGCATTTGCTACCGGACAGAACATCAATTCGGTCCTTGACCTTCTTCTGCCCTGCTTTTGACCTTCTTTCTTACCAGTCCTTCTCACAATGGTGGTTTACTATCAAGTTGCCGGCCGCAAAGTCGGCTCCCACGTTGTATGTGTGCCCTTGCGATCCCCGGACCCATACGGCCGTGCTATACCATTCGGCTGTTTCACTGGAGATATATTCTATATGTCGATGATGTTACGATTAAGAAATTCCGCTGATGTCTTATTAACAGCTCGCAATGGCCACTCTTGGTACAACATTCGCCGGCGCTTGGCTCGCAATGCCTTCATCTTCCAAAAAGAAGGAACAGGGCCCTCCAATCAAGGCTAGCAGTAAGGATGAGGAGCAGTTTATCCAGTATGTTGCCGGAACGCGTTTACTCCTCCCTCGTTAAAACGATTGGACCTCCCCACCCCATATTACTGTCCGCTCCTAACTTTTTGTTTCTTCTCTATCATCAGAGAATTCTTGAAAAACGTTGAAGCCGAGGAAAAGAAGGCGAAAGCGTAATCATCGAACTTTTGTGACCGTCAACCCCGAAAATGTATACGCTTACAGCCCCAGCTCTTTGATATGCTCTTGATACCGACGTTTGGGAAGAAATTGCCGCGGAACTTTGTGTGCCCGGGTCTCGCCAAGGGTTAAACCGAAGGTGCCTCATATGTACAGATATTATTTCGAAATATAGACACAAATGGCATGATAGATTCGTTATGACACTGTTTTGGGTAATTACCTGCTTTTCAAAAAGGGTGGGATGGAGTACGACTTACCACTACACAAGCTAAGGAGAGCGGACCTTCTTTGCAAGAGACCTCAGAGCTTTTACTGTCAATACCCTAATGCAGCAAATCCACTTTACGTCTTTAAGGGCGTTGCGAATACCTCTTCCTGCATATGTAGATGCATGTTAGGGTCAATATCCAAGCTTTATCGCAGAGCATTTGCTAACTAAAGTCCAGGGTATATGACATAGATATACAAAGACAAGACCACACAAGAAAGCTGGCAACAAGATCATCATCTGGGCGTCTCGAATTTGGAGTTTGGGTTATATCAACGAAACCGGGGAAACACTAACAAAAGAAAATGAATTGTCGCTTCTTATGGTCGCAACTCCAGGCTTCCGGTCGGACTAACTGGCCTCCCGATTTTAACCGCTGCTGTTTTCCCCTTCAAATCCATGATTATACTGAAAAGAGACGCCATTTGGCTATTTTCTGTGGGTGCGCGACAGATCCCGGTTGGGTAACCCTTCTCGTCCTCCAAAATCTTATTCATGGCGTCAAACCCTGGCCGCGACCCGGCCGCGCCTGTCAATTCTCTAATCCGACGCAATCGAGGTTCACTGTCCGCTAAATATAGTATTGGATTGACGTTAATGTGCTCATGCACAAAATGATTGGAATGGGTGATAACGCCAGGGCATGGTTCTCCTTCATCGCCCATGTTCAGCCGTACAATGTCGTAGGCTGAGCATTCTAGTCCAGTTCCACCTGTGTGATCTGCGACGAGAATATGGCATGCAGACGCCACGCCAAGCTTCTCAAGTTTCTCAACGGCCTCAGCACGCGAGCTGCTGTTGAGCACCGTGCGGAGGGCGAGGTGACATGGAATCTTATTGAAATCGACTCCGGCGCATTTGATGGCATTTAGTGTGACGCCTACACCGCAGGAGTTTAAGCCAATTTTGCCAATGATTCCAGCCTCGGTGATCATGTGGATTGAAGGCTTGGAAGATTGAGAAGGGCGGATATGCATCGAGACCAGGTTCGGGGATTGCGCTTTATCCCACTTTGGCGGACATTAGTTCCTGTCTTCGTACACTTTTTGCGACACGTCGTTGAGAAAAAGGGCGAGCTTACATCCCAGTTTTGACCTAGAAAACTTTCTGTCTCCGATTTCCAAGAGAACGCCGTGCATCCGTCACTGAACATTCCGTATGCTAGCTCTGTTCGGACATTAAGAGCGAGGATGGTTTCCATATCCACATCAGCCCCCTGTGCAATACCTATTGAAGTTTATTAGGACTTTGTAGCACGAGAAAGACCGTGGAAAGGAGGTTTCTCCCTTCTCACCTTTTATCTCTTGTAAATACTCCGGAAACGAAGCTTCTAGCAACGGGATGAATTTTGCTGCCGTTCGACACACCTCCTGCCAATCCATAGAGCATTTCTTTTTAAAGAGATCATTGTAAAACTCTATACTGCCTTGGATTTCGGACTTGGCTTGCTGGCCATGTTGCAGGCCGATCTAGTTCGAGTCTTCGTGAGCTATGGGCTTTCTTTGGGGGAAAAGCCACTAGGACTGATGTACCTCAGACGGAGTACCTTGACAAGTTATCGAGCGCATTGTGAACTTGCGTCTTCCCTACAAAATATCCTTTCGGACCCTAGCGACAAGCTTTCGGGAACTATTTATGGTGAGGATGCTTGAACCGAACAGGAAATGGATACTTTCAAAAGAAGAAACATTGCAACTGAACTAGCGACAGGATTCATGACATTTATAAGGATGTCTCTATTGAATTCCTTCCCCGCGTCGGTGATGAAAACAGCAGCACCAGATGGCCGCGGAGAGATGCCGATTACCGAGCGGGTGTCATACTAAGTTTGGGAACCGCATTCGGGCCGAAGAGCGAGTCAATTCGGATTGTGTGGAGTGGTGCCAATCTACACTTACAAGGAGAATGTACTCCGTATATAGATATATTATGTGATTGAATACCATCATAGCTCAAGAGCCATAGCTCCTTTCAAAATCCATGAAAGTGCCGAGAACTCTCGTCAAGTTGCATATCGAATATTGATAGTAAGAAAGTGAAGCAGATGTGCAGGCTGGGACAAAGCTGTTACAGAAGCACACATCCGCATTACGTGTGTATGATGTGACTTCGTATATAGAAGAGAATCTAATATGAAGGGAAATACTCCGCGGTTAGACATCAGGTATCCCCAGGTCCGAGCAGCTCAGCTTTTACGAGCTTCGGTAATCCGATTGCGTATTCTGTAGCCTAGAGAGATCGAAAACTCAAACATGGCCACGGTAATGGAGGAAAACACGAGCATTGAATCGCAACAGCTTCTTCTAGCAGCAAAACCAGGGCACTAGCGGAAAGAAAAAGATAGCAAGAGAAAGGAATCTTTCCTTTGGCTGCTGACGGGTTCAAACACACGACTCTGGACCCAGTGATATGCGGAGGAAACGCATCACACACATCGCTACTTCGTACTATAATAAAAGTACTCCGTACGTACACCGTGTACCTCCTTGGAACAGGACTGCCGTTTAGGACGCTCCACTGCGCAGGGAGGACGAACTAGTGAGGCCTCACAAAAGGGAAGGTCGTGCCTTAGGCAAAGGTAGAGAGGCATGTGGCCATGTGGCTAACCTCATTCGCTAGTTGTTCATCCGCTTTGTTTATTGAGGACTTGAGAAAGGTCGCGCTTCGAAAAGTCGATATCTCCAGGGGTCTTGGCCAAGACCCCTGCTTATATCATCATTCAAGGGATTTCGACGCGCCACCTGGAACTCCACGCTGCCTCGACAGCTCGACTTTTTGTACGAGGGTTTTTCCTGGAATTTCTATCTGTATTACCGAATGAAGGCCATTCCGTTCCCTTTATGCCTGAATGTCGGCACTGATATAGTGCACATTCCTCGAATCTTTCGCTTGGTCACTCGTCCATCCGCTGGCACCCACAACTATTTCAACCGGTTTATACGGCGCATTTTGTCTGAGCAGGAACAAGCCTACTTTCTGTCTAAATTTCCACAATATCAACCACAGCTTTCCCAGACGATACCTCAGTCATCACAGTTGCTCAACGCGTCGAATGCCAACGATGTAGCGAGATGGTTAGCCGGTCGCTTTGCTGCTAAGGAAGCGGCAAGGAAGGCAGCACCCGGCGGCGCTGCAAGCATTAGTTGGAAAGAAGTTATCGTCAGACACGAGCCCAAGGGGGACGGAAGACCTGAGGTGGTGTATTTAAGGAACGGGGAAGAAGTCGGCCGAATTGGCAAATTATCCATTTCCCACGATGGGGAGTATGTTGTTGCAACGGTCATCGCGGCGTCTCCAAGTGAATGAAAAAACTCCAGGACGACGAAAGCATTGTTTTCCTCAAAGTTAAAACCACCATCGCTCAAGAGGAGGCTGTGTGCATGCACGCCTTTGACACTCCCGCCCTCTCTCGGGTAATAAACTGGGTGCCTGGGCTATGAATGTGATGAATCAAAAAGCAGCCAATCCCTCAAACTCATTATGTCTGGCCAACTCCATGCCAGAATTACGCCGCTCCTGTCTCAATTTCCACATTACGCCGCTACAAAGCAGATATATAGGAATTGGTGTTTTGAAGCTTTCCCTCTTCCGGGACAGTAGGACCTTGAATGTCTTGCGACTTATTTGTTACTGATCGTGGGCCATCCTGTTGTACCGTCGAACATTCCACATGCAACAGCTCGTCGTAATCATTGGACCTTGGACAGGACCTCAGGATTTCCGCGATGCAGGAACGCCATGTGATGCACATCTTGACAAAGGTACCTCGGTACTATGATTACGCCCAATCAGGAGACTTTGGGAGATATATCTGCATTCTTCAGCTCGCATTACACTAAAAGAGGCCCATCAAGGGAATGGCAGCGGAAGTCCAAGTCTTGAGCTTATCAGGAGCCGATAAGCTCGGCGTGGTCGTCTTTAGTGGGTCGGACGGAGGCCCCTGGTCCCTGTAGAGAAGCGCTGTGTTGATCGTTGTGATCACCGGCCGTTGCTGTCAATACAACTGTTTATAATAATGGCGCAAAGAAGATGGACCTGGAATTGTAGAAGTCTTTATATATGGATTATTGACTGTGATCTAACTGAGTCTTGTTTTTCTCCTCTTCACAGAATTTTGAGTTTCTGCAACTGTTATTTCAACCACGAACAACCCCACCACAAAGAGCAGCTAAAGGTGCATGTTTTTTCTGGTAATTAACAGGCTTCTATCGCAAGATTCAAGCCTGTGGAACTTGACATCACCACTAATAGCAGAATCTCAGGAGGAAGTCTTGTCAAGGTTTCATTTGCGGTGACAAGTTGTGTGGTGAGTCGAACCTGCTGGTAATACGCGGTCTTCCCAGGCCCATTCACGCCATCACTGCTCAACAAGCCTTCCTGCTGTTTGTTTTAAATAGGATGCGCTTGTGTTTCTTTTGCATTGGTGGACAGCAACTAAAACATCGTCTAGGTTGGCCATTACATTGTCTACCTTTGCACATTGTTCGACTTACTGATCTTAATATCGGTGTAAGCTTTGGTTCTCTTCTGGGTATATTGACGACACATCAATATGCCTTTCTCTCACCATAGTCATTCCGGGCAGTTCTGCCCCGGCCATGCGAAAGACTTGCTGGAAGAAGTAATTCAAGCAGCAATTCAAAAGGACATGCGTGTATTCTGCCTTACAGAGCATATGCCTCGACATACTGAGGATCTCTACCCGGAAGAAGTGCGTGTGGCCCTATATATGTCGCTTTTGTCGCTTGCCAGATCTCAAACGCTTGAGCTTGCTAGAATATTTCGAAATGTCTAATCGATTTCCAGGTCGGGATAAACACACTTGAAACTATGTTGGAAGTTGAAGCTGCCTACTTTAAAGAGGCCACTCGTCTTCGAGAAAAGTACCAGTCTCAGATCAACCTTCCAATTGGGTTCGAGTGTGACTGGATTCGTCCTTCGTCCTTGGACTTGATTAAACAGTCTTTGGACAAGTACCCCTTCGACTTCTTTATCGGTTCCGTTCATCATGTTCACACCATTCCTATTGATTACGATAGGGATTTCTACATCCGCGCTAGGGAGATATCCGGCGGAACGGATGAAAAGATATTTGGAGACTACTTCGATAGCCAATACAAAATGCTGATGGAATTAAAGCCTCCTGTTGTTGGACATTTTGACCTTATTAGGTTGATGAGTGAGAGCCCGGATAGGAGTTTTAAGCATTGGCCCAATGTCTGGGAAAAGATCTTGAGAAACCTGGACTTTGTTGCTGGATATGGTGGCATTCTGGAACTTAACTCGGCCAGTCTACGGAAAGGGATGGTTGAACCATACCCAAAAGCTGAGATCTGCAAGGTGAGGACGTATGTCAAAATTTTACGCATGAATCGGTTATTTAACCCAATCTCTCCTCTCTTATTATAGGAATTTATAGCAAGAAACGGTCGGTTCTGCCTGTCAGACGACAGCCATGGGGTGCACCATGTGGCACTGAATTATAGCCGAGTCCGTGATTTTCTTGACACTGCTGGTATCACTACCATTCATTATCTCAAGTATGAGCCCGACTCAACGGCTCCGGCTGATGATTTCCGTTTTCCCAATATGAGGATTGGCTCTATAAGCGTGGAGGACCTTAAGAAAGAATCCTTCTGGGAAATAACGGCATAGTGGGAGAGGGGCTAGCCTTAACACCAGGGTGAAAGAGCTGACCTTGAAGGCAGCGAAAATTTCGCCATGTTGTACTGTGTACACTATTTTGTATCCAAACAAATAGTCTACCAAGATAGAAACAGAATGAATACGCTTATTCTATTCTGAACATTCCATTCTTTAGTTCTGGCGCCTCGAAAGCCAGAAGTTATCGCGGTCATTTTATGGTCTATCGTAGGAATCCTGGCCAGCTAGATTATGGCCACAGCGCAAGAATTAATTCCACGGACGGATTGTTTTGGCCGCCGCAACGTCAGAAATGTCAAGCTCTTCCACTTTGTGTTAAAATCGGTGAAGAGGTTCTGAACATAGTCCATTGCCTCTTTGGTTCCCTTTCCCGTTATTGTCCAGGCTCCTCCTTTTCAAGATGAATGCCGCAAGGGGAGCAAAACTCCCGACCTTTTTCCAACGAGCATCGAAGCCCCTACGAATAAAAGGCGTGAGCCTCTTCCATATATTCTATTCCCCAGAGAATCTTATTCCTTACATTGCCGCCCGCTACCTTAACGACTTTGATCACCCAATTCGTCCGAAGGTCGTCCATATGTATCAAACCCGCGAACGCGGTATACTGTGGTGGACAGTGGTGGATGGATACCTCGTGTCTTCGCTGAAGCCAGTCGTTCGATCCTGGTGCGCGAGACGCGTTAGAACGGCCTTTGAAGCTGTGCTGAAGGAACGCGGCTATAATACGGAAGGAAAGAAGCTCATTCGCGATAGCCAGGGCCATGTGACAGGGGCGGAGAAAGCGTTGAAGGGAACGATGGAGATTCGCATGGTTGAGCCGGTCATGAAGGCGGGCTACGAAAAGATTGTGGAGCAAGCCAGGCTTCTTGTCGACCATTTGGAAAACAAGCAAGTATGGGAAGGAAAAAGGAATCAGCAACAAGCACAGACGCGACAGACGCGGGGACCAGAGCAAAAAACACGAGGGAAACGACCCTCGAATATGCATTGGCGGAAAACGTGATGTGCTTCGCGGGGATAATATATACGTGATTTACACTGCCTCTTTAGCGAATGGATTCCAAAGGATCGTGTTTACATCCAGGAATCACCCGATATGTGGCATCTATGGAGAGGATCTCATCCATCGTCTACCAGGACCCTGTGGAAACTTACAAGGCGCCCAGTGTCTGTCCCGAGGAGGGCATCTTTATACTTGAGAATTGCCTTCAAACCCTTTGTGTCGACAACCTAAGCCATTGTAGGAGGTCTATGGCAAATTATTGATTCCTAGGATTCCTCGGGAGGTTAAAACGTGTGTCTCTGTTCACATTAGCGGTACCGATATTCAATCCACCGATCGATTGTCGAGGAATCAAGGCCTTTCATATCAAATGCTAAAGCTCAGCAAGTCCTTTTCAATATTAAATTGTGTCCCATATGTCGACACTGACTGTCCACCTTCAACCCTTGGTTCAATCACCTTCCTCTGTCCCAGAGATGCTATTAAATCAGGCTCAGCATGGTTGCCGGATATCATTACATCATTGTCTTGATGTAATCCAACTGCTTTTGTCGCATCCTTGTCACGTTTGAGGACATAGTGTTCAACCGAAACTAAATCCTCTCACCTCCGGCATCCAGGTGACTTTATGACTCTTCACAGTATGAGGAGTATGTGTGGTTCAGCCATCACTCTTGATTTCACTTTGCTTTTGCTTTTGTGCCTACTTCGCATTTACCTCTCTATAATTCCTTGATTTATATGACAAATCCTTCCGTATAGACCATGCTCTCTGGATTTCTGAGGTTTTCACTCTTTGGAATTCATTCCCTCACCGCTTGGTAGCCAAGGACGAAAATTGCTCCCCGTATCGACCCTTTACTTCTGTATCCCACATATGCTCTCTCTGTGTAACATACCAGAATACCTCCCTTTCACCATCGTCCCGGGACCCGTTTCTATAGCCTATCAATTTTTATACTCTAAGGACTTACCAATTGGAGACCATTTTATCAACTCGTTGCCTCAATTCAACGGAAAAATTCAATATTACTCTATTTTGTTCATTTCAAAAAGTTCCGTGAGCCTTCGAATATCCTATGTTCACATAAAGATAGTACATCGCAACTAAAAAGTGCTGTTGAAGATTTTATCGCATGACAATACTTCGTGCATCGCGACAGTATAGGATTCCGACGATGTCCTGAAAGCTGGAACGATCCATCGGAAGTACGGTGACTGATGTTATCTTCTAGAAGTACCCCAAGATTATGACCACTTGAAAGGTGAATCAAGTGCCTCATGGATTATCGTCGACAGGTCTTCTGGATATCAGAACCGGTGTAGGAAGTTTCTGAATAACTAGACAACTACGCGGGTATAGCCCAACCTGCTGAGAGCCTCCCCATATACACCTATCAGCTTTCCAAGTTAAGAACTCTCCACGCAAAGATGTGAAAAGTTGCAAGCGAGCGTTATGGGCTGCTGCTCTGTCTTAGTCTTTACCAACTCGACGAATCGACTTTTGATATGCCTTAATTCCTTAGACGTCCATAGAAAGATGCGCGATAGCAGTTACCTGTGAAATGATCAACTGTCCACTTGTTCCGATTTGTTGAGATTCTACCCATCCTGCGGGGAATATGCCTTACCGGGCGATTAAGTACATTTTGAACATATCGCTGTGAGCATGCCCTGAGCAAGAGCAGTGCACTTAACCAAGGGCTCCCCAACCTTTACAGATGAACAGAAAGGAGTTTGCATCCAAGTCCTCTCAGACATACATACAAGAATTTTGCATGGTGATAGAAATGAAGAGCTGCACATTGTTCTAGTCCCTGCTGGCTAAGGTTTGGTGGGGGGAAAATCCTCCAGAGACATGTCGAAAATCATTCCAAGAATAAGAACCATCAAGGTGGCCGTCAACACCCGTGATTGTGCGTGGATCCTCCCAAAATCCTGACGACATGATAATTTGGAACTTTAGTTTTATAAGTTGCGCATTCAAGGCATGCCAAAAAAACACCAATCTACGCTGTTTACAGGCGCAGGTGTCTATCCAAAATCTCAATTCACATTGACATCAACTATGTACATGAAAATATCAAATGGATTCTGGGCTCCGATCTGGCTCAATCATGACAGATTATTTTCCGGCACGGAACTGTCTCCACATAGAGCTCATACGAGTACCCTGGCCTCTGGTGAATTGGTTCATGCAGGAGCTGCGCGCTTTACGTTAGCCCTTATTCAAATAAAATCACTTCGGAGGGGGTCAATTCGGTGAGAAGGCATGAGGCCACTTACTCAACAGAGTAGTCCATGTAGTTGTGGATTGGGTCAACACCACCACCGGGGCACGAATCACGGCCAACAGGGCAGCCGGAGCTTGGGCTGCGCTGGGGTGGGGTGTCGCTGACGTAGTCACCCTGTCCAGAGCAGCCACCTTGGAAGGTGTGGAAGAGACCTGACGGGAGTTAACAGGACATGATAAGCATGGAGTTTAAATATATTTTAAAAACAGTTAGAAGAGTTCTGGATGGCGGACTTACCCATCCAGTGGCCAACCTCGTGGGTGGCTGTTTTGCCCAGGTCGTAAGGGGCTCCGCTGCCACCGGGCACACTAGAGGACAGAACAGAGCATCCATCACGGATGAAGGTGGTCGAGCCGGGAGCGGCATTGGTGGGGAAGTAGCAATACTATATTGAATTAGCGTTTGCAAGAGAATGTGTGGTAGTACACTTTTGCTCCAGGGTATTCGTACCCCCAACGCTCCACCAAGGTCCTTCAAGAAGTAAACATTAAGAGCAGCGTAGCCTCCTTTGCGGAGAGAGCGCTTCATGGCAATCTCATTTCCGTCTGAAGCCCAGCTTGGATTGATCGTTCTGGTCGTTTCTCGCAAGTTGAAATGAACTCCGTGAGGGGCATAGTCCTCATTCATGACCCGGATTTGGTCGGACAACATTTGATCCTTTTTGTTTCGTTAGCAGATCATATCCCGTTTTGAGTCTAACCGGCTCTAGGGCTGTCATCTTACGCTGATGTAACCATCACGCTCTGATCTACTCGAAGCGACGACATGGAAATAAGTCTCGACCTCAATAGGGGCCTGCAAATCGGCGAACGCTCCGCTTTCTTCCAGAGCAGCGACTTTTTCTGACGCTTCAAAGAATTCTGGAGGTGGTACAGAGCCACAAGTTCGACGCCCAGCGTTGGGGGCGGCAGCGGCCAGGGAGCCAAAGGCCAGGGCCAACACAGGAACGGAGACACGCATAACGAAAATCTTGGGACGAACAGAGATAAGGCTAGATCTGGTGAAGAGCCGATGTTTCAAACCGAGAACAATAAGTCGATGGCTCAGGGTCCTGGGAGTTCGGCTTTTATATACCACTTTTCCACCCCGGGATTGGGAGCACGGCTTCGACCGGATTCTAGGTGGCGTTCAACCAAATACAATTGCACACAAATTGCTATCTGAGCCCTTGCCTTGCCCGGGAATTTTCATTTTTGCCCTTCCGCCGCAGCGTAACATCGGGGTCGTGGGAACATGACCCAATGGGGCGCTTCTATTGAGATTGAAGAAACTCTTCCGGTGACAGCATGATGCCGCTTCTATGCAGTAAACAGCATGACAACCCGAATCTAGTCTCTCATCGCGAGGAATTTACCGGCCAAGAATCGGCCATAGCAAAATTATACGGATGTCCCGGGCGCATAGTGGAATCATACTTACCAGGGATCCTTCCGCTTCTCGTGGACGAATCGATTCCTGTTTGAAATTACCAAGCCCAGAGAAATGTCGACTGGTAGCGGAAAATTCTCTTCACGTGGGCCTTTCACTAAGGATATAAAAGTGCTTCCCGAGGTCGAGCGAATGTGCTCTCTGAAGAGAGTTCTGGAAGTGTCTCTCCCACGGGGAGATGGGAGACACGGTGGGATCAGCATGATGTGGGTACTTCCCCAGCCGATCTCCAGGGCCCGCTAGCATCTGGAGAAGTGACAATGACGGGGTATGGTGGTATCGACGGTGGTCCATTTGACAGGAAGGTTTGGTCTCTTGCGCAGTGCCAAATGCGGAGGTGGTGAGTATGACATCGTCACAATCTAGAGTCTCGTGAGAAAAATCGGACATTTCGACATTGAAGAAAGTACTCACATCTGTACATCTTCGCTTCTACGATCTAAGATCTATCCTCACTCGGTGAGAGTCGATCTTGGTTGTGTCGGCATCCCTGCCCGTTCGGGCGTCCGCAACATAGTGATCGGCGTTTCTGACCATGTCACCCTGAGCCGGGAACAGCCATGGGGAAACGCCTCTTGGCAACAACCAAAAGGAAAGCGGTGTTTTAGCAGGATTCCCGGAGGTGAACCTAAATCGTACGGAACGAGCGACGAACCCGGGTAAGATCATCTCCCGTCCTCGACATGAAGAAGGCGACCGGAGCGTTGGAGAGATGACAGGATCGCCACTTTCTGCGCACCTCAGCCCGCACCTCAGCCCTTGCAAACAGAACATGCTGCTTTATCAGAGGTACACATCCATTCCAACAAGGTCAACTGTTAATTCTCAATTTTAGGATTCATCTCCCATGTTCTAGTCCCAAACAAACTACCACCTGGTCCGAAGCTTTCGGGGTCATTTAAGACCACCGGATCCACTTGTCAAAGATTAGCTGACAGTCAGTCTTCAAGCAATAAAATGGTCAGCTTGACTTTGTGTTAGGCCTTTTATCAGAATGTACTCCGTAGTTGTAAAAACCGGCGGTGTATGGAGTAGGTTGAAGGATCCGGGGCCTACACCCAAGGAGGGGTGTCATGGAATTGGGTTGTATTCGGGTGAGTTCCTATCCATCTAGAACGCGTGATGTTGAAATGAGATGCTAGTCACGGAGTATTAGTTTGATTTTGTTTCTTTCCCAGCATTACGATTTTATCCCATATAAGATACGATCGATGCCGTTGATAGAGAACGTTTGCTGAGATGGATTTGATGGCGCATGCAGTAGGTCGAGTAGAGGTCTCTGATACCAGTACTGCGGAACCGCTATAAAAGTGTGTGCTCTCATCATCACTGCATACTGATGTTGAAAACGTGGGGCAGCAGTTACGTACTGCCATGATATCCAGATTAGGAGGCCAAAAACTTAGTAGTACCGGGGATCAGCTTCACTCAATTTCTTGGGTATGATGGCAGCAGCACGCTCCGTAGGTAGCCAGTAAAGGGATTAGCCAATGATAGAGGAATTTTGGTCGTTCAGACTGCACCTATTTAGTACTCCATATGTCCGAATCGACAGGCCAATGTTTCTCACCTATCCATCTTCATTCCAGAGAAGAGTTCTACTCCGGATATAATTGGGCAACTTCATAGTTAACAACAGGATCGAACCAGCCTTTAGCAAATGTTTGCATCTTCGCCGAAGTCCGGAGTACAATTGGAGTTTTTTGAGTCCTCTTTTATGATCCACACAAAAGAGCTAGGAAGGTTGTCGCCTTGTTTGGTCCTGTACTCCGTATGGAGTACTCCGTACAAGGAGTTGGTAAAGTTTGACAGCTCACAAGGATCCATCCCATCAGTGGGCTGATCGACGGGAATCGACGCGAAACAATCCCCCGTGTTGCTCTCTCAGCGCAGATCGACTCGGCTGCAAAATCCGACCGGAAATTGCCCAACAGCTGGCTATGTCACGTGATACACGGCATTCACCTCTGCATAAATGTTTCGATCCCATCCAACTCCTTTTCTGTCAGCAACTGAAATCGATCTTCAAGATCACCAGCCGCAAATAATCTTCTATCAGCTCTGGCTCAAAAAATCATATCAAATGCCCAACTCCTCCTTGCGACATACTTAACCAAGATATCCCAGATTCCCAGTTCTATTTCACATGCTCCAAGAGCCTGTTCTTTTCTGTCGTCATTCCATGCTGGATAACCGTCTCTTCTTTTTCTTGAAATGTTTCAAACAAAGTTTTCGAGCACTTTTCATAGTTTCGAGTCCAATCATCAAGCCTGTCGGGCCAGTATCCAGGAAGTTCCAGTAATAGTCAGAGCAGAGGGCTTCTAGCAAACTTTGCTGGTGCAACATATGTGAACTTCCAGTCAATCGTTCCTGCGACCTTGAGTTCGGTGTTAGCAAAAACACTTGGGGCGAAAGTCATCAGGGAATAATTTAAAAAGGGCCATCATCATACTTTTCAGAGACGGCATCATTGGGCAAGCTTGCGGAATAGACATCGAGCAATATAGTTCTGTCTGCAGTCCTCCACTGAACTGTTAGCATCATTCCTTTGGCTAATCAAGTGATTCATGTGCATCTCAGCCAGCGCAAGGAAGTATGAAGAGGCCGTTTTAAAGGTAGTTTGACGTAATAGATTCAACGGCATATTTCCCATCTAGACGATTTTGGTGCGTCTAGGCGGCCTAGAACATTGAGTGCGTCAACAAGATCATGGTCATATGTTTTGTCAGATAATTACTTTTTTTTTTTTTTTTTTTTTTTTCATTCCTAGCTGGGTACAAGCCATGCTGATGCCACTCAAATGTTGATATATCTTTTTGCTCATAGGCTAGCATTTGACTGATGTGTGGATAGAATGGGGTGAAATGTTGGTCTGGTTGCCAGTATTTCTGAGCCCAGATTGCCTTCTTCATTTGCTGGACACTGGTGCAATCAATGCGTATGATTCTAGAAATATCATTACTCAGTTTGAGAAGCATATTATGGGAGGAGATTGTCAACTGCACAGAAGTTTGCATTACCTCAAGAAGATGTAAGGCAACTGAGGTGCTGAACACACATGGACTGCTCAGCCACTTGTAGCAATCTTTCTCAGTGCCTCGTTATCTGCCTGTTTGTGCTTTGTCCTCGGGGTTCATCATTTGTGCTGAAGTATCCTTTGCTTTTTTTTTTTCTTCCTTTCTTGGAATTGATCAACTTGTGGGGTTTCTGACTTCTCAACTCCGTATGTATTATTTGCTCTGAAGCGAAGTGGCTTTGGCATCCATCTATTCCCTAAAGCCATCTTTGGTTTCATTGCCCTTTGAAATTAGGACTTATAAACTTCATAAATTTATTAAGAGCAGTTACCCATCCTGGAATGATCCATGATTTGTTGCTAGAAGCACATTGAAACACAGGTGGCTGTGGGGGAATATGCCTTTTTTGTGTCTGTTTGACTGCAAGACTACCTTGATCGAGCTTCAATGACCATGATCTATCTATTTAGCCCTACGGCATTCAGGGCTCTCTTTTTATCAAAAGTGGAAACAACCAAGACAGCTGCTATGAAATTATCCAACATATCAACTAGAAGACTGGACCCAAATAATGGCGGCTTGGAGAAAGGACCCGGCCACAAACAGCAAATGGACTCTCTCAGAGGCATAAATGTCAGACTGATAAGTTGAATCCTGCGCGGTAACCTCAGCATCCACAACGTGTTGATCACAGCTCGATTCCCACCAATTTTCAAGAAATTGGTTCAACTTTTCTTAACACTTCTTTGATGCTTTATTGTATAGCTTCAATCGCTCATCCGTCAAATTTTTACAATCTTAGTCCTCCATTATAAAAAGATACCACTTTCAGCAGTTGACGCCCGGAAAGATAGCTTACCACTGGTTGTCGAAACCTGCTCGGTAACAAAGGATCACCCCATGGCTTTCCGCAGCTAGGTAAGATTATACGTCAACTTGGAAAAGGCTTCGCCGTTTCCGTTTAATGGCATGGCTATGAGTGGCTTTCGGCCTTGAGCTGGTTAATGGTCTTTTCCGCACCAGCCGCGCTTTGTCGAAGTCGATCAGCATTGGTCGGGATAGCTCTGAATTCCAGGTGACATTGGCAGGACGAACATCCCCATGGACCACACCATACCGACCCAACTCCTTTTGCAGTCTTCTCGCCTCCTGATGAAAGTCACAATGCTGCGAATAATCTAAGCTGTCTCCAGCCCAGGAGAGGAGCAGATAGTGGACAATCCGATCCAAACCATCTGTGATGAATGGCTCTTTTAGGTTAACACTCCCCAGGCAGACCGGAATCAAACTACCTTGAAGCTTGCTGAGGTATTCATACACTTTAGCCTCATGTTGGAGATGATGGATCAACCCTTCGATCGTTCCTTTCCCCACGAAAGTATAGCCGTATTTGGCCAGTGTCATCTTAAAGAGAATACCGTAGGCCCCAAAGAACTTCAAAGGTCTGCATCCATTATCTCGGTCGTTGTTAAGCTGAGCTTCAAGTAGTGCAGCAACTCTCGCTGTAAGAATCGGATGATTGTCATCCTGGCTCATTGTTCGGTGAAGAGTGATGTTGGGACATGCTTGATCTAAAGCAGCCCTATTGGCCAAACCAGCAAGGCACTTTTGTGTGCAGTATTGACGTTCTGGCTCCCGATTACGTCTGCGCTCCTCCTGCGACTGCTGCTGTCGTTTTGCTGCAGGGGGTCGAGGTGGAGATATAACCACTGCGAATCGTTTGGATCCCCATTTGCTCATTGCATTACGGTTGCTGGGATCGTCCCCCTCAGAGCTATCCGAGGGTGAATCTTCGGCCGTGTCATCCGAGTCCGCACAGCGACCTTGCAGTCGACGTGATCGACGAGATTGTTCCTGTTGGATAGGACTGGAAAGCGGGCTTGATGGGACAAAGCTCGACCCAGATGGCGTTCGGCTTCTCTCCTCAGCTGGCATCTTCGCCAAGATGTACTCTACATCAATAGCCCATGTGTGAAGAATGGAAAATGCATGAGATCGCCACTCTTGGTCCCTTTTCTGTGAACCCAAGGCCAGGAGACATAGCGAAAGGAGCGATGATACTGCTGTGTTAGGGGATGCTGAGCTTCGATGTCACGAACAGGTTCAGAGAGGTGGTAATATAGTGTAGTTGGGTCATCTTCTTTGATGTGAAGGAAAGTAAAAACTTCACCAGTAGTCAAATACCCATATTCAACCCCTTCTTTAATCATGTAGTCAAATGCCTGAGTGATGGCAGCACCAGTGATCTGCTTTGCTTTGTAAATGAGTTTTTCCTCTTGATCAGTGGGGATCAGGTGAGCCTGCACAACATCTTCCCAGAAGTTTGAGGGTTGCAGTCCCGCCCGTAAATTTGCAGGCAGAAGTTTATGACCAGCTTTGTATTCAATGATGAACAGCAAAGTCTCAACCTCGTCATCTTTTCGAAACACGCATAGCTAATCGGATCGAGGCCTCCAGCCCTGGTGCTTCTGCGGTGTTAGCTCCAGCTCGTCACTGAGGGTATTGGCATGATTTTCAAAGGATATGCCCGACCCGAGCAAAGGAAGGTGGGTGCCAGTATCAAGCTTTAGCAGTTCCTGCATAATGAAGATGACATGTTCTTCAACGGCGAATCGCTCATAGCTCAAGAGGTCGAGCTCGCTGCCTAGTCGTCGACGCGAGACAAGGTCACCGACACCCCTCACCACCTCAGTGGATGGGAACACTTTTAATGGGGGTGCTTCAGTCGGATGAAAGAGAGAGAATACCCTGTTGAAGAGCTCGTTGCGCAGACGGGGAAAATCTGTCCATCGGCGAAGTGTGGTGGGACAGTAGCGACCAGTAGGGGCCGTGATCGAGCCCTTTGTAGTTTTGGACTTCTTCGGTTGAATGTTAAGCGGTACGGTTATGTACTCGTGGCAGGATCGAAGGAAGGTCTCGAAGGTTGTCAGGTTGATTCTGTTCTCCAGGGCTTGTCGAAGTCGTCGCTCATTCTCACGGAGATATTCTGCCTCTTCGGCTCTGGCCTTTGCGTTTTCAGCTATGCCCTCTGCCTGTTCCGCCCTCCTCTCTGCTTCTTTTAGCTGCCTCTGAAGTTCTTCAATCCTAGTATTGATGTCCATTAAGGCCTAAGGTGGCCTCGGGCTTTCGCCAGCCGTAAGTGGAACTCTGTCGGTGTTGTTTTGGGCCAAGGACCCCATTGGATCATAAATATGACAACTTCGATGAAGGCGGGCAGCCGTGCGTTTTATTGTTATGAAATGGGGTGCCTGGCGAGCCAGAGTTATGGGTATGCCGCGACATCACTGAGTCTCCAGGCATCCAGCGCAGATCTTCCTTATCTAATGCAGAGCTTTTCCTCTCATCTGACCTGTAATGTCTTAGGACTCAAATTGATTGGTTTCATGGTTCCTCTTGCTTCTGGACATGCTTAATAGGCCAGCTAGCCTTGAGACTTTAGCCACAATTCAGCCCTTTGGACTTCGGCCCGTTGCGAATCCGGAGCGTTGAATAAAAACATTGAGAAACTGTATACTCCGTACTGCGTAATGACGCTGATTGAAATACTACAAGATGCGATTTACGGAGTACAGTTGGATGCTAATATTTGTCAGAATTACTCTATCGAGAACCGAAAGTACCGGCCGCCTTTAATCATCAAAGTCTCGACCGGCTCTCGTGGTCTGTCTCCGGGGTAACAGGTTCCCTGCTCGGTATCGATTTATATATGTTAAAATTGAGAGAGAGTCAACTTGAAGTCTTATTACAACGTATTCGAGAAGTACGTTCTACAAGTCAGCAAGGTAGGAAAATCTAGTGCATTGGCTCTTTGAGATATCAGATAGCCACCGACGCATTGCAAATGCATTTTTGCAAAAACCTCTAGAAAACTACGAGTATACAAAAGAAAATTCCCGGAAGAACTGGTTAAATGTTCATCTCACCAGTTTCTAGATCTTTTGTTGTGGCTGTTATCTTAGTTAACTAAACCCTTTTCATGAACACTAAACCCAAAAACCTGGAGGGTTTTTCGAGCAAAATAAAAAGACATACAACAGCCGGGATTCGCTGGTGGTCACCCACCCAACTACTAGCCGGCCGGCGAGTGGCTTAAGTACGGCTGAGCGGACGGGAAGCCCTGTTTTCCACTTCCTATGGTCGTATGTACTTAATATGTAAGTAAAGGTATTTTACTATAATTGAGTGGGAAAAAAAAAGAATAAGTAGCATATGGTCAAACCCTTTTCACCAGTACTAGTTAACAATGCCTGGGTAACTAGCGGTTATATGGGGGGCGTTTTGGCGTGGTTATAACTATTTTTTATCTTATCAAACGTACACCTCTCAACCACTTCTCTTAACAAACTCACCTCATTGCCAACAAACCAAAACCAAAGATCTTATTAAACAACTTGTCCTCAACTTCTGGGCACTTTGGTGGGCTATGAAGCCCTCTGATATTGCCTTAGCAGGGCGCGCTCTTGACGAGGGCTCTAACAGCAACAAATACCGCCAACATTGACGGAGATATTAGAAAAAGGTCACGAAGCACGATGGTGTGATTTGAAGTCAACTTTTGCTGTCGGGTGCAAAAGCTAAGGAACACAACAAAAACCAATCACACACTTCAGCCTGGAGACAAAGCAAGCCTATATAGCCTGGGAATGGGTACAGATGGGAAGTTTTCCTGCAGCCATGCATGGGTGCCAGCTTTCCCGGCCGATGTGACAGTGGGAATTATATCAGCACACGTGTTATTGCCATGTAGTGACAATGATTGAGGCGCAGATGTTGAAGCTTCCAAAGCGCCAGATCTTCATATCGCTACCTCACACGTCTTTAGGGCGAACATCTAGATTGTGGGCTGCAGCTTCCTGGATCATACATGCATGTGGACTGAGATAGGAGAATAGCTTCCTTGTTTGTCGGCGATACTCCAGCGCAATGAAGATATTGGTCTCTGCAATCCTAGCCCCGGAGAAATTGGACCGACCTTTCAACATACGAAAGCACTACGATGGCTATCGATGATGAAGATCCTCGATTCCGGTCGTGTGTGTCGAGTCTATCAAGGTGTACGGAGGTGTTAACTCTGTAGTTAATGCTTTCAGCCACGCAATGGCCTTTATTACCATCCAACAACCCAAGAATGTTTCCTTCCTGATGTTAGGGATCATCAATAAAGCGTCATGACACTGGGTTAGAGAGCGAATGATAACTTTTTAAAACTGAACTCTCTCACCAGTCCCACAAATACCCATCTCCAACTTTAATACCCGGCTAATGTCAATGACTGCAACAAATGACGACTGCGACTCGGGACGTATATTTCGCGGGATTCATGAGCAAGTTCTTGTCTTGAGCCATCAACAGCGGCAGAGTCCTTGCTGCTGAGGAAATTGCTATGCAACATGTGAAAGAGCAAACAGATATCCCAAGATTTATCTGGCACCATACACTCTCGATAATGGCTGACTTGCAGCAAGTTTTATTCTAGGCACTCCTTTAAAGGATGCTTGGGATAATCAGAACAATATAACAACAAGACATATCTGCATTGAGACTTGGGTTGTGATTTCAAAGCTTCAACACATTGAAAAGCCCTGTGAGTCGCGATATCTCTTCTTTTATCTTACTGATGGATCACCCGCCGCCCAGGACCAATTGACAGCAGGCCTTCACTGCAAAAGCCCACCCCTACTCAACGACAATGCTGTTCACGCCCAAATTCACGAATATTTCTATACAGCTAATAATTAAAGATATACAAGAAAACTGCAATTACACTTCACCTATTCTAATATTTATGAGGCTCTTTAAGTACGAAGACAGGCAGAAATTGATGGATCCGAGGACTCCAAAGCAATGGGATCTGCGCGCCGTTGTAACGGCGGGAGTTTTTTTTATAGCGCAGACAGACCTTCGGAGAACTTTACAGCAATCATGATTATCTGGAGAGATTGGTTTACACCCTGAAACCAGAAAAACACAGATGACCACAAAAACATACAACAGCCGGGATTCGCTGGTGGTCATCCACCCAACTACTAGCCGGCCGGCGAGTAGCTTGAGTATGGCTGAGCGGACGGGAAGCCCTATTTTCTACTTCCTATGGTCGTATGTGCTTGTCATATATCCAAGTCTCCACCTAAGGTCCACCACAATCCACTGTCCAAAAAGCTACTAATAAGGAGCTCAAAGAAAAAAACATACAACAGCCGGGATTCGCTGGTGGTCACCCACCCAACTACTAGCCGGCCGGCAGGTGCCTTAAGTACGGCTGAGCGGACGGGAAGCCCTGTTTTCCACCTCCTATGGTCGTATGTGATCTGTTTATCACTATCTGACACAATATGTGAATCCCAATCAGCTGCCTGGCCAATATTTGTTTTGCAAATCCTATTTCGTTTAAAACTGATAGCTTCTGTCTCTGGGGTCTCAGACTGTCCAGTGTCGCGTGGGATCCAACCTGTAGGGACTGTTTTGCCTAGGTCTCAATATAATAAGCCATTTATCCCTTTGATGATTATTCGAAAACTTGAGACACTCAGCTTGACATTTGAATGTAGATGTTATTCCCCATCTCAATGCCTGCTACAAGTAAGTAGTCCCGGTAAAATATCAGTATTCACCATTCCCCCAACATTTACCATTTGATACTTAGCGGGCTCAACATGTGCTGGAGAGAAGACCCAACATCTGTGAGATATCAGTCTGTATATAAAGTGGATATACCAGAGTAAAACCGCATTATGCGCTGTCCAGAAGCGCAGCCATTGCCCTACAATCAAGAAACAAGAAAAGTGAGCAACTTTACCTGAAGACCAAGGAGAAATCATCGTCAACATATACATCGGCGAGCGGCTGAAGAATAGCCAGAGTTTTCTTGAAATGCTCTTGTACGAATCGATATTGTCCCAGTCTGCACTTTCGTCTCTCCTTTACAAAAACAATCACCCATGTTCGGGAGGTCTTTAAGTCTGAGTGACTTCATATTTGTGGCCCATGGGGTGAATCTTCAGACAATTGAGCAGATTGTGCCTCCAAGATGAAAGGTATCTTGATGAGCCGTAATGAAAAACGATAGAAGTACGACGACCCCGCCGAAGCTGATTGCTATAAACAAACTCTGGGCAAATGGTTATCGTGCAGTCCGAGTTAGTCTAGCTAGTGACACCAGGATAAGCAGCAAAGGGAGACTAAAAGTGCTCTTTTGCCGAACTCTAGCTGTCCGTGTAGATAGTAAATGTCAGTGATACCGCTATAGCAGAATTTTAGGGCTCTGAGATAATAAAAGCTAACTTGTCACTGTTAGGAAACTAGCTGTTAAATCTGATCTGATCCCGATAAAACCAAAAAAAAAAAAAAAAAGGCCTCCTTAACTGGATCAGAAAATTTCAATGATTGCGAAATAGAGCAACCCAATAATTATATTTTACAGTAAGATGAGAGAAAAAGAGAAAGAAGAAGGGATGTCCAATTCAGTTCAGGCATCTTGGATGGCGACGGCCAAGCGTAGATAGAGGAGCATGCTGAAAGGTTCATGAGACAGGAGGAGGGTTTGGGCGCGGTTGTCGATAATGGCGCTCGCGATAGTGCTATTAGACTCATCAGGGAATTCGGTATTCACCACGATCTTGAGTGTTCTATCAAGGAAGAGAGCGATAAGGGAAGTGGATGTGAGAGATATCCACTTCTGCCCGGAGACATCAACTCAACTGGATGTGAGCCGCGCCAGCTCCCGCTCCTGTGTGTCGACTGATTAAAATATGAGTTATTTCAAGCATAACACTCACAATCTCCAATTCTCAACAGCTCGAGCATATTTCTCATCGGTTTCAATTACCTTTGTTCTTATGACACGTCAGAATTTCGCTTGTTTCCTTTCCCTTGCCAATAAGCTAGGGATAGTAGGGTGTCGAAATGTTTCAAGCTGTCGATACTCCTATTGCTGCTACAAGCTTTTCTTGTGGGGATCGAATAATTAAGAACACCGTGAATTCATATCAATAGATTCGCGTATTGGACAAACACACCATTGGTGCGCGGTAGCCAGATCTGTGGCACGATAAGAGACGATCCGGAAAAGGGATCCGACCACATGCCGATTCACAACAGTATTGAATAAGCGTTCTGTTTGATTTGACATATTCGGTTTAGGGAAACAATCGTCAATTGGCAAGGGGTTTAGTCAGGAATGAAGAAGTGTCGGTGTAGGCATGGAAAACCAGGTTGTGCCTTGGCGCCCATGGAGGGTATCATCTTGGTAGCATAACGGTTTAAATATGATGGTGTCAATCTGACTTTGTAGAAGATACGAGTCTTCGCATAGAGGCAATAGAAGTCAGTCATTTACCATAAAGGATAATCCCTCAGTCCCAACGGATCGAACGCTGCCGTCCAAGATCCCGCACAGCTAAAACGAAGACCTGCTGTGAGATCCTGGCACCAGGCGAGCAACGTGAGGTAACAGCTTGACGAATTAAGCAGAAGGTGCAAGGAAAAGATTGGAAAACTAGTCGATCATCCCCAGCAAAGTTGTGAGGAAACAAAAGCTGCCGAGTGTACAGGCTCCTCTTTATCCGTCATAGATTGGAGAAAGGCCGGAAAGAAAACCAAGCCGAAAGGAAATATGCCTCCGTGGACAGTCGTTTTTCGAAACAAGTCATACCTTCCAGCACATCGACACATAGGAAGCCGTCTTGTGCCACACGGTTTTAAGGTCACTTTCACATTCTAGGCTTGGATTGTATCAGTCACAAAAAAAGGAGATCAGAGATTTTGGCAGGTAGCACCAACCACAGTGGAAGTTATTCAGAACGCATCGAAGTTTGCAGCAGTGGTTATCAAAAAGTAAACACTGGACAAAAAGAGAACCAAGTGTTGCTAGATGATAAAACAGATGACCTTTTTCAGCCGCCCTGCATCTTCTGTGTTGAAAGGCTCGAGCGGGAGGGGGGCATGGACCCTTCATGGCTCACAGATGTGCAACATGGGGGTACAAATTAACATCAATGATAGATCGAGCTGCATGAATGCATACGTAAGACAGATCCGATGCCAGTCTAGGGGAAGAATGTACATATGCAAGCCTGGTGCACGGGACATAGCGTGGCATTGCTTGTTAGTTCCCATTTTTCCCCGACAGAGCAAAGAATGGCGGATCCTTATGTGTATGTATGTAATTGCCGCCGGAAGCAATTCTGGCTAATTGATTCGAGAATGAAGTGTGGCCGAAGAAAGCGACCTGTGTGAGTCGGGATGGGAACAGACTCGATCCAAACGGATGAGCTGGACGCATCTAGATGCTGGAGCAATTGTCGTCGATTTGTAGATCGACTGACAGGGAAGTAAAATCCTGCATATGAGTCGTATCAAAACTTGCGGTCCGTGGTGCGTTGTTTATTTTCCCCATGTCTCGCGGCAATGCCGGTGAGTACATCGTATGCAACGTGTTTCCGGCCGAGTTGAGATATTGTATTTTATTTATTGTTACTTGCCTTTTCTTTTCTTTTTTTTTTCGCCTTTCATAGAAGGCAAGGAGTTAATCGGATATTCATGAAGTACGTAGGAAGGAAACAAAAATCGATTGATCTCATTTCTATCTCAAGAATTGAGCAAAGCACGACGACAAGAAAGAAGCGGTTGAATATTCGCCTAGAAGCCAAGTTCTCAAAATCGAGGCGCATGAAAAGGAATATGCCCACTGGCCTGCTTTCTCATCTATGATTGAGTGCTAACGGCCAAACCCCTCCCCGGGCCAGTCAGGACGCGAAAACCGGGGTGGTTTGTTGGAAGCCCGGCCGTTGCGAGATGGAGGGGAGTTGCATGTGCAGGGGAGAGGTCCACGCAGAGCGTGCTGCAAATCCACGGATTCGGCATCCGCGATACGAGACAAGGCGCGGCTGTTGAGAAGGGAAGAGAAAAAGAAGAAAAGAGCGCAAAAGGAGAAAATCATCCGTAACCATGCAGTGCTCGAGTCATTTTTGGTTTGCTCGGCTTCTGCCAGGAGCACATTGATTACCCGTTTCTCTTCCAAGCATCTTTTCCAGCGGCTATAGCGCTAGTGATAGTTTATCCCTCCCGACCCTCGCAGCCCGCGTCATCTATGATCAGGCAGCGGGTCGGCAGGTGGAATATAAACCGACAGATCAGTGGGAGACGTTCATGAATAGACAGGTTTCAGACGGAGGGTCAGCGGGAGCAGAGCAGTGTCGATTGCGGACGACATTTGCTGTGGAGCGCTGTCCAGGGCCACCGCCTAGAATTCGGGGGTTGAGTTAGTGCCCAGGTCTTAGGTTTAGGGCTTGGGGTTTAGGGTTGTCTGGGGCCTAGACTGCTTATCTCAGCGGGGAGAGAATGGGCGGCGAGTGTGGTGATGGATCGATGAGGGCGACGGTTGAGAAGCGACTGCGGATGAATTGGGCGGCCAAAACGGGAAATCGCTGCTATCCCCATCCATGAACAGGACCAGGAAGATATCGGGTCTAGGTGTAGCATCCCTCGGAGGGCGCTGCAAGGGACGCCCGCCACTCAGGTCTGAAGGCAGGGTACTATGGCCACAGGAGCTGGTCTGAGGTGAAACCGAGCTGAAGAATTTTAGTCCTGTCACCCGCAGCTTTCCGGTGAATAGAATAATTTTTCCTTTTTTTTTTTTTAAGGGGAGGTTTTGAAGAGCAGGAAATAATATTCAATGCCGGGATGGATGGATGTACCGTTTACATTCCAAAAGGCAAGGAGTCTCGCAGAGCTGGATGTCTAAGACACGAATGCAACGACGGGGATTTAACGACACATTATTCAGCCGAAGAGAAATGCCCATCCAGCGCACAAATAGTTACTGGGTACGCCGAGACGAGACACGTCTAGACATGTGGCCGCGAGAGAGATCTGCCAAAATTATGGCCAGAAAGGAAGAGGTTGTAGGGATAACTCGATCGTAAATGCATGCGAGGTGATCTAGAAACCCATTCGATCTCTGCATGGTTATGTGACTACAAGACGGAATACACACATAACCTCTGTCTCCGAGGGAAGACGATGGCAGCAGGCAATTAAACCCCCAACCAAATAAAACTTGCCGCCGCGGAGCAGCCTGTCACGGTCGGCTGTCGTCGTCGACGTTGTTGTCGCGGCGGCCGTTAGACGGCATAGCTAACCGAGCATGCCACATCGCCAGCACAGCGCTGTCGAGTCGGTCTCTTTTGTTCTCTCTCCACCAGCCGAAGTTGAAGTCGCTGTTACATTATTCTTGCAGACTTCCCTTTCGTTGTCCGTCTGATTATAATTTAGACTTTCTCCTCGCCAAAAAGTCCCCCGCGCCTGTGAGAATGATCTCCCGACAGGACGAAAGAAGATCCGTGGGACAAGTCGCCCAAGGATAATTCGTTGACAGAAAACGCAAAGCCTAAAACTCTGCGGGTTGCCTAGAGGGATCCAACCAACCAAGACGGCGTTCTAGATCGACTCTAGATGATCC